>NC_137889.1:123656477-124147631 GCF_963455335.1 Martes martes | reverse complement strand
AAATTTTTTTTCTTCTGTTTTGAAGGATAATTCTGCTGGATATAGAATTTTAGGCTGATGGCTTATTTTCTTTCAATGCTTTCAGTATTTTGTTTTACTTTCTTTCCTGATTCTATAGTTATGAGAATACCACTCTAATTCTTATCCTTGTTCCTCCATAGGTAGGTTTTTTTCCCTCTATGGCTTTTATTCAAGATTTTCTTTTTGTCTTTCTTAAATTTGAATATGATATGCTTAAGTGATGCTTTTTAGGTATGTATACCACTAGGTATTCTTTAGCCTTCTTGGACTTTTTATTTGGTGTTTGTCATTAACTTTGGAAAAGTTATCTCAATCATTATTACTTGTTGTGACCAATTTTCAGTGACAGCATTGGAGCCAAATTGGACATAGATTGTAATCTTGGTCATGAATTGTGATCCTGATTATCACACATATGCATGCACACACACACACACACACACACCCAAGAGGATATGAAAAATTTATTAGTCCCATAATGAGGCTTTCTGGAAAGAGCAGGAAATCTCCCAAATAAACACTATAATGCCCTTGAGAGAGTAGGCAGAGCTTGCCTTGAAGTGTTTATGGTGGCTAAGAGATAGGTCCAAGATGAGAGTTCCTGTACAGTTTCCTACCAACTCCAAAAGAAGGAGCACCTAGGCTTGTCCAGATGTAAGAAAGAACTGACAGACAGAGGAGTGAGGCTTAAAAGATGTAAGAAACCAAACATAATAATTGAGTTAGACTCTTCATTATATTACTTTCAGTATTTTTTGTTCCATTCTTTTTCTAGCATTCAATTCTGTGTATGTCCTATCTTTTGAAATTATCTAATTTGGATGTGATATTCTGTTCCACCCCCAACCCTGCCATTCTTGTCTTCTCTTTGTATTTTAATTCCTACTGACCTATCTGCAAGCTACTGACTCTTAAGGCATGTCAAGTCTGCTGCTTAGCCTATCAAAAGAATCCTTCATTTCTGTTACACTGTTTTGATTCATAGCAATTATAATAATTCATAATTTACATACATTTATATGTTATAATATATAATTTAGATATAGTTATATATTTATAATATAAAATATATTATAATTATAATATATAATTATATATTAAAATTAAATATAATTATAAAATATATATTATATAATTATATTTCTATTTAGATAATCATATATTTATATAATCACATATAATTAAAATAATTATAAATAATTATTAATAATAAATAATTAATATTTATAATTATTTGAATTTCCATCTCTCTGCTTATATTACCTTAGGTTCTTTCATTTGTCTTCTTCTTTAAAAAAAAAAAACGATTTTATTTAGTTATTTGAGAGTGAGCAAGAGAGAGACAGAGCAGGGTGAGGGACGGAGGGAGAAGCAGACTTCCCACTGAACAGGGAGCCAATGTGGGACTTGATCCTGGGACTCTAGAATCATTACCTGAGCCAAAGGCAGACGCTTAACCATGTGAGCCATCCAGGCATCCCAATGTTGTCTTCTTTTTTTATTAGAACCCTTAACATATTAATTATGGTAATTTTAAATTCTTTGATAATTCCAACATCTGCATCATTCTCTGAATCTATTTCTGATAATTGCATTATCTCTTAAGACTGTATTTTACTTGTTTTTTTTGTCATTTCTTACAATTTTTTGTTGAAAGCCAGACATATTTAACTGGATGATAGGAACTGAGATAAATAGACCTTTTGTGTGGGGATTTATGTTACTCTTGATGAAGCTAGACTGATGTTTGCTGTAGTTACATGTGCTAGAGGTCTTGGATGACTCTAGTATCTTTGTTTTTGTCTCCTTTTTTAACGTTCAGCTTCCCTAAGCATTCCTTATCATTTGATGAGGAGTTCCCTCATCAAATGTTCCCTCTTCTCTAATCTGCTCTAATACAGGACCCTGTTAGTGTGATGGAAAGTTTTGGGAGAACAAGAGCATTCTATAATCTTCTAATTATATTACAGTGTTTTAGTATGCCTGTATCTCAGGACTGTGCCTTTGTTAAGTGTTTCTTCAGTGGTGTAGCATCTTTCACTGACCCCCATACACCTTTCTCTCACTTCAGCATTTCACATTCATTTCTTTGAAGCGTCAGCCTCTGTTAACTATATTTTCTTTTTCTTTCTTCCTTAGGTGAGACAAAAAGAATAGAGGGGGCAGCAGTGGGAGGATGCCTTTTTCTTTTCACTTGGGAGAAGGCTCCAGCCAAGACTTTTTCTTTGGAGAGTAAGCATTAATGATGAGGAAAGTTTTGGGAATTTCACTGTCATCATTCTTATTTTGTCATCACCGGACGCAAAGAGTCTTTCTCAAATACTCACCTGTTGGGGTTCCTGGAGGTAAAACCAATGAAATCGTGGGATTTTCCTAGGCCTACAGTTCCTAAGAGTTTTTCACTCTCAAGCTAGTCCACACTTGGCCTCCAGAAATTCATCAAAATTGCCAGTTAAGTGTTCTACCAGTTCGTGGTTCTAGTGGTTTCTACTTGAGGTGAGTCTACCTTGGCTGTATGTCTCTGGATAAACCTGTCTCTCCAGGTTTCCAGGTGATAGGTTGCCCTACAACCTCATTTCTTGATAAGTCCAAGAAAAATCACTACTTTTGACTTTGTCTAGCTTTTTTGTTTTTGTTGCACAAACAGGAATGATGACTCCCACACTCTTTATAAATTGGAACTAAAAATGTGCTTCCATTTTTTTTTTTTTTTTAACAGGAAAAGTTTAAGGAAAGTTTTCAATGTGTATATATTCACAAATCATACAGTGATGTCTTCTCATCTAAGGATTTTTGTGTCTGGTTTCTCTTTTATCCCTAATTCTCTTCATCATTCCCTTCTTATTCTTAGGTCTCCGCTTAAAAGTTACCTATTTAGTGATGCAGGGAAGATATGAGATGCTTTGGGCATAGACTCTGTAGTCAACCTGCATGTGTTTGAAAGCTAGCTCCCTTCTTTACTAGAGGCTTACCTTTAGTAAGTCACTTGTCCAGTCTTAGTTCCCTCTTGTGAAAAGGAGATAAAAGCAGACTCCTATCACATTAACAAATGGATTAACATTAAGTTTGTAGAATATTGTGTGGCACATTACCTAAGTGCTATGTAGGTCCTATGCATAGTATTAAATAAGTAGTCTGCAATGAGGATAATTTATTATTTGTCTCTATCAGTTACTTTATTTCAGGGGCACCTGGGTGGTTTAGTGGGTTAAGCCTTTGCCTTCAGCTCAGGTCATGATCTCAGGGTCCTGGGATCGAGCCCTGCATCAAGCCCTGCATCGGGGTCTCTGCTTCCCCTTCTCTCTCTGCCTGCCTCTGCCTATTTGTTATCTCTCTCTCTGTCAAATAAATAAATAAAATCTTTAAGAAAAAATTCTCATTTGTGCCACCAGCTCTTCTGAATACACACTATATGTAATACATACATTTTATTTTACTGTACACAAATAGGAATTTTTCATAGCCCTGTAAACAGACAAACTTTTGTTCAGGCTTGCTGAATATAGTCCATGTTATTGGCCAGATTTTTTTTTTTTAATTTGTACTGACAAAACACTTCCACATATTTTCATTTACAGTGCAGTTTTTTTTTTTTTAATAGAAAACAATGACAAAAAATCTCCCTAAAAGATCTAGAGACTTTTTTCAATTAATTGTTGGGAATAGTTATTGATTCTCTAAAGGATGGTTACATTTTCATACTTCATGAAATAGCAGATTCCAGAAGGAGTCCCAGCATTCTAGTTCTGTTAGGAAGTGTGTCAGGGCTTGCAGGGGGCAGGGAAAGAATTAGAGGGACAGACAATACATGGTGTTTGGTTTTCTGTTCTCACCTCAACCTGCATAGAGGTTATTTGTAATATTTTATTTCACCATTAGGGGAACAAGGATTCTTCTGCTAAAATAACACACATTTGAAGACCGCTAGTTCTTTACAGGTGGTATTTTGTACAACAGTGTTTCTAAAGGATTGATGTTGAGGTATATACCATGTCAGGAAACAACACTAAAAATAAGAATGATGACTTAAGTATAGATTTTCAGAACTTTTAATAGGGAATGAAATTTCGAGGAAAATGATAAGGCTGAGAATTCACAAAAGGAACAGATTATTTCATATATTTTATTTATGTGAGGATATAGGACATTAGAATTTCTATTCTGTAGGGCAACCTGTGAATATCCATTTGATCATTATTTTTATGTTCAAGAGGTACAGACACCTAGGCAGCCAATCACCCATAAATGTCCCCCCAATAACTGTATGACCATTTACTTTCAAATAGAAGAAAATACTAGATTTTCATATTAAATTACTAAAACTTGAGGTAATCACTGAATTACAGTAAAGAAATTTCAAAAAATAATTTTAGTTCAGTATTTGTACAGTCATACAAGAAATGTTACTTGCCAACAAATGAATTATATTGCAGAAGTACAGCTAAGACGTCCATAAAAATCCAATGTAGATTTTTTTCTTTCCCTTTTGCCCCAAAAATCTTTTTGTCATATTTCAACATTTAACCTTAAACTTCATTTGACTGTGAGGCCTGCCAAATTTTCATCAAGACAGCAGCATATAGATACAAAGGGAAGTATAAATTGTTATCATTAATAATCCATCCTGTTCTTCCCCCACCTCATTTAAACTAATGGACCATATGTTGCCATTTTCTTTTAACTGTATCCAAGAACATTTCAGAACAGAAGGGGAGAAGAGGTTGTAAAATGTATGACCACAACTTCACATTTATTTTCCAATTAAGACAAGAAAAGTAATGATAACTGTGATACTTTTTTTAATCTGTCTCCATGGAAATATTTCTTGACTAAAAATAGAGTAATCAATTTTTTGTTGTTGTTTTTTAGGGTTACAAAGGAGAAAAATATGTTAAGATGTTTCAAGGATTTCAGAAATTTTAAAATGTTTCAAGGATGTTATGATGGACAAACATCAGCAAAATGTTAGTGTATTCTTCATAGCATACCTAAGGCTGATTTTTTTTTTCTTTTACTAATCAAATTAATTGGCCATGTTTTCATGTGTTGGTGAAAATCTTAACTTTTTATATTCAATCAAAAGCCTATATAGCTTTGGATGAGAAGAAAATGCTGTCCAAACAGTAAGGAAAAGAAGAGTAAAACAGTCATAGTAGTTGGATGTAAATTATTTTCGGGATGCAACAAATAGTAGAAAGAAACTGAGATACAGCTCATATAAAGTAGAATGGAGCTTGATACAGGGATTTTGAATATTATTAATCAGGTATGACTGGGGTATTGGAAGAAAACCAGTCTATTGCAAAATAATTTAGTAAATATAATAGGGAAGATGATTGAGGCATAAAAATTAGGTTTCAGAAAACTGCAAAACGGTAAGAAGGAAAAAGTGGTTCTTGGTATGGTGTAGTGGTGACCCAGTCTATGTATGAATTCAAGTCTTGCTTCTGGGCTAGGAGCTCAAAATAACAGCTCTTTCTCAAAAGATGTTAGGAGCACTATTTTTGTTACTCCCATTGGAAAGGGGAAATCCCCAGACTTCAGCAAAGTTATAAGATGATGCTGAGGCATAGTCATCAGATCTCTCAACCCTAGGTTTAGAAGGATTATTATGTGAGCTGGAGTATCTGCAGAGTGATTAGGGGTGAGACTAAAGAAAAGCTTTATTCAATTCTTATTATGACCCAGGTTAAGTCAGGGTAGAAAGCATTTACATATTTTTTCTTCATTGTATTTCTAATAAATAGTATGTGGAGAAAGCACCATGAACTCTAAAATTGTAGAAAATTATATATTTGACTTAACTCATGCTTGATGATTCATTCATTTACTTGACTTCATAGTTTAAAAATTATCCAAGGGCGCCTGGGTGGCTCAGTGGGTTAAAGCCTCTGCCTTCGGCTCGGGTCATGATCTCGGGGTCCTGGGATCGAGCCCTACATCGGGCTCTCTGCTCAGCAGGGAGCCTGCTTCCTCCCTCTCTCTCTGCCTGCTTCTCTGCCTACTTGTGATCTCTGTCTGTCAAATAAATAAATAAAATCTTTAAAAAAAATAAAAAAAAATAAAATAAAATAAAATAAAAATTATCCAGTCTACATCAGTTATATGCCAGGTACCATGCCAGGCCTCAACTATAGAGAAATGACTAAGTGAGGTCCTTGTTCTCCAAAGTTTTTGTCATTATTTGATAGGATTTTCTTCTGAAACTTTTCTTTTACTTTGGTCTTTAAAAAAAAAAGATGGACAGGGGAGGAGTCAAGATGGCGGAGAAGTAGCAGGCTGAGACGACATCGGGTAGCAGGAGATCAGCTAGATAGCTTATCTAACCATTGTGAACACCTACAAATCCAACGGGAAATCAAAGAGAAGAAGAGCAACAATCCCAGAAACAGAAAAATCGATCACTTTCTGAAAGGTAGGACCTGCGGAGAAGTGAATCCAAAGCGAAGGGAAGATAGACCCCGGGGGGAGGGGCCGGCACCCGGCAAGCGGCGGAGCGACGGAGCACAAAATCGGGACTTTTAAAAGTCGGCTCCACTGGGAGACATCGCTCCAGAGGCTAAACTGGGGGGAAACCCAGGCGGGGTCAGCATAACCCCAGGACCCGCAGGGTCACAGAAGGACTGGGTGTGTCTGAGTGCCACAGAGCTCGCAGGTATTGGAGCGGGGAAGCCGGCTATAGCGACAAAGCCGAGGAGTGAGCTCTAAGCCCAGGGTTACCTTGTGCCGGTCGCAGGCTGGGTGGGCTCGGAGCGCGGCCGGAGGCCACAGAGACAAAAGCGACCCGGCGCTTTTCTCCAGCTCCAACAATTGACTGCTTTCCTCGAGGCGCGACCACAAGCCAGGGAGGCGGGACTGTTGGGCGCTTTGCTCTGAGAGCGCACTGAGGAGCGGAACCCCAAGCTCTCGGCTCCTCCGGGCCGAGAGATTGGGAGGCCGCCATCTTCATTCCCGTCCTCCGGAACTCTACGGAAAGCGCTCAGGGAACAAAAGCTCCCGAAAGCAAACCCGAGCGGATTCCTTAGCCCGGCCCCTGGCAAGGGCGGTGCAATTCCGCCTGCAGCAAGGACACTTGAAAATCACTACAACAGGCCCCTCCCCCAGAAGATCAACAAGAAACCGATCCAAAACCAACTTCAGTCACCAAGAACAGCGGAATTCCACAGCAGGAGAAAGCAAATCCTACCTGGACAAAATGACAAGGCGGAAAAACTCACCTCAAAAAAAAGAACAAGAGGCCGTACCGAAGGCTGGAGACCTAATCAATACAGACATAGGTAGCATGACAGATCTAGAGTTCAGAATGACAATTCTCAAGGTTCTAGCCGGGCTCGAAAAAGGCATAGAAGATATTAGAGAAACCCTCTCCGGAGAGATAAAAGCCCTTTCTGGAGAAATAAAAGAACTAAAATCTAACCAAGTTGAAATCAAAAAAGCTATTCATGAGGTGCAATCAAAAATGGAAGCTCTCACTGCCAGGATAAATGAGGCAGAAGAAAGAATTAGTGACATAGAAGACCAAATGACAGAGAATAAAGAAGCTGAGCAAAAGAGAGACAAACAACTACTGGAACACGAGGAGAGGATTCGAGAGATAAGTGACACCATAAGACGACACAACATTAGAATAATTGGGATTCCAGAAGAAGAAGAAAGAGAGAGGGGAGCAGAAGGTATATTGGAGACAATTATTGGAGAGAATTTCCCTAATATGGCAAAGGGAACAAACATCAAAATCCAGGAGATCCTAAGAACGCCCCTCAAAATCAATAAAAATAGGTCCACACCTCGTCACCTGATAGTAAAATTTACAAGTCTTAGCGACAAAGAGAAAATCCTGAAAGCAGCCCGGGAAAAGAAGTCTGTAACATACAAGGGTAAAAACATTAGATTGGCAGCGGACCTATCCACAGAGACCTGGCAGGCCAGAAAGAACTGGCATGACATATTCAGAGCACTAAACGAGAAAAACATGCAGCCAAGAATACTATATCCGGCTAGGCTATCATTGAAAATAGAAGGAGAGATAAAGAGCTTCCAGGACAAACAAAAGCTGAAAGAATTTGCAAACACCAAACCAGCTCTACAGGAAATATTGAAAGGGGTCCTCTAAGCAAAGAGAGACCCTAAAAGTAGTAGATCAGAAAGAAGCAGAAACAATATACAGTAACAATCACCTTACAGGCAATACAATGGCACTAAATTCATATCTCTCAATAGTTACCCTGAATGTTAATGGGCTAAATGCCCCAATCAAAAGACACAGGGTATCAGAATGGATAAAAAAACAAAACCCATCAATATGCTGCCTACAAGAAACTCATTTTAGATCCGAAGACACCTCCAGATTTAAAGTGAGGGGGTGGAAAACAATCTACCATGCTAATGGACATCAGAAGAAAGCTGGGGTGGCAATCCTTATATCAGATCAATTAGATTTTAAGCCAAAGACTATAATAAGAGATGAGGAAGGACACTATATCATACTCAAAGGGTCTGTCCAACAAGAAAATCTAACAATCTTAAATATCTATGCCCCTAACATGGGAGCAGCCAACTATATAAACCAATTAATAACAAAATCAAAGAAATACATCGACAGTAATACAATAATAGCAGGGGACTTTAACACTCCCCTCACTGAAATGGACAGATCGTCTAAGCAAAAGATCAACAAGGAAATAAAGGCCTTAAATGACACACTGGACCAGATGGACATCACAGATATATTCAGAACATTCCATCCCAAAGCAACAGAATATACATTCTTCTCTAGTGCACATGGAACATTCTCCAGAATAGACCACATCCTGGGTCATAAATCAGGTCTCAATCGGTACCAAAAGATCGAGATCATTCCCTGCATATTTTCAGACCACAATGCTCTGAAGCTCGAACTCAATCACAAGAGGAAATTTGGAAAGAACGCAAATACATGGAGACTAAACAGCATCCTTCTAAAAAATGAATGGGTCAACCAGGAAATTAAAGAAGAATTGAAAAAATTCATGGAAACAAATGATAATGAAAACACAACAGTTCAAAATCTGTGGGATACAACAAAGGCAGTCCTGAGAGGAAAATATATAGCAGTGCAAGCCTTTCTCAAGAAACAAGAAAGGTCTCAAATACACAACCTAACCCTACACCTAAAGGAGCTGGAGAGAGAACAACAAAGAAAGCCTAAACCCAGCAGGAGAAGAGAAATCATAAAGATCAGAGCAGAAATCAATGAAATAGAAACTAAAAAAACAATAGAACAAATCAACAAAACTAGGAGCTGGTTCTTTGAAAGAATTAATAAGATTGATAAGCCCCTGGCCAGACTTATCAAAAAGAAAAGAGAAAGGATGCAAATAAATAAAATCATGAATGAAAGAGGAGAGATCACAACCAACACCAAAGAAATACAAACAATTATAAGAACATACTACGAGCAACTCTATGGCAACAAATTTGACAACCTGGAAGAAATGGATACATTTCTAGAGATGTATAAACTACCACAACTGAACCAGGAAGAAATAGATAACCTGAACAGACCCATAACCAGTAAGGAGATTGAAACAGTCATCAAAAATCTCCAAACAAACAAAAGTCCAGGACCAGACGGCTTCCCAGGGGAATTCTACCAAACATTTAAAGAAGAATTAATTCCTATTCTCCTGAAACTGTTCCAAAAAATAGAAATGGAAGGAAAACTCCCAAACTCATTCTATGAGGCCAGCATCACCTTGATCCCAAAACCAGACAAGGATCCCACCAAAAAAGAGAATTACAGACCCATATCCTTGATGAACACAGATGCGAAAATTCTCACCAAAATACTGGCCAATAGGATCCAACAGTACATTAAAAGGATTATTCACCACGACCAAGTGGGATTTATTCCAGGGCTGCAAGGTTGGTTCAACATCCGCAAATCCATCAATGTGATACAATACATTAATAAAAGAAAGAGTAAGAACCATATGATACTCTCAATAGATGCTGAAAAAGCGTTTGACAAAGTGCAGCATCCCTTCCTGATTAAAACTCTTCAAAGTGTAGGGATAGAAGGCACATACCTCAATATTATCAAAGCCATCTATGAAAAACCCACCGCAAATATCATTCTCAATGGAGAAAAACTGAAAGCTTTTCCGCTAAGGTCAGGAACACGGCAGGGATGTCCGTTATCACCACTGCTGTTCAATATAGTACTAGAAGTCCTAGCCTCAGCAATCAGACAACAAAAAGAAATTAAAGGCATCCAAATCGGCAAAGAAGAAGTCAAACTATCACTCTTTGCAGATGATATGATACTATATGTGGAAAACCCAAAAGGTTCCACTCCAAAACTGCTAGAACTTATACAGGAATTCAGTAAAGTGTCAGGATATAAAGTCAATGCACAGAAATCAGTCACATTTCTTTACACTAACAACAAGACAGAAGAAAGAGAAATTGAGGAGTCAGTCCCATTTACAATCGTACCCAAAACCATAAGATACCTAGGAATAAATCTAACCAAAGAGGCAATGAATCTATACTCAGAAAACTATAAAGTACTCATGAAAGAAATTGAGGAAGACACAAAGAAATGGAAAAATATTCCATGCTCATGGATTGGAAGAACAAATATTGTGAAAATGTCTATTCTACCTAAAGCAATCTACACATTTAATGCAATCCCTATCAAAATCCCATCCATTTTTTTTAAAGAAATAGAACAAATAATCCTAAAATTTATATGGAACCAGAAAAGACCTCGAATAGCCAAAGGAATATTGAAAAAGAAAGCCAAAGTCGGTGGCATCACAATTCCAGACTTCAAGCTCTATTACAAAGCTGTCATCATCAAGACAGTATGGTACTGGCACAAAAACAGACATATAGATCAATGGAACAGAATAGAGAGCCCAGAAATAGACCCTCAACTCTATGGTCAACTAATCTTCGACAAAGCAGGAAAGAATATCCAATGGAAAAAAGACAGCCTCTTCAACAAATGGTGCTGGGAAAATTGGACAGCCACATGCAGAAAAATGAAATTGGACTATTTCCTTACACCACACACGAAAATAGACTCAAAGTGGATGAAGGACCTCAATGTGCGAAAGGAATCTATCAAAATCCTTGAGGACAATGCAGGCAGCAACCTCTTTGACCTCCACCGCAGCAACTTCTTCCTAGGAACATCGCCAAAGGCAACAGAAGCAAGGGCAAAAATGAACTATTGGGATTTCATCAAGATCAAAAGCTTTTGCACAGCAAAGGAAACAGTAAACAAAACCAAAAGACAACTGACAGAATGGGAGAAGATATTTGCAAACGACCTATCAGATAAAGGGCTTGTATCCAAAATCTATAAAGAGCTTATCAAACTCAATACCCAAAGAACAAATAATCCAGTCAAGAAATGGGCAGAGGACATGAACAGACATTTCTGCAAGGAAGACATCCAGATGGCCAACAGACACATGAAAAAATGCTCCACATCACTCGGCATCAGGGAAATACAAATCAAAACCACAATGAGATACCACCTCACACCAGTCAGAATGGCTAAAATTAACAAGTCAAGAAATGACAGATGCTGGCGAGGATGCGGAGAGAGGGGAACCCTCCTACACTGTTGGTGGGAATGCAAGCTGGTGCAACCACTCTGGAAAACAGTGTGGAGGTTCCTCAAAAAACTGAAAATAGAGCTACCCTACGACCCAGCAATTGCACTACTGGGTATATATCCTAAAGATACAAACGTGGTGCTCCGAAGGGGCACGTGCACCCGAATGTTTATAGCAGCAATGTCCACAATAGCCAAACTGTGGAAAGCGCCTAGATGTCCATCAACAGATGAATGGATAAAGAAGATGTGGTATATATACACAATGGAATACTATGCAGCCATCAAAAGACATGAAATCTTGCCATTTGCGACGACGTGGATGGAACTAGAGGGTATCATGCTTAGCGAAATAAGTCAATCGGAGAAATATAACTATCATATGATCTCTTTGATATGAGGAAGGGGAGATGCAAGGTGGGGGGGTTTGGGGGGAGGTAAGAAAAGAAAAAATGAAAAGATGGGATTGGGAGGGAGACAAACCATAAAAGACTCAATCTCAAGAAACAGACTGAGGGTTGCGGGGGGGGAAGGGGGACGGGAGAGGGTGGTGGGGAAATGGACATTGGGGAGGGTATGGGCTATGATGAGTGCTGTGAAATGTGTAAACCAGATGATTCACAGACCTGTACCCCTGGGGATAAAAATACATTATATGTTTATTAAAATAAAAAATTAAAAAAAAAAAATACAGCAAAGAGGCATAATGCAATATTGAAAATAAAAAGGCAACCAAACAAACATACAAACAAAAAAAAAAAAAAAAAAAAAAAGATGGACAGGACAAAAGAAAAATGAAAGGACAGGAGGGCAGAAGGAAAGAAGGCAAAAGTATGGTCTTGATATCCTACCATCTGGTCCCCCTATTTCTCCTCTTGCTACCCTTCTAGTATTCTCCATAGAGAAGGATCTTTGCGAAGTGTAGATTGTGTCAACTTGCCCTCAAAAAACATTTAGATGACGTATCCTATGGCTTAAAGAATAAAATCCTCGCTCCTAAGTTTGAATACTTTATCTCATGAATGTACGTTCTAAACTTCAAATATGTTGATGGCTTTCTTCCCCTTTACCCTTCTTGCCTAGCACCTTTGCACTTGCTTTTACTTTGGCCTGAGGAACTCTTAGCCTGGATCTTGTCATGACCACTTCCTCCTTCAGGTCTGGTACCTCTCCAGAGAGTGTTCTGACTTTTAAATATAAAGCAGCCCCTCAGCCACTTTTCAGAGGACTGCCACACATTATTGTTTTCATGTGAATTCTGACTAACAGCAGTCAGTTGCTCTACTTACTAACTTATTATGTTTTACTCATTCAGATATAAGTTTTTTTATATTTTTTGTACATGTTTAACTACTGAATTGCCTTAGCCTAGAAATAAATTACCAAAGATTTTCATCAAAACTTCACATGAAAATCTCCAAATAAAGAGAACAAGCACAGGTAAGAAATGACAGAGAAAAACAAGAAGACCAACATCTAGTAGCATTTCTGAAGAGGTTGTCCAAATAGACATCCCAAGCCTCTGGAAAATAAATTTAAAAAAATAATTTCTTTAAAAAGAATATAATGTGACCACAATGAACTGCATTAAATACAGAATCCATTAAGGGTAAAAAAAAAAAAAAAAGGGAAGGGGAAAGTAAATTTATTGACTCATATAAGTGAAAATTCCAGTGATAAGACAAACTTCAGACATGGTTGAATCTATGTACACTAAGAATATTTTGAAAATTCCATCATCTTCTGTTATGTCCCCAGTCTGCTTCTATTATATTGGCTGATTCTCAGACAGACTTTCTCCATATGGTTGGCTGCCATTACCTCAAGTTTTATCATCCTATAAGGTAGTCACCTTAGCAGAAAAAAGTTTTTTTCCCTAAAAGTTCCAGGTAAAAATTTCTAGAATTAGCTATTATTGAACTATGTTGGGGCATGTGCTCATTCTTGACTGAAGTACTATGGAATACTTTGACCAAAGCCTTAGAGCCATTTGATGATTTGATGATACAATACATTTGTTTTATGTTGCTGTAATATTGGCATGAAAACAATATATCATCAAGCAATATAAGCAAGGAGGAATTTTTAATATTACAATGAGGTATACAAATTCGATGACTTTTATTCAGTAATAGAGCCTAATGTAGGTCATATTCAATATGAACACTTAAGCCTCTGAAACATCACCTATTTCCCCAGAGCACAGCTCAGAAAGAAATAACAGACTATACCTAGAGGTGGGAAAATCTGCTAGAACTTTCCCATTTCTGGAAAGCAGCTGAGGGTTTCAGAGAGAGTTCAATGTGGGAAAAGAGCAGGGATAGAACTCTATTTTTAAAATAATAAATAAATAAATAAAGTAAGTAAGTAAGTAAGTTACCAGAAAACCTTGTACTTGTAATAAAATAATTGTGAGCAGAAATATTATTTATTTGTTTATTTATTCATTTAATTATTGCATTAGCGTTAAAGACCTTCTCACACAAAAGTTTTCTGTCAAGTATAAGATGACCTGCTAATGTCACGGGTTGAGTTGTGTATCCTAGAAGTGTATGTGTTGAATTCCTATTTCCTAGTACCTCAGGATGTGACCTAATTTGAAAAAAGCTCCTAAACAAAACAAACAAACCGAAAGAAAGAAACAAAGAAAGAAAAGAGAAGAGAGGAAGGAAGGAAGGAAGGAAGGAAAGAAAGAAAAAGAAAGAAATGCTATTTAAAGAGGTAATCAAGTGAAAATGTCCGTAGGGTTAGCCCTAATCCAATATGACTAGTACCCTCTTAAAAGGAGGAATGTTGCCAGAGAGATATTCATAGAGGGAAGAGTATGTGAAGAGACACAGAAAGATGGCAGTGTCTACAAGCCATGGAGAGGCCTGGAGCAGATTTTTCCCTCATAGCTCTCAGAAGTAACCAACCCTGGTAACATCTTGATTTTGGATTTCTAACCTCTAGAACTATGAGACAATTAGCTTCTTTTATATAAGCCATCCAGTCTGTGGTACTCTGTTTTGGCAGCCCTAAAAAACCAATAAATATAGTCTGCGAATAGAGTAGAAAATGGAATAGCATAGACAAGTGAGAACAAATACTGACAATGAAAGAAGGAAGTCTAGGTCAGAAGAGAAACATTTCCCTCAGCCATACCAGTTTTTTTCTTAAAAGCAAATTAGAAGTTGATACTGTATCTACATTATGTACTCTTGCATGCAATCTGCAGTTTGTTGTGTTTGCTAATGGTCTAGAAAATCACATGTAATTCACATTACAGGGGCTGAGCATTCAAAATCATCCATTTTATGGCCTTTATAAATGTTGAGTTAAATGAGCATCTTTAATATGGGTGAGTTGAAAATATATGTTCCTTGAGAAATAGGTCCCCTAGCATTCTATTCTGTTTTGGGGATACAAAGACAAATGCAGTCCGTGACATTGATTTTAGTGTTGCTACTAATATATACATTAACACACACACACACCTCCCTAAATGAGCAGATGAGATTGGTACCACTCTTCAAGGAACAGTGCATTGAAAGAGCTCACTTCTGACCAAGTGTACCCCTCTTATATATTCCCACTTTATGTCCTCTTTGAATAACAAGCTAAAACTTAATCTGTGCACAAAAAGCAATTTTTTTTTTTAGATTTTTTTAAATTTATTTATTCGACAGACAGAGATCACAAGTAGGCAGAGAGGCATAGAAAGAGAGAGAGAGGGGGGAAGGCAGGCTCCCCGCTGAGCAGAGAGCCCGATGCGGGGGTCGATCCCAGGACCCTGGGATCATGACCTGAGCCGAAGGCAGAGGCTTTAACCCACTGAGCCACCCAGGCGCCCCGAAAGGCAAATTTAAATTAACAGTTTTGCTTTTAGTCACAGCCTCTGCAGTTTACAACTTCTTATGTAAAGATGTATATAAAACAGAAATTCTAATTTATCAGTTTGAGTTTAGTAGATAATTACCAGTTCTTAATCACAGCCTAAGAATATACTCTAGTCAACAACATTTGAGTTTATAAAGAGAGAACTACCATTTGAGTGTTATTATTCTTTCTTATATATGCTTTTTTAGTATAATAAAATAAGCAAACTTTTCCTAAAGGAAAAGTGATTGATTTTCTGAAACATACTTTAACATTTTCTGTGATTCTCATTTATTGTACAGATTTTGGTTTGGGGTTAAACATGCATGCTAACTTGGATAAATATAAAAATCTCTACAACATTTATCTGACAATGTTACAATTTTTTTTGCTAAAATTAATAATTTTTAGCCTTAATTGTCAGGAGCTCATTATTTCATCAAAAATCCATTATGCCAAATTAATTTTCATGTAATTTATTAAAGTAAGTACCTAATCAACCTGAAAAACTGTCAGTACATATGGTCATTCTTTATTTTACTGGGGAATAAATTCAAAGCGTCTTCTATATTTAGAAATTCTGAAAGAGGAAGCAAGCCATATTTATTTTGCTTTCATCAGTTTGTGAATTTGAAAATAGGTAAGAAGCATGCTGATTATTTGAAAAAGTTCTTAACTGTGCTATATATAACATGGAAAGCCAGGGTAAAATGTGTAAAACATTAACCAAATTTTTAGGATTATCTCTTAATGAGGCCTCATTAAGGAGTCTTCTTTTCTAAGATGTTTACATTTGTAAGTCATTATTTTTTTAATTAAACTAAATCAGGGACATCTGTGTCCAGTATGGGACCAAAAAAACCCTATTTGATACCTCAGCCATTGTACTGCTAATACTAAGTGAAAAATGTACACAGCACAATTTTCCCCCTGAAACAAAATACCAATTAAATAATCTGGAAAGTGTTACTGATGAGCTGGAGTCTGGCTTCTATACTTAGATTTGACATAAAGCATGCTTTGCCCTTTCACAATGTTTTAATTTTGAAAACTGTCAGGGAGTGTTTAACAGGAACAAAAATCATCGTGTGAATGCTTAATGCTTTATCAAATTTAACTCACCTGCACCTACATCATTAGCATTGTTCTGCCACCATTTGGTTGGTTCATTAGAGTTTGAAAAAGAATTGCAAAGTCTTCAGCTTATGGGAGTAGACTGCTATGTAGGTCAGGTTTATTTGGGAAAGGTTTTTCAGAAAAGAAAAGTTAAATACAGAAAAATACATGAATTTTACCATATAAGGTAAAGTAGAAATATAATGCTGCTTAATAGGTTGAAGTCTCAAATCATTTTTGTCTTTTGTATTTTCAAATTTTCTTTTCCTGGTTTTAAACAGAAAAAGGTGCATGTATGAGACATCAGAAGAAATAGTTGAAAGATTTATGAAAATTTTTATTATTAATTATAGTCCATTATTTTATAGTCAATTATGTTATTTTTAATAATAATAATAAATAGCTTGGAAGATTATGCAGAGCTTTGTTGATTGTTTTTCATTGCAACTCATTGATTTTTTTACTGACTGAAATATTAGGTGGTATTTGGCAACATATATAAATAATTCTTTTCAATTAGCTTCTTTTTTCTAAGAAGGAATTCCTTCCATGTATTGCTCTTCTTCTTAATTCAGCTCTCATGGTGTCCTAGGATAATTTGGGTTTTTAAAATATCTTCATTCTTTTTTCTTTTTTATCCATACTAAGAAGTTTTATTTATTTTTCAAGTTTTTTTAAAATTTTTATTTTAATTCCAGTTAGTTAACATACAGTGTTATATCAGTTTCAAGTATACAATAGTGTTTCAACACTTCCATACAACACCCGGTGCTCATCCAAACAAGTGCACTCTGCACTCCTTAATCCACATCACCTGTTTCATCCATCCCCCACCTTCCCTCTAGTAACCATCACTTTGTTCTCTATAGTTAAGGGTCTGTTTCTTGACTTGTCTGTCTCTTTCTCTTATTTTTTCCCTTTGCTTTTTTGTCTTTATTTTCCTCATACAGAATTAAAAGGTGGAAATTATGTACTTTCAATTGTTTATTTTTTCAGTACATTATTTAAAAAAATAAAACTGACATAAATATTTTGTTACATTAATTTATAAAATTTGCATAAAACAGGTGCTGAATTCTGTATCTCCAGATTCCTTAATGATTATATATTTATTGGACTGAAATAATAAAATCAGACAAAATTGTTCTAGAGCATTTCTGTCGCTAAGTGTGTACATACAGTCATACTTTGAAGAATACTTGATCTTGTCAGAAGTCTACATACATCTTGAGATAGAGTTGAAAGCCAATGTTGTAAGGTCAGACTGCCTGGGTTCAAATCCAGACACTAAAAATTATTAGCCCTGGAAACATGGGTAAAATACCTAACCTTTATAACTCTCAGTTTTCTTACATGGAATATGGGGGAAAAAAATAGTGTCAAACTCATAGTTCATTGTGAGGAGAAATTTTTATCTATGCAAAATGACCAACAAGGTAACTAACAATTTGTGAACATTCAATAAAGGTTAGATATGTTTATATTTAAATTTCTTCAATGCTTTCTTTAAATTATGATTAAGTTCACACCATTTTTACAGATTGATTTAAAAGACATCATTTTTTGAGTTTCACTAATTCAGTGGTACTAAATATTTGTTACTTCCTACTCCCATTGCTGCATGCATTATTTCACCTAACAGAAGCAAGACGTAGTAGAGATGCTTTTTCATTCATAAGGTGGTCATGCTGGAACTTTTTTTTTTTTTTAACTTTTGGGTGGCCTACTAGCTTTCTTAGTACATTTTGGAGATTTTATTGGATGTGTTGCCATACCATCATGAAAATACAAATTAACCTTCAATACAAATGAGAATTTTGGAAGAAAAGTTCTATTGTACAATATTTATTTAGTATGACAGCACTTTTTGTTAGAGGATTTGAATTGCTTTTTTTTCAAGTTAAATATACGAAATTTTAGAGCTATAATTTCACTTTTCATTTACATTTCCTTTCATGATGGTTTCATTATATTCATTCTTATGTTAAATACAAAAGTGTATTCAATTAGCAACATTTTCATTAGTACATTTTCATTATTATTTTCGTCACAGTGATTTTGGATGTTCCACATTTGAGATATAAATTAAGTAATACAGAAAACATTTTTTAAATTTTAAATTGAAGCAGTCATTTCATTTTCTAAGGCATGTTTTACAAATTTTCTTCTATTATATTTCAGAAAAGAGTGAGTTAAAAGATCTGAACAATTTTATGCTAACTTTAAAAGAAATTTTAAATGTTAGAGAAATTAAATAGAACATAGGGATACAAAGGATTCACAATATGACTACTTTTTTGTTATCTAGGAGTTAAGCATTCTTTGAAAATAATTATATTTCTATATTTTGCTGGGGGGAAAGTTGTACATTTGCACATATTTCCTTGAAATTTATAGGGAAGTCCTTTTCAAGGGGCCTGTGTATATCAAGTGTCTCTCATTGATGTCCCAGTTCAGTAATGACTTCAGTCTTAATGTCTGCTTCTGCTCTACTTAATATATCAATTTCTAACTAATCTTGAATGAGTGATAAGTTAAGTAAAATTGAAGGCAATTAGCTTTAACTGAGACAATAGGGTAATTTTATTTTGAAAATAGTTATAATCCCTAATGTAGATATATCCTTTATAAACATTTATAACATGTGCTATGCTACCTCAAAAATACATATGTAAAATCATTAGAAATCAAAAGGAAACTAATAGAAGTAATTGCTGAAAATTTTTACATACCTTGATCTCTTGGCCGTTTTCAACAGATCAGATATATAAGTACATGGAGCGAATGTGAACATTATATTTAACTGGTTTGCTCAACTCCAGGCCAACTCATGTGTAACATCAGAATAGTGAACTTTTGTCATTTTCAGTTTATAATTTCTTCTCAGTAGTGATTTCAATAAGTATAGCAGACAAGAATATAAAACTACATTTCTATCTGTAAAGATTTTACCAAAGTTACAGGAACTTATCTCTCTCTCTCTCTCACACACACACACACACATATATAGTATGTGTGACACTATATATGTAACATTGTATACATATGTACATATGTTACACATAAACATGTTATATAGAATATAAAATCTTTAAAATATATAATATATATAACATATATGGCTTATATAAACCATCTTGATTAATTTGTAACATCCTATATCTCGTTTTTTAAAACAAGAATTAAAGAATAATTCTCCAGTCAAACAATCTGTCTTAATCCAAAAGCTTACATCCTACTTAAGGTCAAAATAAAACATTGGAAGGACTCCCTTGAAGAGATGGACAGACATGCCTGCTGTCACCATAGCAACTTATCAGTGGACTGCAGGTTATATAGCATACAGCATGCATTTTATTCTTCATCACATCCTATATCTGTTCTGACAGAAGTCAAAAAGAGCCAAATAAACTGTTTATCAAGATAAAATATGCAGAAAGTGCACAAATCCATGTGTCTAGAATGCTTAATTTTCTTAGAGTATACTTGTGATGTCAGCACTTTGTTCAAGAAAGAAAATATTACCACCTCGTCAGAAGTCTCCCCGGTTTTCCCTATTCATCCCAAAATTTACACACTATCTTGACTTTTAACACCATATATTATTTTGCCAAAAGCTGCTATTGATTAACTACATTTACTTAATAGATAAGGAGATGTATGCTTCAGTCATAAAGCAATTGCTTCATCAATTAAAGCCAATAAATTTTGCAAGCAAGAACTAGGTTATAAAAGTTGGAAGCAATATTAAGTACGCTAAATATTCTTGTCATATAAGTGAAAGTACTGACTATTCTTCATAGACCTCCTTTCTGAAAATAGAACCTCAGACCTGAGAGCCTGGCCTCTGTGCCCTGTTGGAAACTTTATCCTCAACCTATTTAGACATTGGCCATTGGGAGTCTGAAATAAGGAACTCAGATGCTTAGCTCCAGATAGAGAAGATAGTCTTAAGAGGAACAGTGGGATCTGAATTGCAGCAGTGATTGTTGAAATCCTTTTTGTCTGGCTTTAGCCTTTGTAAATACAATATTCACCTTCACTTTCTCCCAAGGAACATGAATAGCCCTGTATAGGAATTGGTAAATGAGGCATGGAGAATGAGGATGGAATCAAATTGAGTGAAATAATTTCAGCTGCTGGGAACTCTTAATAGGCATGTAAACAAGAAGGGGTTTGTTGTGTGTGAGAGCTCTCACAGAGGTGCATGAACTCTTATCTCTTCATGCTGGCTGCATTTGGAGCGGTTTGTGTTTAATTTGAAACAGTCTCCCGATGGTTCAGTTCAATTTGAAACTGTGCTCAGCCCAATATTTTATTATTTTTAGCTTAGAACAAAAGAAAAGATTTTGAAATAACAGTCCTTTCAAGTGGTGGGTTGGATACAACACTTCATATCATTTTTCAAAGTATGCCTAACGTATTTGGATATGTAGCTAAAGGGTTAGAAGGATTGAATGTGATACATTTTATGTGAGTGTCAGAGGTAAAACAAAACACAACAAAAATAAAAACAAGCAAAAAAGTAGAGGAATCATGCTTAAACATAATACAGGTAGCTGTTTTGTTAACAGTTCCGGATCTTCTCTTTGTTTTCTCCATCCCTGATCCCATATAATGGCATTGTCAGTGTATCCTTGCTTTGTGTTTGTTAGAAAAATAAATGAAAATAGACCTTTGATCTTTGCCTTCCAAGTCTCACTTCCTAGGGTTATTTTTCATTCCTAGCTATCATTTTCTAGACTTTTTCCATGCTTTTTCAAAGGACTGTTTCTCATTTTGAGAACCTGTGATGCTTAGGGCACTACTGTTTTATATATGGTTAGTAGAAAAACATTTTAATTACACCAACTATTGTAAGAGTAATAGCTTTAGGACAAATAAAAGACATAGAAAATCTGCTTTCTATGATTAAAATGTTTGCAAATACATATTAACAAGTTTGTATCAGTCAACAAATATATTGAAAAAAAAAAACTTCTGAAAGAACTTCCTTTTTTCCTACAATTAACTACAATTAACTAAACACATATGGAATCGTAAGAGAGTACTAATTTTAATACTTTGTGAACCAGAAGTTATATATTCCTTCGGAACAAACCAATATTCTATATTTAGTGATTTTTAAACATGGTGGAATTTAGCCCCTGTTTTTCTGTGTTCTAAGTGCAGACTTACTTAACTGTTGCAAACATCTGACAAAATTAAGTTTAATGATCTCTTCAGTTTTCATTATTTGCACTCTGGGATTTTCCTAAATACTAAGAGAGGAGCAGGAAAAAAAATAATCAAATAGCTTTAGTCAAAGATAGAAAACCAAGAAATACCCTACGTCAATAAATTAATAATAATGTAAGTGAAGTGATCCTCTACTAGATTATTAATTTTGATTTTGAATATCATCCAATTAGGGCTCATAACCAACAAGAGTATTCAAGGAGTAGCCTGGGAACTACAGAGGATTCTAACTTCGGATGAAAGCATGGGTTTGGGTCTGGTTTTTGTGTGTGTGTAATGTCGGTTACAATGAATCACTGTCACAACACCTCAGCAAGAAATAAAAAAGGCAACTTTTTATCTCCAGCTTCTAAGTGGGGAAAAAAAAAAAAAAAACACTTCAGTGAAATTTAGTAATTTATATCTGGCCAGAAAAAGGAGCAAAACCAACATCTCTAAACTTCCCATTTTTTTTTTTGTTATTAAAAACCATTCTTCCCTCCTCCCCAGAATAACTGTGGTAGAAACATGAATTTCAAAGCCTGTACTGTTTATATAATTAATTGGTTATATGGTAATGATGTATCAACGGGATAGTCTTTCCGGAAAAAAAAAAGAAAGAAAGAAAAATTAGTACAGATAAAATTAGGAACTAGTGGAGATGTTCCCCGTGGAGATGTTCCCCTATTAGCTCCTATTTTAGAAGCGGAATGGACCAACTACAGTCCTAGGGCCAAACTTGGTCTGCTGCATATTTTTGTAAATAAAGTTTTGTTGGAACACAGCCACCCGTATTCATTTACGTATTTACTAAGGCTGCTTTCATGCTTCCACTGTAGCAGAGTTAAGGAGTTGCAATAAAGACCATATGGCCTACAAAGCTTAAAATATTTACTATACTATCTGGTGCTTTAGAGAAAAAGTTTCCAAACCCCTGTTTTAGAAGATAAAATACCATACTACATCTTTGATTACACGAATCATGCTTAATCACTGTGACTGATTAATTCTATTTTTATTTCTTTATTCAGTACCTAAATCCATGTAAACTTTTAATAATAATGGGAATAATATCTATCTAGATGTATTCATCACCTAAATATGTCCCAGATAATATACTAAAATGGGCATTGTTTTAACCTGTTAAGTTTGTGGTAATTTGCTCCACAGCAATACAAAACTAATAGAATTGGCATTCCTATTTTGTTGATAAAGAACCTGAGGCACCAAGAGATTAACTAATTTTCCCAATGTGTCACAAGCTAAGAAGCAATAGATTCTGTGCTATAAACACTTTCTACTAGATCCACCTTACTCTAAACTATTGGAAGCTTTTTGATGTCTCTTGGGAAAATCTCTTCCAGGGTTATTTCCTGTCCCATAACACAGATCTATTATTTCTAAGAGGCTCTTCTTATTCTCACCTGCTGGACAGGATTATTAAAAGAAGTAAAATGGAAAGGGAAATGTTGGAATGGATCAAAATATCATTATCCTTTATGTTAGAAGAAACAAACATTGTTTTTAAAATATTGCATGTGATGGGGCGCCTGGGTGGCTCAGTGGGTTAAGCCTCTGCCTTTGGCTCAGGTCATGATCTCAGTGTCCTAGGATCAAACCCTGCATTGGGCTCTCTGCTCAGCAGGGAGCCTGCTTCCCCCCTCTCTCTCTGCCTGCCTATCTGCCTATTTGTGATCTTTCTCTCTGTCAAATAAATAAATAAATAAAAATCTTTAAGAAAAGTCTAAAATATTACATGTGATCTGCCTTATTATAAGGTCATTTCATTGGAGCAGTTGGTTGGGCACATTCTCATTTTAAAGTGAGACACGTTACACACAAAGAAAGCCAGTCTTATCATTTAAGACATTAAAAAGCAGAGAAATATAGACCTGTGTTATTATAAATTTTCAAATATAGGAACAAAATAGAAGAATCAGAAATAGAAAATATGACCATATAGTAATCAGAAACAGCTTACAATGATGCTGATTTTTTATGGAATTTATTAATATTAAGAATAAAATCAAGGTAAAGTGTATTATAAATTTCAATCAGTTCTTGGGGTAGCTAGGATTGACTATTTAGAGAAAATAATCATGAATGTCATAAAACAAGTTTTTATTTATTGTGAAGGAAGTCCTTTATATAAAATCAATAGTTTAGGGGCACCTGGGTGGCTCAGTGGGCTAAAGCCCCTGCCTTCGGCTCAGGTCATGATCCCAGGGTCCTGGGATCGAGCCCCACGTTGGGCTCCCTGCTCAGCCAGGAGCCTGCTTCCTCCTCTCTCTCTCTCTGCCTGCCTCTCTGCCTGCTTGTGATCTCTGTCTGTCAAAAAATAAATAAATAAATAAATAATCTTAAAAAAAAAAAATAAATTCAATAGTATAGAGATGTTTATTACCAGGGTGCTTGGTTCACTAAATTGGTTAAGTGTTGGACTTTTGATTTCAGCTCAGGTCATTATCTCAAGGTTGTGAGGTGGGGCCCCAAGTCTTAGGTGTGGAGCCTGTTAAAGATTCTCCCTCTCTATCCTTCTCCCGCTGCCCCTCCTCCCACCCTCCTACTCCTGCTTGCCACAGGCTTTCCCTCTCTCTTTAAAAAAAAAAAAATAAAGATAATTTTACTCCCTATTAATTCTAATAATTGCTCAGTGGCTGCATAAACTATTATGGAATTAAGATTAGAGACTATAGGGTGCCTGGGTGGCTCAGTGGGTTAAAGCCTGTGCCTTTGGCTGGGGTCATGATCCCAGGGTCCTTGGGATCCAGCCCCGCATTAGGCTCTCTGCTCAGCAGGAAGCCTGCTTCCTCCTCTCTCTCTCTGCCTGCTTCTCTGCCTACTTGTAATCTCTGTCTGTCAAATAAATAAATAAAATCTTTAAAGAAAAATTAAAAAAAAATGATTAGACACTATAAGCCTATATGGAGAAACATGCTATGATTAGTTGGTTCATTAGTCTCTTTCTTCTTTACCCTCTGCCCACCCAAAATAAATCTTTAAAAAATTGTTAAATCCTCCATGAAAATATTAGGTGGCCTTGTAATTAAACATGAGTTTAGGAGTATTTTAAGGCTAAAGGGTATTAAAACATTGAAATTTAAGCTACTTCTTTTGTATTTGTCTCTGTTTTGTTTTGTACAAAAATAACAAAATTATATAAGGTGTAGGATAAGAGGAACAGAGAATAACACAACAATCTGGAAGAAAATTAATGCCATAAAATAATATGTGAAATAGAATGTCAGATTTAAGTATAGGCATACAACAGTGAGCGAAACCAAAACTCTGCGCTCATGGAACTAATATTCTGTTACATATAATAAATCCTGCTTGGGATTCCTTAACTTATTTTCAATGGAGGAATCATATTAGGGATTTGGAATTGATGATCATGAACTTTGGTATTTTCTCAGTGGAGACACCTGGGTGGCTCAGTCGGTTAAGCATCTGCTTTTGCCTTAGGTCATGATCATGGGGTCTTGGGATTGAGCCCTACATCGGGCTCCCTGCTCAGTAGGAAGTCTGCTTCTCTCTCTGCCCCTCACCCCACTCTCATGCTCTCTCTCACTCTCTCAAATAAATAAATAAAATCTTTTAAAAAAATCAAATAGCAAATTATAATAAGATATCATTTTTTAGGATTATTAAATTTTCAAGCTTCCCCACCAGCAATGTGGCATTTTTATTCGAAGTTTAGTCTTCTAAAACTACTTTGTTTCATTGAAACTTCTAAATCTCTCCTTAATAACTCAGTGCGCATGCGCACACACACACACACACACACACCCTTATATATATATGTGCATATAAATATACATAAATATTATGTATTTATATGTATAAACATATTTTAAAATACTTGTATATTCTTAGAAACTTTCAGTTAAACTCTATTTATTATTGGAGTCATATAATTACTGAAGAGGTTAAGTAAGACCAGATACCCCATAAGCCTTTTGGCTCTCTCTACAATCTCCCCTAGCCAAGCCTGTTACACTGCTTTTTATCATACATTTGTTTATATTTGCTTTACCAGTTCTTCAGTCCTTTTGATAGGTCCCATAATTAAGCAATGCAAATGTTTTAGCTAAAAAAAAAAAAAAAAAAAACAAGTTCTTATTCTGGTTATAAACTTTCATTATACTGAGCTAAATTCATTCAGTCACTAGGGTAGTTTTTCAGAAAACTAGTCATGTGGTCTTTCTATGCTCATTTGTCTCATTTTAAAACTCATCATTTGCTTATTCATAAAATGTCCGTATTAAAGGTCATTTCTAATGATAAAAGCCTAGTGGCCTGTTATGATTATAGGATTTAGAAAATAGCAACAACAAACTTCTTTAATCTTTGAGAACAATTTTGTTTGGTTCAAAACACTCAAATAGAGTTCTCCTTAGAATACCTGAAAATCAGTTTCAAATTACTCAGCTACTTTTCTTCAATTAAAGTAGCTCTCTGAAAGGATGTGCTAATACAATTTAAAGTTGATTGAGTAAGTTAATTTTATAAGGGTTAAGAAGAAGAAATGTTAGAATCTCAGGTGTGTTTTTCTGAAGACTTGATCTTGTTTCAAAATCATATGTGGTAATTTGAATCTATTTTTGTATCTTCTTTTCTTCCTGTCATAAGTTATATACATCCATTACAATAACAAAAGAATACCATAAAAAGCTTAAAAGTGCACATACCTAAATAGAAAATAAAACTAAGATCTAGAGGTAAGTGCTTTAGACTTTGTGATGTACAGATTTCTAGTGTTTTTGTATTATTATAAAACACAAATTTTAAAAATTGGATTTTATTTTTAAAACAATATTTTAAAGTGCAAAAATGTAAAATGAATCTAGTTCCTTTAATGTAGTTGGGAGTGGTTGCATGGTGTTTCACTACATGGATGTTTAGTAATTAATTTGCCTTTATGGTGGAACATTTGGGTTGCTTACAAGTTTTTGGTAATATAAACAACCCTGCAGAAAACATCACTGTAGCTATGTCTGTCTACAAACCATGATTATTTACTTAGGATAAATTCTAAGAAATGGAATTACTGAATCCAAGTTATACACATCTTTGAGGTCTCTATATGAATTGCTTGGGAATTTTTATGGATTTAGAGTTCTGCCTAATATTTAATATTCTGTTTGTATGAACACTCATTGACTAGCTTTTAATTTTTATTATTTTGTTTTAGTATTTGTTAAGTTGAAAATGACACATTATAACTCATTTTTAATTGTATTCCTTTGATTTTTTAGTCAGTTTAAACTTTCCCCCTACTTATTTCAGTCATTTCTGTTTATTTCATGTAAAGCTCATCTCCTTTGCTATTTTCCTTCTGTGGCATTAATGATATTTTCTTAATTTGCAAAATATCTTTGAAGAGTAAGGAGGTGAATATATTATCTGTCATGATTTTTATATTTTTCCTTAAATTATGTTTATAATGTACTTAAATTTATAAGTAAAGTATATCATTTTTAATGTATAGTTTCTGCATTTCATGTTACCAACTTTCTCACAAGAAACCCAACAACAGAAATGATTCTAGTGTCTGGCAGATAGTAAATGCTATTTAAGTATTAGCTATAAGAATGATTCTCATTGTGATGATGGAGGAAATTGTGGCAGAGAGATATATGTATATATAATGAACTCAAGGTCACACAGCTGAAACTGTTGTATCTAAGTACAAACTCAAGTGGATAGATTCTTAATTATTAAGACTTACATAAAGTCTTACTTGAGACTCTTAATTCAAGGAGTCTTAGTTCCCTTTAGTGGGAAATGGTACTTAAAAAATCAAGATTTCAGCTCAAGAGGTACATATTGCTAATGTTGTGTCATTGCTTCTAGGCTCTTCCAGGATCTTCCAGCTCTTTCTAAAGAGCTAGGACACACACATATTCCCTTGCACAGTTCTTCCTCACTTTCACATTGAATGTTTGTATCTTCTTTCTTCCACACTGAATCTTCTGGTTCCTGAGAATATCAGTATATTTACATATGTGCCCTATTCTGCACCACACACAAGGAAGTTTTATATTTAACAACAGCCCTACTGCAACAGTAAACTAACTAAATACAGTTGACCCTTGAACAACACAGTTTGAAGTGTGCAGAGCCACTCGTACACAGGATTTTTTTTCAATATAATTATAGTACTATAAATGTATTTTCAATTCCTAATGATTTTCCTAATATTTTCTTTCCTCTAGCTTACTTTAAGAGTACAGTATATAATAGATATAACCTACAAAATATATGTTGATTGACTGTTGGTGTTATTGATAAGGCTTCTAGTCAACAGTAGGCCATTACTAGTTAAGTGTTTGGGGGAATCAGTAATTATATGATTTTCGACTATGCAGGGGATCAGTGCCCAACACCTCATGTTATTTAAGGGTTGTGTGTAATTCCTTTCTGCTTATTTTTATGCTAAGACTATCTACCACTAAGTATGTTCTGTCAGAGGACTGTGTCCAAAAGTTACTTGAGTTTATTATATTTCTTATGTTTGTTACTAATTTGAAATGAAGTTTGGCTTATTTGTTTTTGTTTAGATGCAACTGGAGTGACCATTTTAAGCCTTTATAATTTTATTCTTGAATATGTGAAATGCTAATATGGTTCAAAAGTCAAACCCTAAAAAGTTAAACTCAGTGAATTCTCACTTCCAGCACTATCCCATTAATAACATTACTTCCCACTCTCTCTGAATGATTTTTTATTACCCTAACTTAGTTTCCTAGTGTCCTTTCCACAAAAATAGCAAGTGCATACATTGCCTTATGATCTCTTTTTCTTTCTTACAAAACAATGGAATATGAAACATTATTTACACTTTATATTTTTCACCTAATGTTTCTCAGAAACCATTCCATAGTGGTTTATAGAGATTCCACACACGTTTGTTTAGACTTCCATAGAAACACATTATGTTAGGTTGTTTTCAATATTTTGTTACACAAATAATAACTCAAGTGAATAAGTTTATGTGATGTTTTGTATCTGTTGTCATATCTTAAGTTAAATGCTAGAAGTGGGATTGTGCCACTTGGCCCTCTCACTAGCAATGTATGAGAAGGTCTCTCTCCCCACAGTTTTGCCAGCAGAGTGTAGTACCAGACTTTTGAATTTTTATGCACTTCATAGCTGAAAAATGGTATCTTGTGGTAGTTTTAACTTGCATTTCTCTTATGAGATTGAAAATGAGTGTATTTTAATACATTTGAAGGTGTTTTGCATATCATTTTTTCTATTAGCTGATCATTAATTTACCCTTTTTTATAGAAGTATAATTAACATGCAGTATCATACTCGTTTCAGGCATACATCACAGTGGTTTGATATTTTTGAACATGTCAAAAGGATCTCCATGGTAAGTCTAGTTACCCCGTCACCATTCAAAATTATTACAATATAATTACTATTTTCCTTCTGCTGCATATTATGTCTGCATGACATATGTATTTTATAACTGGAAGTTTGTACCTCTTAGTTCTCTTCACCTATTTTGTCTGCTCCCCAACCAATAGTTCATTTCCTATATCTGTAAGTCTGTTTCCATTTTGTTTTGTTTTGATTTGGTTTGGTTTAGATTCCACATATAAGAGAAATAATACAGTATTTGTCCTTCTCTGACTTATTTCACTTAGCATAATGCCCTTTATGTCCATCTGTGTCTCTTCATGCTGTCCCAAATGGCAAGATTTCTTTCTCTTTTATGACTGAGTAACATCACACCTTCTTTATCCATTCACCTGTCAGTGGATACTTAGCTGATGCTTTCCTATCTTGGTTATTATAAAAAATTCTGCAATAAACATAGGGATACATATATCTCTTTGAATTCATGTTTCATTTTCTTTGGATAAATACCCATAAGTGGAATTGCTGGATTATATGGTCATTCTGTTTTTAATTTTTTGAGGACCCTCCATACTGCTTTCCCAGGTGGCTGCACCAATTTACATTCCCATCAACAATGTATGAGCATTGCCTTCTCCATATCCTCACCAACACTTGTTATTTCTTGTTTTTGTTAATAACCATTCTTACAGATGTGAAATTGTGGTTTTGATTTCCATTTCCCTGATGGTTAGTGATGTGGAACATCTTTTCATGTGTCTGTTGGCCATCTGTAGGTCTTCTTTGGAAAAGTGTCTACTAAGTATTCTCCAAAATTCTTAATTTTTTAAAATATTAATTTGTATAAGTTTTTATGTATTTTGAATATTAAACTCTTATCAGATGCATGATTTGCAAACATCTTCCATTCAATAGGTTGCCTTTTTGTTTCATTGATGAATTCTTTCACTGTGCAAAAGTTATTTAGTTTGATGTAATCCCTTTTATTTGTTTTAGCTTTTGTTGCTCTTGCCTGAGAAGATTGGTTGAAAAAAAATATTTAGACCAATGTCAAAGAATTTACTGACTATGTTTTCTTCTAGGAGTTTTATGGCTTTAGGCCTTACACTCAAGTCTTTAATACATTTTGTATTTATTTTTGTATATGGTATAAGACAGTGGCCTAGTTTCATTCTTTTGCATATTGCTTTCCGGTTTTTCCAGCACCATTTGTTGAAGAGACTATCTTTTCCCTGTTGCATATTCTTATCTCCTCTGTCATAGAGTAATTAACCATACACACTTGGGGTTATTTCTGTGTTCTCTATTCTCTATGTGTCTGTTTTCATGCTTATATCATTGCTGTTTTGGTTACTAAGACTTTATAGTATAATATGAATTCAGGGAGACAAGAGCTTCAACTTTGTTCTTTCTCAAGATTGCTTTAGCTATTTAGGGTTTTTGTTTATTTGTTTGTTTGTTTGTTGGGTTTCCATACACATTTTATGATTCTTTGCTGTAGTTCTATGGAAAGTGCCATTGGTATTTTGATGGAAGGTGGATTTAATCTGTAGATTACTTTGGGTAGTATGAACACTTCAATGATATTAAGTCTGCCAATCCATGAGCATGGTATATATCTTTATGGCTTTCATGTTGTCTTCAATTTCTTTCATTAATGTCTTATAGTTTTTAGTGTATGGGTCTTTCACCTCTTTTGATATAGTCCTAACTATTTTATTCTTTTGATACAACTGTATATAGGATTGTTTCCTTGATTTTCCTTTCTGATAGCTCTTTATTAGTGTATAGAAATGCAACCAATTTCTGTATGTTAATTTTGTATCCTGCAACTTTTCTGAGTTTATTTATTAGTTTTAAAGGTTTTCAGTAGAAAGTTTATGATTTTATATATATTATCCTGTCATATGCAAATAATGACAGCTTTATTTCTTTTTTTCTGATTTGGATGACATTTATTTCTTTTTCTTTTCTAACTGCTATGGCTAGGAATTTCAATACTACATTGAATGAAAGTGGCAAGGATGTACATCTTTGTCTTGTTCTAATCTTAGAGGAAAAGTTTTCACTTTTTTACTTTTGAGTATAACGCAAGCTGTGGGTTTGTAACATATGGCCTTTATTATGTTGAGATACATTCTTTCTGTATCCACTTTGTTGAGAGTTTTTATCATAAATGGATGTTCAATTTTGTCAAATGCACTTTCTGAATCTATTGGATTAATTGTATAGTTTTTATCCTTTACTTTGTTAATGTGGTATATCACATTGATTGATTTACAAATGTTGAACCATCCTTACATCCCTGGAACAAATCCTATGTGATTATGATGTACAATTCTCTTATTGTATTACAATATTTTATTGATATTTTTACATCTGTGTTCATTGGGGATATTGACCTTTTTTGTTGTTTTTGTTTTGTTTTGTTTTGTTCAGTGTCTTTGTCTGGTATTGGTATTAGGATAATGTTGGCCTTGTAAAATAAGCCTGGAAGTATCCCTTCCTCCTGAATATTTTGAAATAAGTTGAGAATGATAGGTACCAACTCTTCTTTAAATGTTTTATAAAATTCATCTGTGAAGCTGTCTGGTTCTGGATGGTTTTTTGGGGAGTTTTTAAATTACCATTTCAATTTCATTACTTATAATCAGTCTATTCAGATTTTCTATTTCTTTGTGATTCAGTCTTAGAAAGTCTTATTTTTCTAGCAGTTTATCCATTTCTTCTATGATTTCTAATTTGTTGGCATAGTAGTAGTTCTCTCTTTAGATCCTTTGTATTTTTGTGGTGTCAATTTTAACTACTTCTTTTTTCATTTCTGATGTTATTTATTTCTTTTTTTATGTTATTTATTTCTAAATAATTTTCTTCTCTTGATGAGTCTGACTAGTTTAATTGAACATTACTTTGTCCTTTTAATAAATTGAGGATTTGGTCTTTTTATTTTCCAGTTTTTAAGAGTCTGTTACATATTAGTCCTTTATCTCATATATGTTACAAATATTTTTTCCCTGTTTTTCAGTTTTCTTGTTTTCAGTGTTCATGTTATTTTTCCATATGAAAGCTTTTCTTTTTCAATGTAATTGAATTTATCAACATTTTCTCTTATTGCATCTGGGTTTTGAGTCATAATTAGGAAGATTTTCCCAACTTAAGTTTATAAAAATGTGTTTTCTTCTAATAATTATATTAACAATGACCATTTAATAATGGAGCAAGCCTTATTAATAATACAGTTGGCATTTCAAATGTAACTCAGGACTGTTCAAGGAAAACAGGGACATATAGTATTTTCTTTATAGCGATTATCTCATTTTAAACTATAGAGTTAACAGGTATATAATTTGCCTTTTTTTCTTACTTAACTTTAGGCTAATGCTATAGCTGTTCTGCTTTCTCAATCTAAAACAGTTTATCATTCCCTTATAAATGACAGTGCTACACTATTAAGCAAAAGTTTGCTGTATTTTCAGATATTACTATACTGGAGGACAAATATGTATTAAGCATATTCTGCCTCCTTAAAGCTTCACTCATTAAAGAAGAGGTGCAGCATGCATTTAGTCTGCCAAAGTTGAACTCCAGATCTTCATTTTTACTTAATCATTAGCAGTTATACTCTGTAAAAAGAAATTATTAATCATTTTTAATTTTTCTAAATGGCAGAGATTCTGTATTATTCTTGAAGTTCTTCTATAATTGTTGTCATTGATTAAAAAAAAGTAAACATAACCATCCACGTTAAAACCAAATCAGTTTCGATGGGGGGAAAGAAATTAATCCCTAATGTAAGTTTAATTTGTACCGATGTCTTTACCTATGCTATTTCAATTAATTCTTCAGAAAGCTTAATATAGTTTTCATTACCATCCTCATTTAAGGGCAGAAACAGAGATCCAAAAGTTAACTCATCTACCTAAAGGCAGAAAGAAATGAAGTGAGTATATAAACTCAAGAATGCATCACTCCAAAGACTTATTTTTCCACAATACTTTGTGGATTCAAATGAGAAACAAATTGCTAAGTTTTCTTGGAATTTCTCAGAGTATAGTATTTTTACTTGTTTGACGATCATATGTTAACAATGTAGCTAGCTATAAGCTCCCGTGACACCCAAATTATCACTCTACTTCACACACAATTTAAAGATGAACCCCATATTCCAGTGAAATGAAGCACAGCAAATCACAGAAAATAAATTCCTATGCAGTCATGCTGATAATCCTCCCAGATCAGCTTTCAAGTGGGTGTTGGCTATTCCTGTGTGCGAGGATATATGCCTCCTTCATTTAGATTTTCCCCCCATTTTGTTGTCATCTTTATAAGAGATGTGTGTTCTTGGGACATGGAGTTTCTTTAAAGGTTTCTTTCAGTAGACCATTGAGGGACGGATTCGCTTCTTCTCAGGGTCTGAGAAATTAAAGGACATGCATAGCCTCAGGCCCTCATTTTGAAAGCACTATCCATTCCTTATAAAATGACAAAAGCAGCAGCAAAGCCAACCTTTTATTTTCCCACCTTGGACTTCGATCTATTTAGTAATGCCATGACATTTCTATCAGGTTTCTTCCATAAGGCCCTTTCAGAACACAAATAAAAGAATGAATACAGGAGCTGAGCTTTCCCCCATTCAACTTTCAGCTCTGTTAGCTTTCAATACCAGAAATGTATTTAAAACTGGATAAGGTTTGTTAACTCTTATATACCACTGTCACTCATCCAGATAGAAAAGAATAAAACTATATATCTGATAAGATTTGCAATTCAAATCAAACCATTTCACTTCGAAAATATAGAGTGCTGTGGTTTGAGGAAGACAGACAGGGAAGGCAAGAATAAAGTTTCAGATTTACCTTTGGTAATAATATAGTTGATGTTCACGCATTAGATATATAAATTTGTATATTCTTTAGCAAATATTATAGTAAAGGTTTTCCAACCAAGTTATATTTTTTTGATTCTAGCTATGTTATAGCACATCAGCTTTTAGAAAAAAAAAAAAAGTATATCTCTGAACAAATTCAGATTTTCAAAACCATGAAAGCCAAAGAAAGCTGCTTTAGAAATTTTCAAGGTATTTGTATATTTTAAGTCAGATGTTATAGACCTCATCCATATTTCATACGACTTAGGAAATTCCTTAAAGAAGCAGACAAAGAGAACTGAATAGGAATAACTACAATCTTTTAATGCACAAACCACAACAAAACAAGACAACCTCCTTTCATAACAATTCAGCTAAATTTCACTGCCTGTCACTCAGCATTATTTTAATAATTCCATAAGAAGCTTATTCCAATGACTTCAACTTACTTTTAACTTGAAAAATAAACTCAACACTTTTTAAAATTACATTGTCATCAAAATGCATAGGATTAATTTAAAATGAACTTAAGGATTTTTCTGAAATGAAAACATAATAATAAATGTTTCTAAGTTCTGTGCTTTGAGTAGTGATTGTGTGATATATCACAGGTCATTAGGAAAAAATGTGGTAGCAAAGGAAATAATATGAATTCAGCATATGTCTACTGCATAAATGTACTTAGGCTAGTTTCAGTAGTGGAAAATAAGTTCCATCATCCCCCATCCCCCAATCATTTAGAGATGAATCAGATACAAGTAATAGAGAAAAGCTTTGACACTGTTATGTTACACCTCCAGAGTATAAGAGCTACCTACCTGACCAATATGGGTTGTCCATAAGCAGTCAGCTTTGTGCTGGTGACTTTTCCCAGCCCAAATTGATTTGCCTAGCAGTGGAACACCTGAATCAAGCAGAGCCAATCAGAGTCTTTCTCCCAAAGGTTTGGTGTTTTGATTTGCAGAACAATATCTAGGCTCTGATTTGTGGTTAAAACAGGTCTGTGATCCTTCTATGAAAAGAACATACAGGAAATTCCACAGCCAAGATCTCTAAAATAACTCGTATTCCCACCCTTTCTGAAGCTTAGTAGATGGGCTCATCTTTGGATTCTGTGAGGTTGCTAAATATCCTTTTAATAATTTTCCTAATTATATTACCTCCAATTAGTTTCTGTTAACTGTGAGAGACAGAATCTTAACAGAAAGTCTCCCTGTTTAACCTTTTCCTGGTATACCTTTTTATTTTTAATAGCGAAACTTTACAGAATCTGCATACCTCTCAATATAATGTTTTAGGTGATTATAGGGAAAAAATATATATTCATTTCCAAATGATACACATTTTTAAAAATATTTATTTATTTACTTTAGAGAGGGAGTGAGCAAGCAGGGGGGAGCATTGGAAGGAGAGTGAGAGAGAGAAAATCTCAAGCAGACTCCCTGCTGAGTGTGGAGGTAGATGCAGGGCTCAGTCTCATAATCCGAGATCATGACCTGAACTGAAACCAATAGTCCCATGCTAACCAACTGACCCACCCAGTGCCCCTATGTTTTTAAGAAAATTATGTATAAGAAAAAATTCTAGAATTATCTTCTAAATTCACCTGATAGACTATTAGAGTTATGTGTAGAAATTTTGAGAAGCACGTCTAATGTCAAATATGAGACTATGCATCTCAAATGTAGCTAGTGTTGAGAGAGGTCATTATTCTATATGAAGCCATCTTAGTTGATGTTCCAGAAGTAATGTTTTAGGTATTTACCATTCTAATGCAAACCTAACCCATAGTGTTTTAGTTCCATTTCTGGAAATTGGTTAAAAGTTTTGCCTGATATATGAATTATACATTTTTTCAGTTAAAAAACCGTGGAAAATAGTTTCCATCCTCCACCCCTCTGCCTCCCCCACACCCCCAGTCAGGAATTGCTTAGTAAACTTGAAGAGGAAATTCCCATCCCTAAAGTTGCCTGCAGATACTGGAAGTTTCAGTCTGTTGGATGAGATGACACAAGCACAAAGTTGAAAGTGGTGGACCCCAAAAGAAAGGTAAAGGATAAGGCTACAACGATTCATAGGAACCAGAGGAAATGAGACCTGACATCATGTAAGAGATGTTTGTAGCAAATCAAAAAGGTCAAGAGTTGAGACGGAGATTTTGAAGCTATTTGCATAGAGATGATAAATAAAAGATTGCCAAAAAAAGAGAGATTTTGTTAGAGAAAAGATAGTGTCCTTTGATAATAATTTTTTAAAAGAGTTTATTTGTTTATTAGAGTTAGAGAATGGGCACAATGGGAGCAAGGAGCAGAGGGAGAAGGATGAGCAGACTCTGCACTGAGCTCTGAGCCTGAAATGGGGCTGGATCACACAATCCTGAGAATAAAACCTAATCTGAAATCAAGAGTCAGACACTTAACTGACTGACACACCCCAAGGAGCCCCAAGATAATGTTTTTTGAGGCGGCTTTTGGATATATTTAGTATTATGATGAGAGCAGGTCTTTGAAATCATATACTAACACATGTATGATGTTCAGTTTTCTTAGGAAATGACCAAGACCTTTTATAAAATTCCCCTTCCAATGCTCAGCTGGAAATTAAACTAATTTTTCAAGAAACTTTTATGATTATTTTTTTCAATTGTGCCTTCTATAAGAAATATGAAAAAGAAAGTTTAAGGTCATATAAGGAAGGAATTTGACAATATTTTCCAGAGAAGTTTGAGTCTAGAACATTTTCTTTTTTTTTTTTTTAAGATTTTATTTATTTATTTGACAGAGAGAGAGAGAGAGAGGGAGGGAACACAAGGGGGTGAGGGGGTGGGAGAGGGAGAAGCAGGCGTCTCACTAAGCAGGAAGCCCAATGTGAGACTCAGTCCCAGGACTCTGGGATCATGCCCTGAGCCAAAGGCAGACGCTTAACAACTGAGCCACCCAGGGGCCCTCTACTTTCTTAGGGAAACCTATCAATGGAATGCTCACATGAGCAAAAAGATCACTGTGAGTCATTTTGAAAAGCGTAGAGATAAACATAAACCTCTAGACCACTTGAAGTAAAGTAGTTTCCATACCAGAATGACTAGATTGTAATCTGTGAAGAATTTTAACATATCTAAAGAAGGAATATAACAAATAAAAAAAAAATCTAAAAGAGGAGGTTTATTTAGGAAGAGAACCTTGGAAAATGATTACAGATATAAATATTGGTATGCTCCATCGCTTCTTAAACCTGTCCAAGAAGAAGCTAGCCGGATCATGCCCAAGAATGAAATCCATTCCCAATGGTCCATGTCCATAACTGAAGGACCCACGTATTGCGTTGTTTTAACCTGGTACAATTTAACATTTTAAATCATATACCAGTCTTTCCTAATCATATTTTACAATCACCAAACAGCATTTTGGTTTTGAAATAATAGAAAATATATATCCCCATTTCCTGCTAATACTAATAATTGGTATTTGACCCCAGTTCCTGACACAGAGATCCAAAACCATTATAATTTCCTGAGCGATAGGAAACTCCTATCAGAACTCTTAAATCCTTTGCAATTTCCTGGGTGATAGGAACATCTTTGTTGTAATGAGGTGACTCTTGGCAGGCTCCTGGATATGGGCTGGTTACTAGAAAGAACAAAATTAGAAGCCTGGAACTCTCATCCCTCCCTACCTTTCCTCTTCCACCACCCCTCACCCCCACCTGGACCCCCAGTCCAGAGGGCTTGGAAATGAGTCAATTGTGAGTCAATCATGCGACATGACATGATAAAGCCTCCTTAAAATCCTAAATGTATGGTGTTTGTAGAGATTCTGGGTTGGTGAAGATATTCACATGCTGGGAGGGTAGTGCATCCCAACTCCAGAGGTACATAAGCTCCTACCCTTGGGACTCTTCCAGAACTTGCCCTTTGTAGCTCTTTATGTGGATGTTTTTTCTGTGCCCTTTGTCATATCCTTTATTATTTTATAAGCCAGTAAATATAAGTGTTTTCTGAGTTCTCTGAGCCTTTCTAGCCAATTATCAACCCCAAGGAGGGGTTCACGGGAACCATAATTTATAGCCAGTTGGTTGGAAGTACAAGGGACAACCTGGAATTTGTGACTGAAGTGTGAAGTGGGGACAGTCTTATGGGACTAAGCTCTTTGCTTGTGGAACCTAATGCTAACTCTAAGGTAGATAGTGTCATCTATACATAGTGTTGAACTGAATTGAATTTTAGGACACCAAGCTGATATTAGAATTGGTCAGTGTATGGAAAAGAAAATATATCTGGTCACAGAAGTGGTCTGAATAAATAGTAGAGGAGAAACACAAGAGTTTTTCCTAATAAGCCTATAAGGATAAAAATGGCCTAACTAGAGGTTATAAGGGTCAAATCTTTTAGTAGTTTTATTTATTCCTAAAAATGAATGTAGAAGTGACTTGATTATCTTTTTACCATCTTCCACCATTTCAGAGAATTATAAAAATGTAAAATTCTAAAAGATAAAAAAAAAATTGTTAGAGTCACATGGAAAGACAATATGGTCTGGAAAATAATACAGCCAAAAATATATAAATGAACAAAAATTCAACCACATGGCCCATGTAGCTGACAGAAGTGAGGATGTAACATCATGGCACAAGGATGTGATCAAAACAAAACAAAGTACAGTCATTTTTATATCACTCAAAAGAGTAAGCAAACTGGTTGTTTGGAATATCTGTTTTTGTTTTATTTGTTTTTCTGTTTCTAAGATCTGGAGTCAATTTCTCTCATGTATTATAATAAAGAGGAAACTCTCATCTGAGAGAACAGGTCTTTTTAGCATCCCTAAAGTAGGTATTCTAGGGAGGAAGTTCATATGATGCATTCTTCTGAGGTGACTCAGCATAGGTCCTTAGAATAATGTTGGTGTAAAACACAATAAAATGAATCTATAGGGGCGCCTGGGTGGCTCAGTGGGTTAAAGCCTCTGCCTTTGGCTCAGGGTCCTGGGATCAAGCCCTGCTTTGGGCTTTCTGCTCAGCAGGGAGCCTGCTTCCTCCTCTCTCTCTGCCTGCCTCTCTGCCTACTTGTGATCTCTGTCAAATAAATAAATAAGATCTTAAAAAAAAAATGGATCTATAATGATTTGAAAGAGTGTTGCCCATATATGTTTTTCTCAGATGGTTTATTCTTGTAAAAAGTATAAAATTTGTATTTCTAGAAAAATTTCTAGAAAGATTCTCTATACTTGTTTTCAACAAAACAGTTGAAATTATAATCTCTGAAAATTAACTGGAGTGAGTCAATACTCTGTTTTTAATTAAATGCACTTAAATATTTTGATAATGCAGAGTGAAGTTTCCTTTATGAAGACTGTAAAATCTTAACTTCAAAATTTGCTGCAATGTGTTTAAGTTATTATGATTTACTTTTATGGTAGATACTGCTAGTAATCATCAATATTTAGTTTCTTTTTCCTTTTCAGACATAAGTGAAGACTGTACTTTCCAGTCCTTTTACAGTTAGGTGGGCAGTGTGACCAGTTTAGGCCATTGAAACATGAACAAACAGATAAGGCACTTCTTGAATAAGGCGGTATAGCCACCTGTAGAGTTCTTAGGTTCCTCTCTTCCTTCTTCCTCTACTATAACAGAAGTGTTGATTCCAATATTGAAATAGCAAAGTCACTAGGATAGAGTCAAAACACCTTAGATCATAGTTACTCATAGCAGAAAGCTGCTATGGAGAGTCTAGACCTATGGGGGATTATATGTGAGTGACAAATTTTTATTGTGTTAACCACTAAAATTTGGATGCTGTATGTCACTGCAACAAAGTCTAGCTTTAGCTTGTCAAGACACTTGACTGCTTCTCTTTTAATTATTATTTTAAATAACAGGTACTAAATTGACATTCTTGTTTTGTTCTTTGTATGTTTTACCAAGACACTAAACATTCATTGAGTGCTTTTTGTATGCCAGGCAGTGAACTGAGGAGAAAAAGATAATTTCTGACTTTGGGTGATCACAACCACCTAAATAGAAAACACACACACACACACACACACACACACACACACACACGTATATTTAAATGTAATTAAAATTCAATTTGGTGAAAGAAATGATAGAGACATGCAAAAATTCATTATGGGAATTCTGAGGAAGGATGACTAATTCTGAGGAAGTAAATGTGGTATCCCTTGCTATTTGAACTTGAAGTTGGCATTTTGTAGACTAGTAGACTCACATTATATATACCGCATGCCCAAAACAAATAACTGTAATATGCAGTAGTGGGTATTCTAAATTATAAGTTGTAAATTCACATAAAACCAAATTCTGTTTTTTAAATTTTCATAAAATAAAATAAAAAGCCCACTAAAAGGTTCTGCTCCTAATTTCCATCTGCTGGTGAGGGACAGGGTTTCCTCACACCAAACAAGCAATTCTCCAGACACCAGCAGGGTGTCCTACAGTTTGACTCAATTCTGACACTATTTACCTGAAAAGGAATCTGCCTCTTCCTCCACCAACTTCAGATGTTAATTACAAGTCCAGATTGTGACCTGTGCTTCTGACTATCTGGCTATAGACTGGAAGTTCCAATGAACCCCTCTTTGGATTCCATTAATTTGCTAGAACAGTTCACAGAACTCAGAGAAACATTTTACCCACTAGAATACCAATTTATTGTAGGAAGATATAGCTCATGAACAGCCAGGTAAAAAATACACAGGATAAAGTATGGGAAAATGGTGTGGGGCATCCATATGCTTTCAGGGTATGACACTTCCCCCAGATCACCACATGTTCAACAACCCCTAAATCTCTCCAATCCCCATCTTTTTTTGTTTTTATGGACGTTTCATTGCATAGGCATGATTGAGTAAATAACTGGCCACTAGAAACCAATACAACCTCTAGCCCCTTTCCCCTCCCCAGAGGTCAAGTGGTTAGGATTGAAAGTTCTAGCCTTCTAACCACATTGTTGGTCCTCCTGACAACCAGCCCCATCCTTAGAGAGGGTCCAAAATTCACTTAACATGTTAACGTAACAAAAGAAACCTTTCTTGGTCTCAACACTCAGGAAATTCCAAGGGTTTAGGAGCTCTGTGCCAGGAACAATGGGTGAAGACCAAGTATCTGTTTCACAATATCACAACCACTAAACCTCCTGTATGGGGCTATTTGTGGCCATGCACCTAAGCTCTAATGAAAAGAAGTGTTAAAAAAAAAATGATGTATATAAATTCTGGATTATACCATTTAAAAAACTTGCTTGTCCACCATTTCTCATTGCAATAGATTAGAATAAAGATACAGTGTTGGTAACCATCTTTACCATGACAATGATAAAATATCATAGGATATGTCAGAGTCACAGATGGAATATGCCTTGGTGCCTAGGTGGAGAAGGTTTGTCCTTAACCACCTGAGCTGCTCATCATCTCAGATCCTTATGTAGGATAGCCTGTTCCTCTTCTTCCTTCTTGGGAGTGGGCTTACCCACAGAGAAAATATTCTTATTTGTCCTAATCAGTTAGTCAGGGAAGACAGTGGTTTCCCAGCCTTCCTTATGTAAGCAGGTATAAGCCTGAAGTTCAATATTTAGAAATACTTGCCCATAGCAGTGAGCCCCTCCCTCAAAAAACTAGGTTTTTCATGTATTTAAAAAGTATATGTGTAGATTTTCCCTTTCTGGAAATCCAGTTGCAACTTTTGTTAAGTGTGAACATCATTATGATTCTACACCAACAAATATTTCCATCAACTGCATTTTCCTCCTCTGGAGAAGTAAGGGGTGACTTTGAGAAAATAATCAAATGTAAATACATACAATGAAATTGTCAGTGAACATACATATAATTTTTATTACATGTGAAACACACAACATTCAACATATAGAAAATTATACAACATACATGAAATTCAGGGCTGATGCTTAGCAGAACTGGAGGACAAAAATGACCCTGACTGGTTGTAATGGAATTCTTTTTTCAGCCCATAGTGTCTGAAGTTACTTTTTTATGACTCCATTAATATTGCTTTGTAATAAGAGTTGAAAGAAGGCTTATTCAGTTGATGACTGTTTGCCTTATAGAACCTGATTTGCATAAAATGATATAATAGTGCTCCCCACTCCCAATATAAAAGCCATTATTCTATATTAGGAGAGACTTTTCAACTCAAATCTCCAACTAAAAGCACACATTTACATATACAACTCTTTCTATTTTCTTGTTTCACATTTCCCTTACTTCCCATAAGATAAGAATAATATTTTTCTAGGACTGATATACTGTAACTATAGCTCTTTTATATAATACTAAGAATTTCATTTACTAAATATTTGGCTTGGAGTTTTTCAAACATTACCATTTTTAAATCAACAAAAGAATACAGCTACATTTCCTTCTCAGGTGTGGCGTTTGAAGATAGGTTTGTCCTCAGAGCAATAATAGATGTTATAGTTACGGAAATGAGAGATGATGGGGAATAATAAATACTTACTCTAATATAAATATGAAGTTTCTGATTATTTTACTCTTTAATACCAGAAACATATTTTTAGGTAGTACAAAAGAAAACCCTATTTTTAATCCCTACAGAATAATGTTACCATATTTTCTTTCTACTGTAACATGAACAGATAACATAAATGTAACTATTTTACAGTAATATATTATTTTTTTGTGTGAGGGTGTGCAATATAAAATCCTACTTACATATATTCAGCTGTCTACATTCTTTTCTGAAAGCCATTTATCCAGTGCTCAATAGTAAGCACACTATTCCACAGACACTGGTCTGTACACTGAAGATGTAGCTTCAAATAAGAGAGTGGAATTTGATGGGCCGGCTGGGAAACCGGGGCTCCAAAATGGCGGATCCTCCCGCCAACCCTTTCTAAGATGGCGGACTTTCCCGCCACCCTCACTGCGGCCCCCACATCACCATCAGGAAACTGAAACTCTCCATCCTGAACTTCCCAATTGGGAACTGCCCATCATGGGTTTCCCCCGCCCCATACCCTCCCATCACCACATACCTTGCCTTATATGGACGCAAGCCTATGCCCTACCTCAACCCAATAAAAGGACCTCACCAACTCCTTCCCAGCGGGACTTCCCCGACTCTCTCGCGCTCTCTCTGTCTCTCTCTCTGTGAGTCGCGGGACCTCGCCTGAGGGTGCTTGCAATAAAGTTCATCTCTCGGATCCATTTGCCTCGCAGTCTTTTTCTTACTATCACCCGCGGGAGCAACCTAACAGAATTCACATTTCTCCTGGAATTTATTTTCTGAGAGAATATGGGAAGCTAACGAACTTATTACAGATAAGGAAAAGTGGTATAAATAAAATAAAACAAGGTTCCAGAGCCAACAGATAGCTATGATAGGTTAGATAGGCTTAGGAAATACTTTCTAAGAAAGAGATATTTGGCCTGAGACCTGAATGATGAAAGACAGGCAACTATGAGAAAATCTCTGGGAAATGCATTCCAGGCACAGAGAACAGCGAGTATAAACACTTTTAGGATAAACTTATACCTGTGAGGAAATCAATTAAGTCCAAAAGGTGATGCATCGCAGCTGAAGTGGGGATGATGAGGTCAAATAAATAGGCATGAAGCAGACCAAGGAAGAGAGCTTATATACCATAGATTTTGGATTTTATTCAGTCTCTCAAAGTACATCAGTGGTATGTCCTAAAGTATAGTTTTAAAGTTTCATTCTGGATACTAAGGAGAAATGTATAAAAATATGCCAGTAATAAAAACAAATATTGCATATATGAGAATAGACTTTCACTGTGCTCAATATAGAGGAACAGAGTGGTTTTACCCATACCTCTAAAACAATGGGGAAAAAAAAAAAACTAGACAAAATGTATGAAACAATGGTTTTCAAGACATTGGAGATGAGGTAATGAAGGTCAGTAATCCTTGAGCGATAATACAGCAAGCTCTATAATTGCTCATGGTGAGTTTACAGTCTTGAGAGAGTTTCCAGGTTGCAGTACAGAAGGGAGAGCAGGTGGGGCACAGGGGAGTCCATGGATTAAGGAGACAGGGCTGAGAGGGGGAGAACAAGCTCCTTACAACTAGCAGGGCAGAGTACAGAGGAGCACAAAGCTAGATACAGAGAAAACTCTCTCTCTCTCTGGAGGATACACTCAAGGATTCAGCAGAGTACAAATCAGTGTATGCAAGAGAGGAAACTACTCAAGGCTATAGAACCACCTCAAAGGATTTGAAGTAACAATAGCCAGCTCTCTAGGGGAACTAAAAACAGTGCCTACTTTTTTTTGTTGTTGTTGTTTGTTTCAAGTCTTTATTCAAATTCTAATTAGTTAACATATAGTGTAATATTGGTTTCTGGTGAAAAGTTTAGTGATTCATCACTTACATACAACACCCAGTGCTTATCACAACAAATGCCTCCCTTAATCCCCATCACCCTTTTAGCCCTTCCCCCACTCACCTCCCTTCCAGTAAACCTCAGTTTGTTTTCTATAGTTTAAAAAGGGGTGGGGGGGGCACTATTATCACAGTTAAATAGGAAAACTTCATTGTTCACATGGAGTAGAGTGCTCAGAAAGTGTTCTGTCATACAGTAATTTCCCAGGGGTGTAGCAACAAAATTCCACAGACTGTGTGGTTTAAATAAGAGAAACCTATTGTCTTACAGATCTGTAAGTTTTAAGTCTGAAATCAAGGAGTTGGCAGAATTGGTTCCTTCTGAGGGTTGAGGGAGAATCTGTGCCATATCACCTTCCTAACTTCTGTTACCTCGGGTGTTCCTTGACTCAGAGTAGGGTAACAACACTCTCTGCCTCTACTATAACACGGCTATCTTATTCCTATGTGTGTCTGTATCCAAACTTCCCTTTCTTATAATGGTTATCAGTCATATTAGTGCCTACAATAGTGACCTCATTTTCACTTGTTTAAATCTACAAAGACCATTCTTTCCCAGTGATGTCACATACACCCAACAATGTACTGGGTATTGGAACTTCAACATATCTTTTTTTAGAAGGGACACAATCAAACCTCAGTAAATGGGAATGATCAGCTTTAGAAAAAATGCTACTCTCATTCTACCTAAAAAAAATCTTAAAAGAAATATCAGAAAGAATCAAACTGTTTCCAAGTAACTTAACTGTGTCTCAGAACAAAACTCAAGAATATGTAAAGGGAAATAAAAAAAAAAAAAATCTAGCACCAAACAAGGTTAAATTTACAATGTCTGGTGTCCAGTGAAAATTACCAGTCATGAAAAAAATGCAGGAAAATATGAAACACACCAAGGAGAAAAATTAAACATTTGAAACCAATGCAGAGCTGACACAGATATTAGAATTAACAGACAAGAATATTAAAATAGGCATTATAATTATACATATAACTACAAGAACCTAGACGATTGAACATGCTAAGCAGAGAGTTGCAAGATATATATGTGTGTGTGTACATATATATATATATATATATTCTTATAGATACATATCTATATCCTTATACATTTTATTCTCTGGAGATTGACTTCATTTATGGCATTTTGTTATTTTTTATTTTGTTTTTGTGTCATTTAGCAATAGATTCTTGGCGCTGTCCTTAGTATGATCACAATGTTTTGTGTGTTCTCAGCACAGGGCTTCTGTTTGAGTAAATATGTATAGTGTTATTCTTATATATTATGCATTATTATAATCAAGACATTTTGAGCAAAATGGATACTTGATAAAACTATGTGGAGAAAGTTATGATGCCATTTGCTGTCATCAAGTTCTAGATAGTAGATAAAACTTCATGATATATGAATATGAGATGATATAGCTTCAATAAATCCATAGTAACTTCATAGAAAATCACTCATTGTATATTAACAAAATATATATTTGCTTTTTACATTATAAAATGATATTCATTTTAGAATATATGGAAAAGAAAAATATTTAAACACAGTATAATTATATAAGTTGCATGTTTAGATTATTTTAATTTAATATTGCCCCATGAGAATTGTTCATACCATCACCATTTAATTTTCTTTTAAAAAAAACCATTTTATTCATTTATTTACTTGGGAGAGAGAAAGTGTATGCAAGCAGGGCGTGGAGAGGATCAGAGGGAGAGAAGAGGATCAGAGGGAGAGGGACAAACAGAATCTGCACTGTGTATGGAGCATGATGTGGGCTGGATCCCATGACCCTGAGATCATGACCTGAGTGGAAGTTAAGAGTCATATGTCCAACCAACTGAGCCACGCAGGTGCTCCCCATTTAATTTTCTTTAAAAACATGTTTTCAAATGGTTACATAATATTTCATTATGTAATCTATACTAAAATGTAAAATTTCTTTACTTTTGGAGATCTCAGAATTTTGGACAATGATTTCTCTTAAACAAGTACTTAAGTCTTTTTTTTTTTTTTAAGTATTTTATTTATTTATTTGACAGAGAGAGGGAAAGAGCACAAGCAGGGGGAACAGCAGAGGGAGAGGGAAAAGCAGGCTCCCTGCTAAGAAGGGAGCCAGAAGTGGGGATCAATCCCAGGGTGCTGGGATCTTGACTTGAGCCAAAGGCAGATGCTTAACCATCTGAGCTACTCAGGTGCCCCAAGTCTCTTTATAGAATTATTGTGAGATTGTGCAAACCATCAAATGTACAAATCTATCAGTATAAAATAGCATATTGAAGACTATATATAACTACTGCATATTTTAAAGTATTGACAAATACATTAGCAACATTTGTCTAGTTTATTTGGACAATGCATACTACAGAAAAGTCCCACACAGTAGAGATAATTTTAAGTGTTCATTAGATTAATATAGCTACGTTTAACACCATCTTCTAAAAGATAATGTCCTGATCATTTTCAATAAAAAAACACAAAACTTGTTGCATGTGGAAGAAAACAAAAACTGAGGCTTTTAACCTATAACAAGATCTGAGAGCTTGGGCTTAATTTCAGATGTACCATTTCCATTTTATGATGAATTGCTGGGCCATATTCAGACCATATGATTTGTCAGGGCAAGCTTTACTTGGGTCACCTATCCATCTCTACTAAGGAACAAAAGCATGCCTGGAGCTGTTTCTCACAAGGTATATAGTTCTGTCTTATGGCCTTGCTGCAGATCCCAGGGGCCTGCACTGTGCCCCTCTTGTTTGCTATAGGTGCCATACTGCAACTTTTCCTACCACTGGGACCTATACATGATAGGGTCTGCTCAACTGTTTGGCCCAAGAGCCTGGGCTGTTTGCACTGTATCCTGAACCAGCTCCAGAGCTTTGTACTACTTTGGGACCAGCTCAAATTTGGCAGCCTTCCATTTGACCTAGTATATGGGCTAGGGCAGTATTCCTAGGTATATGATTTCAAGATCCGGAGAAGCCTACTAGGCACCGGGCTTCCTTCTTTATGCTAGGGGATGTAAGATGCAATAATTTGCCTCTTATTTGGGGGGGATATCTGGCAATCCCTGACTATTGCACTCTAAAATTTCACTAAACTGGCATACCTCTGAATCTTCATAGGTCTTAACGTTCAATTCATGAAGCATATGTCTTACCAAGCTCTCTGACGTACTAGCCATCTCTTGCTTGTTCTGCCCAGTTGGTATGGTATCATCAATATAACTGATCAGTGGGATACCCTGGTGATATTCAGGTGGTTCAGTTCTCTTTGTACTGTTTAGTGACGGAGGGCAGAGCACTAACACAGCTCTGAGAAAGACTGTAAATATGCTGTGTTTGCCACAACAGCAGCAATTAGAGATGTTCCTTGACTAAGCCTGTAGTAGTCTAAAATCATTCTTAAGGATCTATATGGTTTCTCCAGGGGCCAGACTGGCGAATTAAATGCAGTTATGATAGGGACCATCACCTCTTAATTCTTCATGTCATTAATAGCTGTGTTAATTTCTGCCATCCCACCCCCTTCTCTACCCCTGAGATGCAATATTCCTTTTTATTTACTATCTTGGCTGGGGGAGGGCAGTTTCATGGGTTTCCAGTTGGCCTTACCTACTATGAGTACTCTTCCCTATAGGCTAAGGATGTGGGGAATTATTCTAATTGCAGAGCAGAAGAATTCAAATTTTACACTTGGGTGTTGTAGAAAAGAACATTTGGTCAGTCCTAGTTGTCCACTGTGACCTGGACTTTAGCCAGGACTCCCATTATTACAGGGTTCCAATAAGCAACCACTTCATGCCATGATGATACCTTAATGTCTACTCGCACCTCAGTTCTCCAGCTGTTTCCGTATTCCTCCTACCTCACTGTACAGTGACCTGAGTAAATGGCCATAGCTCCCTTTGAGGGAAGGACTGGGGGAATCATTACAGCCTGTAATTGCTGTGAGGCTCTTTCTTCCAGGGAGAAGGCCCCTTTGTTAATCAATGGGTTCCAGATTTGAAAACTGCCTCAGGGAAATGAACGAGAGCTCCTTACTTTTTATTGGGGCAATTGCCCTCATCTCTCTGCTCCTGCATCTTTGCCTTTTTTGGTTATAGATGCTAAGCAGCGCCCTTCTTGACAGCTCATCTGTTTTGTCCCTGGGGATACTATGCTCTATTAACCATCTCCACAACTCCCTGAGGATAACATCCCCTTGGTGTGTCTCCACTGACCTTGCCTTGCCATTATTATAATTGCAGCCTCCTGCCTTCTGGTGATTAAATAGTGCCACCTGGCTTCTGCTGGTGGGGAGCATCTTCCCGGTGGAAGTTAATGAGCTCAGCTCTGTGACAGCTGATACTACCTTCAGCCCCAGCCTGCAGAAGCAAGCTGCCAGTGAACTTCTTAAGGATCTTCAGCTTTGTCACTGTAATGAGGTGCATCTTACCCCCCACCAGAGCATGCCTAAGGCCCCAGGTGAATGGTATGTCTTTGGATCCCTCCTATGGATGGGTCAGGTGGGTCTCCTTGCCTTTTACATATATTCATTTTAGCATATCCAATGTCCTAAGCCCCTTTATTCCTTACTCTGACATCTGCTAACGTACGTAACTCAGGCATTTCCACTTCACTGAGCACAGGCCTTGTTTTTTCCAAGACTCTGAAAATCACCCTAGTAGGGAATTTCCTTCATTCCCTGAGGTGTTAAACACTGTGTCCCCAAAACAATGAACCCAAGTGAATTCTTTTTTGTCTGGTCCCACATTCTAGCACCCTTAAGTAACTATCCTCAAATTCCAAACCTAGGAGTATTTTCTTGGCTCCTGCTTGTACAAACTAACAAATTCTTAAAACTCTTTGTTTATATAGTCTGTTTCACCACTTATGAGGCCCAGCACCTATCCAGACAGGTTAGGAAGTGTTGTAGCACTGGAGGAAGCCAGAAAAGGTCTTAGGAGAAGCTCCAGAGGGGTTTCATCTGTTACATGGCAGGGGACGGAGGAGTGGGAGGGTGACCTGTATCATCATTCAGCATGGTAGAAATGCTAGCTCTTAACAAGAGAAGGGTGGGCCATCTCTGTAAACCTAGGGGGGTCTGAGGGCTCTGCAGAGCCAACATCTCCAGGTCCATACATCCAAACCTCCCCATCTCATGTTGCAGGATCCCACATTTTCCCTAGCAAGGCTTTGACCTTTGCATGACACTTTGGCTGAGTCTATTAGCCAGAGTTCTCTAGGGGAACAGAACCAGTAGGACATATATCCATATCTGTCTATATGTATAGAGAAGTTTGTTATGACAAAATCGACTCATGCAATTATGAAAGAAGAGAAGTCTCACCATCTGCTGTCTGCAGGCTGGAGACACAGGAAAGCCGGTTAATTTATTTTGAGTCCTGAGATCCAGGCAAGCCAATGATCTAGATTACAGGTATGAAAGCCTGGCACCAGGAAGCTGAGTACAGGGAATCAACATCTCAGCTGAAGCAATTAGGCAGGAAGGGGCAAAATACTCCTTCTTCCATCTTTTGTTCTGTTCAAGCCCTCAACAGATTGAATGATGCCCACCCACACTGGGAAAACAATCTACTAATTCAAATGCTAATCTCTTTCAGGAACATCCTCACAGACACACCCAGAAATAATGTGTAATCTGTGGCCAATCTAGCTGACACACAAAAGGAATCCTTCATAATTGCATGAGTTGATTTGTGACTATATCTGGATTCATCATATTTCATTGCTTATGCTGTTAACAGACTACACTCAATCACCACAAATAATCAGCCCACTGCAATGTCTCCTAAGCATTCTCCCTAATGCCTCTTTTCCCCCAACCCCAATCTATTCTCAACATAGAAGCCAGAAGGAATTGTAAAGTCAGATCATGTTCTTCTTCTATCAAATTTCCCCAATATCTTCTCATCTCAGTAGCCAAAATTTCACCATACTCTATGAGGACTTACACGATGTGGTTGTCCATTACATCTCTGAACTCATCCCCTAGGATACTTTTTCTCACTCTGCTTCTGTTGCATTTTCTTCTTTGCATATTCTTGATAATGTCAGGCATCCACCTTAAGAATTAGCACTAGCTGTTTCCTCTGTATGGAATATCCTCCCCCCACAAATCCACCAGGATAATGCCCTTACTCTCTTCAAATATTTGCTCAAATGTTGCCTTTCAAAGGGATACACCCTGACACTCCATTCAGAATTGCAACACTACTATCCTCATTAGCTTGTTTCATCTTTTTCCCATAAAACTTCTCATCCTCTAACGTATGACATATTATTAATCGATTATAACTATTCTTTATTTGCTGCCTACTCTCCAGGGTCTGAATATAAGCTCTAAAGATGACATTTAGTAGGAAATGCATTATAGGTACAAGTGCTAATGTTAAATCCTTAGAGAAAAACGGGCTAGATGTTTTTGAGGAGCCAAAGGTCAACATAATGGCAATTTAGTAGCACAAGTTTTGCTCAGGTGTGAGAGGGTTCCTAAAATGTGAGATGTTTTCAGGTTTAAGATCAGAACAGTCTCAGGCAGTCCTTGGTCTTGGTCACTGTGCTAGGCAGAATTCTAAGATAACCCCCAAGAGTCTCACCCCATGATAGACGCACACCTTTTCTCAATTATTCAATCAAGCACTGAAGTAGGTGCTGCTGTGAACTCCCTACTCAGTGGACTCTAAGGAAAGGAGACTATCTTAGATGGGCCTGACCTAGTTAGATGGGCCTTTAAAAAGAATCTAGAGTGATTTCAAGAAGCGCACGTTTTCCTCTGAACCTGAAAGCAAGCAAGCAAGCAGCCATGTTATGAACTGCCTATGCAGGAGTCGCATGGATAGGACCTGAGAGTGGCTTCTAGCAGCTATGAGCAACACTATGTACCAGCCAGCTAGAAATGGGGAATTAAGTCCTAAAATCAGAGTCTAAATTCTGCCAACAATTTAAATGAATTTGATAGAGGGCTTAAGCTCCAGATGAGAACACAGCCCTAGCTGACACCTTGATTTCAGCCTTGTGAAGACCTGACCAGTGAGCCTGGTTATGCCATGCTGAGACCTCTGACCTACTGAATCTGTAAGGTAAGAAATGGATATTATTTTAAGTAGTTAAGTTTGTGGTAACTTATTACACTGTAGTAGAAAACTAATACAGTGTCCTGAAGGAAGGCGGAGTTTTTAAGAGAAATTCAGAGGAAAGGCAGGCTCTAGATCATTATAGCTTTTTGTTTTGCTTCATTTTTTAAGTCAGAGGAAGGAGTTTGATTTTATTCTCAGTGCTATGAGAAGATAAAAGATTATTTTAAAAAGAGAGGTGCAAGATGAAATATTTTTTCTGGCATGCGCATGACCCCTGGATCCTTAAAAATACTACTGATGTGGCAGACCCTGAATCTTCATCAAGTTTATCTGTCTCATCTCTGTAATACATATGTCTCAATAAAGCCCCTAGTAGTGGGTCAATGTGATGTTTTGTCCGTGTAGTTCAGATCTCTTTGGACTATGTTATGACACACCACTTGGAATTTGATGCAGCCCTGAGGTAAAACTGTAAATGTATTCTGTTGTCAGTTCCATGTGATTATGAAGTTTTAGTGAGACTCATTTACTGATAGTGTTATAGATAGCAAAGAATACATTCACCAAATCAGTGGTTATATGCCATGTCCAGAAGACTACATAATCTACTCTAGAAAATATACTATACCTGGCAAGGTGGCCACAGTTGGAGCTATTACTTGGTTAAGTTTGTTGTGGTCTATTTTAATTCTATAGTATCTTTCTAATTCATGTAGGGAATAGACTGGTGAACTAGAGGTGTGTAGGGACCTACACTCTAGAATTTTTAAAATCCTTAATGGTGACATGAATTTCCATCACTCTCCTCCTTCAAGGCAATACTGTTTTTGATATATTCTACTGGCTGAGAGTGGTTTTGGGCAGTTTCAGATGCTTGCCACTCACTTTCAGGTGTCTGTTAATTGATCTCAGCTTTTTGTTATCTTCTTGCAAAACATACATTCTTGCAAAACATACATTCAATTTTATTTTTCTTAATTTTACTGTTTTCTCCATATGTTTCAAATAACTGACAGATTGTGCATTCCTTTCCACTGACATATTATTCTGATTCACAAGTGAATTTTTGAAAACTCGAACCAATACCTTGTGCCAGGGACTAGCCTGTGCTTACCTATCACAGGTGACGAGTCTTTGATGCCTGTTGGTGACAAATGATCCAGCTCTGAGACCCATCTGATTGCCTGCTTTCTTGGACCACTCTTATTATCAACTGTCACAGGTTGGGTCTATAGGAATCAGACTCTGAGATGAAGCTAAATGTGCAGATGTTTTCTAGGGAACGGTCCTAGAAATTAATACTTTTAGAAGCTGGGTAAAAGAAGGGTTGGGCAGAGGAAGAAGATGAGCAGTAAGAAAGGTCTGACAGCTTAACCCTATCCACTCAGAGCTCTGAAAATACAGAGGGCTCTTTAGAGTGTCCATCAAAGCAGCTGTCATTGGGGCGCCTGGGTGGCTCAGTGGTTTAAAACCTCTGCCTTCAGCTTAGGTCATGGTCTCAGAGTCCTGGGATCGAGCCCCGCATCGGGCTCTCTGCTCAGCAGGGAGCCTGCTTCCTCCTCTCTCTCTGCTTGCCTCCCTGCCTACTTGTGATCTCCTTCTGTCAAATAAATAAATAAAATCTTAAAAAAAAAAAAAAAAAAAGCAGCTATCATTGATTACTGCACGTTACCACTGAGTAAGTCCTCAGGAAGCAGAGGTTTGTTTGATCTTTACATCAGTCATTTTAACGACTCAGCAGTTCAAATGGTTGTGTATTTTTCCTCTTGCCTCCAGCAGTCATTGGATGTAGTTCACTCTGGCAATAATGTTACCTGGGATAAGGCAGCTCTCCATAGCGGAGACACTCTATAAAATGGTTGACAACTGAAGAATGTCTACTGATAGCAGTCCCTACAGCCAGGGCAACAAATTCTTCCATGAAATGGGATTTTGAAAGTATTTCTCTGTATCCATCAAAATAACTATCATTATCATAGCTTACCAATGAATACTAACTGAGGTTTTTGTTTGTTTTATTTTCCCCATCTTCACGAATCAGTCATTTTAATGAACAATCAGTATAAAACAAAGAAGGGTTGACTTGGTGACCTTCAGGTCTCAGCCCAACTGGTACAGGTATTGAGTTGTGAGTAACCACACCTTGGTCATTACCACAGGACCCAGCATTTCTGATCCTGATGTGAGGTGTGGTGATGTGTGCAAGGGATGGTTCTCTGTGTGACCTGTTATGGCAGTTTCTGATGATAGGCCCGAGTCTCAGGAGCTAGGGAGCCCCTCACTTGAGGTGTCTTCTACATAGAGAAGGCACCAAGTCCCTTCTACATAGTCTCCTCAGTCAGACTTGGTTTGGGATCCAGGAGGCTGGGAGAGCAGCTGGTGTGCTTTTTTGCCTTCTTAGTGTGCTTCTGCTGACTCTTGACAAACTTTGTCTTGATTATGAAGCTGAGGCTGCACTTGGCCCAGTCAAAGGGCCATTTCCTGGTGTGGAGCTGCAGGTGGTTGATCAGGTATAGCACTTCTCACAATCAGGACATTGGAGGAGACACTCACTTACATGCAGCGTGTGGAGGCTTTGGGCCAGAAGCACACAAAGATCTTCCTGTGCTCCTGGGTACCAGTGGCGCTGGCTCTTGTCAAAATGTGCAGGCGCTTGGCCAGGTGCCCCACCCTGTATGCAGTGCTTCCTATACTTCATATCCAGGTGCGGTAGTGGGCAGGGGGTGGAGGTGAGAAGGCCTCCACTCGATAGCTTGTGGCAAAGAGGATGGCGGAAGAAGTCACCATCAAAGGTTTCCAAAACTGAGCAGCTGTGGGTGTGTGGGCATGGCCAGGGGTGGGTGTGGGGGTAGGGGTTTCTCCAGGGGGGCTTCTGACTGAGGTAGTTACAACTGTGTGGCTTCTCAAAGTCTTTTCAGTTAGGCTTTCTGGAGTCAGTGCCACGAGGAGGGCCTCTTTGGGTCCCAGGGTTCACTCTGGTAGCTCAGCTGTGGAGCTTGTCCTGGGGAAGAGGCATGTAGGGGGACAAGTGACTGTAGCCACTGTGTTCACGTGCCTCATTACCTGATTATCCTCTGACACAAAGTCTCACTACTCTCTACTCAGAAGTTCTTTTTCTTCTCAGAATGTATGCACTTTGGGGGCTTGAGCTATTGTTCACACCACTACCAGTATCTTTTAGCATATTAATCTCTGCATGGAGTTCTCAATATTCTTGAACCTCTCTCCCCATAAAGAAAGGAAATAGCTTTCCCCCTAAAACCCAGGTCTTTCAAAGTGGGAGGGGCATAGAAAAGCTGATTGAACTTCATTAGGCGCAAGCCTTTAACATCTACCACAGCCCTCTCAACACACTGATTCTCTGAGTGCACAGGCTCCATTTTAGCTCATACCTGTACAGTTGGGCATGTGTTCCTATGTGTACTTATGTGTGAGGGTTAAGCAGGTGTTTCATCCATAGCTCATTTTGACATTCTGGCCTCACCCTTCTATCAGCTGAACCAAATCTGCCTGGCTTCTCTCCCTGGTCCCTGATGGAGATTAGGCTCTTACATGGTCTGGTTTTGCAAACTGCTCTCCTGCTATCTCCCCAGTATGTTTATATACTAGTGTATTCTCTCTTGTTTGTTGTAGAGCTAAAACTCTATTTGTGAGTTCAGTGCATACTATTTTTTTAATTTTATTATGGCAGTTTGAAATCAAAGACTATGACCAGATACCTGAGTTACGTGTTCTCCAATATTTCATGTTAGTTAATGAGTCCTAAAGATTTTCTGGCATATAAGTAGGCATGTTTGTCCGGAGTAAAGACAGGAACACTAGAGGGAACTATTGTCTGATTTCAAAGATTAGGATATTAAAACTCTATTCATATACTAGCCATGAAAATGTATACAAGGCAAACTATTGTTAATCTAAAATACATTTTGAGGATCTGTCATTTCACTGTGATATTGGTAAAACTTTTAACCAAATGAGATGAATGGAAGAGTCTCTGTTCTGTGCTTCGTTGTGATCTACTCTCTTCTCTCTGTCCACTTACTATTTTTACACTGTGCTAGTTTGTGCCAGAATGGGATATTCAGTGGATCAGATGTTTTATGCTAACTACAAAAGCTTATTTTCTCTGATAGTAACTACCTCAACATTAGATGCAAAGAACAGAATTTTTCTCACCTGAGTTTGTTTTTCTAATAACATTTATTCCTAATTTGCTAAAGCAGGTATTTCTGATGGACTTCAAGAAGATCTATGGCCTACTTCTTCTTTGCGATTTTTCTTCTACTATGAAGTAGTAAAGAGCTCTGGGCATGGGGAAAAAAACACTGAAGCTGTAATTATAAATCGCTATGTAAACAGGAGTTTTTTTTCCTTGTTATTAAGTAGATTTACTTAATATAAATAAACATAATACTGATAAAAGGGTGCTCTACAATGATCACAATAATCCACTATATATGAATAGTTATTGAACTGTAGGGAAGAATCCCCCAGAGTATTTGTTTAAGAAGACATAGTTTTTTTTTTTTTTTCTTTTAATCTATTTCTCAAGACTCCAATTTAGTAGGATTGGGTGGGGTTCAAGAATCGGTATTTTTATCAATCATGCAAGATAATTTTGAAGCAAGTGGTGAGCAGTCATCACTTGGAGAGTTATGACAAAAAGCTTTTATGTACATAAATTGGTTGATATTGTTAGAAGAAAGGAATCTTGGCAAACAGCTGTGTATAACATCATAATCTCAAAGATGATAAACTAGAATCTCGGAGTCTTTCACCTTGAAGTCACTGCCAGAACCCAAGCCAATGCTCTTTCCATCATCACCTTGTAACTAGCATGTCATCAAATAGACGCAAGGTTAGTTTGACAGAAATCAGATTCCAAAACATTACTGAATTCAGTGAATTTTACTGTGATTCTCATGATAAAGTTGAATCCTTTGCACTTTGATTACTATGTGGTTGTATTGATATAAACAACACTAATACTTAATTTTCTAAGATACTTTGATAGGCAGAAATATCATTACATGTCTCAGTGCTTTGCATGTGAAAAAAATCTTGTTGTATACATTCTTTAGTACCTCTTGGAGATGTGAATGGAAGTGCCTGACTTGCAACATGAAAGCTTGAGATAATATATAGATGTAAGACTCCAACCACATCAACCCAAATCTATTTGGATTGTATATATCCTCTCCAGAGATTCTAAAGAATTTTTAAAAGATGAAAAGACAATTTATCCCTCTTTTCAACTTATATCCTGGTAGATACTGTGGTTTCTTTGGATAGACACTGAAATATAGTTTTAACATATGGCCCATATGCGTTTCTAATTAAAATGTTCAATGTCAAGTACTAAAGAGTCTTCTTCCCATAAATTACTTTGCATTTTTCTTGGTTTTCCAAGCTGAGAATTTTTGGAAAATATCATTTGAGTGTGTGCTTTCATTGGGGAATCATACTTTTGGCCCAAAGTTGTTCTTATTGATGTTAATTCTTGGCTTATACTAAAAGCAGGAAAGTCTAATTTGCTCCGCAGTACTATTTATGAATCTGGGAGAAAAAACGTAGGCAGTAAACCTTGCTGGCATGATAAAGTAGGGAACACAGTAAGCAGAATGCAGTAAAGCAATATAAAAAAGGCAAACTGGACTATTTTAGAATTTAAAAAAATCATGAAATTATAATTTAGTGTTAAATCTGATTGTTGACTTCCCTATTGACAATTTGATGTAGAATCTTAACATCCTTCTAATTTAGCTGTGAATCCTCAACCTTTTATACCTTCTATCTTTTCAATCTGGCTACCTCCAAAGAAAATGTACCAAAAAAATTCTTCTAACTATATAATTCTTTCAGAAAAGTACCCTTTTCTTTCTGTTGTTTAAACAATTTGTATGGACATAAAAATTGCAGTGGTAACTTTGAGTGCAATGCAAATTCTTGGTAATCATCATAAAAACTTTTGTTTTACTTAAGCAACTGTAGTCCACCAAAAGGAGAGAAGAATGGGAATGGAGCAAGGAATGGCAAGGTTTAGGAATGTGGTAAAAGATAATCTGAAGCATGAAAATGAGGGAGCAAAGGCAGGGCAGTCAGGAAGGGGCAATGGCCCAAAGATGTAGTGAAAACTGTGTCTCATTCATTACTTACAGTAAAATTGCATTTGAAGTTTTAATTTTTTAAAGTTTGTTAATGTCTGCCAATCAAGAGTAACATTAAATTTTTCTTCTGCATCTGACTGAGAATATAGGTGCCTGTCTTAGCTTTGAATTTTGACAAACAGAAACTTGATTCTCTTTCCTCTTTACTTTGTCCTATCCTTTTCCAGGGGTCAGTTTAAATGCTACTTCCTGAATTCCTAAAATAGGTAATGTTCCCCATTATATTTACCTATTGTGCAATGTATTTTTGTGGCATAGTTTATCATACTTCCTTTAAATTAATTGCTTAATGACTGTTCTTTATGCCTAACTTGTAAGCTATAAGAAGGCACTTTACCGAATAGGGTAGGTGATTAATATTTGTTGCATTGTCTCTAGGGGGGTGCTCCTCCCTCTTCTCTTTCTGAGGACTGCTCTTTCCTACCTGGGCAGATATTTCAAATATTACAATCCTGTAATTCATTTGTTTCTTTGTGGTGTTTGTTGTTGTTGTTTAGACCAACTTGTTTAAAAAAATGTGTGCTACAGAAATAGTCTTCCTTTTTAAAAAAGATTTATTGATTAGAGAGACAGTATATACACACATATATGAATGTGGGGAGGGGCAGAGGAGAGGATCTTCAAGCAGTCTCCCTGTGAGCAGGGAGCCCATTGTGGGGCTCAATGCCTGGACCCTGAGATCATGACTTGAGTGGAATCAAGAGTCAGACACTTAACAGCCTGAGCCACCCAGGCACTCCCAAAAGGAAAATCTTGGTAGCTTTTTATAGGCTGTTACCAAAAAATGCTGTAATGCCAGGAAGGGATCCTTGCTTGTTGGAAGAGAGTACTCACTTTTGGAAGACAAAGAAGAGGAAGAACTAGAAAGACACAAGAACAGGCCGCATTCATAACCCTAGGAAGGAGCAGTTAAAAAAAAAAAAAAAAAGTATGCTGTTAAAAATGGAGGAGGAAGTCTTGTGCTCTCTTCAGAAAGAAAATACTTCTTGTGGTAATTGATAACTAATTATTTTTGTGACTATACTAGCAAACTTCAAGGAGAAGGAAAGCTTTCTGCCACTATCAAATACCAGAAAAGAAAAATAGCTTTCAAATTTTACCCCTCATAATACAGACTACTTAGAAAACTTGTCCTGGGCCTATGACTTTGGTACTACAAGTTTAGCCAGGCCTTTTCCCTTCCTTAATTTTGACCCTGACTTGAATTTCCTTAATAATCTCATATTCTTCTTCTTCTTTTTTTTTTTTTTTTTCATTTCTACCATGTTTATCCATTATGTTTATTTACTCCACATTTTCTTTTTAAATTTCTTGGAGAAAATGACAGATAATTTAATGTTAAATGTTTATATATTTGCTTTGAATTAAGTGCAAGTTTTCCTTTTCCCTTTTGCTCATATTGAGTGAGATCCACGACCAAACCAAGTTTTGAAATTCTGTGTAACCTTTCAAAGAAGAGGAACCAAAGTAGAAGCTATTAAACTTGCATACTGAAATCTGAGTGACAAAATGCCCTATTTTCTAAGGTGACAAATTCTTCACCTTTATAACTCTACCTCTAATTATAATTTAAATGGAAAAACCAAATCAACAAAAATAAAAAATCAAAGGAAATTCATCATAAAACAAAGATTGGTGGAACTGTGTCTTTATATTAAGATTCTTTATAAAAATCATACTATTTGTTGACTATTTTTCTCATTTATTTCTGGAGGGGGGCAACGGTTTTTTCTTTGCATATAACAATGAGGAAAAAAAGTACTTTGTAAGATTTCCTTCATTTAACACAATTTTTTAAAATTATGATTATATTCCATGCCCATAACTCAGCACAATCCTATGGCTCAAAAAAAAAAAAAAAAAAAAGAGAATGGGTGGATAAGTGGCAGAAAACGTAATGTAAGGTTTGTTTGTTTGTTTGTTTGTTTTTCAGCTAAAAGTATTTTTGAAGTATGAAATTAACTGTTGACCACTGAGAAATTTTGACAGTGTTCCTACTCATTGTATGTGGAAGGAAACTTGCCACAAAAAATATTACAAAATAACCAGGTTATGGAGAAAAAATAATTGAGGCCCAGATTTTGTAAGTAATAGGTCAAAACTTCCTTGCCTCGTGGATGGCATGGTAGAAAGGAAATGTAACTTAGAGGTAGATAAAACTGAATTTTAATATTCCTCTGCCAATTTCCAGATCTGAAGTTGTAGAAGATACTTAATGTTGGTTTCCACATTAGTAAAACTCAGTAATATGTAACTGTTATATAAAATTTAAATGAGAAAATGTGTATAAAACCACATAGTACATTGCCTACACAGAATAAACCATTTTCCCACATTGCCCAAGTCCAACTACTCTGCTGCCAAAAGGATGAGCAAATAGGTTTATCTTCTCAGTATACTGAAGAACTTTGTAGGATGAGTGTACAGGAGAGATAGGAGAGAACAGTTTTGGTAATAAATTTATTTCCTCAACAGTTAGTGTAGGGTCATCTGGGTGGCTCAGTTGGTTAAGCCTTTGCCTTTTGCTCAGGTCATGATCCCAGCATCCTGGGATTGAGCCTTGGGTCTGGTTCTCTGCTCAGTGGGGAGCCTGCTTCTCCCTCTCCCTCTGCCTGCTGCTCTGCCTACTCATATTCTCTCTCTGTCTCCATGTCAAATAAATAAGATCTTTAAAAACAAACAAAAAATGATCATTGCACTCATTTACAGTAACACTCCATAGGCAATAGAACACTGCTGGTATAGAGCTGCTGCTTGTGTCTTGAATATGGGGCCCTGCTTGCTTACTAACTTTATGCACCAAGTAGGGACACAAAGCCTGAAGATACCACAGTCTGACTGCTCACACTTCACACTCACTATGTATTTAGAACCACTGAAGTCATCTCCCGATCTGCTTCACCAAACGCATCAACATCAAGTAAAAGGGGCTTGATAAATTCAGTGATAATTTGAAAGCTGTGTCGAAAGCACATTTTGCTGAAATGGAAACACTAATAAAACCATGGCCTCAGAAGGAGTCCATTATCCTCCTCACCAAGTTTGCAGAGAAATTGCCTCTCATTAGTTCCCATTCCCTGGTGGATTCCGGCTATTTTTACAACTGGGTTTAAACAAAGCGTCTAGGACTACCTGCCAAGGAGGAGCAGGCACTGTGTTCAAGGGGTTTGCTCATCACATGAGGTAATGGCACATCTGTTTGGACCGTCTGAGCTGAGATAGCAGATGCTGCTGCAAACTGGATATTTGGAGAAACAACAACAAAAATAAAGCGAAAGCTACTTTGAAACAGTCCCCCTTCAGTGCAGATTCGCAGGCTGCTGCCAAAGACTTGCAGAGAGCTGTCTGCACATCCCAGCCATGGTGGGGCAGCTCTGATGCATCACAGATCTCCTCAGCTAGTTGGAAGTAGTTTAATTTTTTTTTTTTTAATGTAACAGATTCCTCACAACATTAGAACATTGGAAATGATATTCTTAACTGGTGTAACTTCTGGCAAATGGCAAAGTGTGCTTTGTGGCTCTTTCAACAAAAAAGGGTTATACAATCCAGGCTAATGTTGAAAATTGCCAGATATCATTCCACCTCTATCTAGTCTTCACGGACCTCACCTCTCTGGGCAGTTCATGTCCTATAGCTGGGTGCTTTTCAAACACACAACAACCTATTTAGCATTAGTTTTTAATCTGTCTCTCAGACTGTCCAATGAAGCAATCTGTTCTAGTGGTCAGATTGGGCATTTGGGTTTGTTTTTATTTAGTAGTTTATTTAATATTTTTATTAGTTAGATCAACTCAAATTGTGTATTTTAAAATAAGTTTTTTAGTATAAACTTTTCTTGGGAGCATCAGAGGAGATAGTCAAAAATAGGTTTTCATTAATGAGGACTATTTTTGGTGTCTAAAAAAAAAAAAAAACAGTACTACCAGGCAGCTGCTATGCATAGGGTAACTTTACAACTGTGTTTGCCTTGGTAATCCCTATTTTTACCACTTATCCTGGGATTCTATTGAGCTTGTTACTGTTTCTAGATTTTTCAATCTTAAGGTACTAATTTTATTAAAATAAACTTGGATGGGTTTGGTAATTCCTACATTGTTCTTTGAATTTCTGTTACAGTTTCGGCTGGTAATTTTGAAAGGATTGGCAGTAACCAGAGTTCTTATTTTAACATGTAGTTAAATGTGAAAGTTGACCAGTCTCCCTGTCCCCCCTCCCCACCCGCCATGGCCCTCATCCTCCTTCCACAGCCCTTTGTAGATACAAAGTAACTAAACTTGTCTTTCCAAAGAAACACAAAATGTTTGCTGATAAAATGAAGTGCTCTCAGCTGTACATGGCTAGAGACAGCTAGCTAACTCTGTGATTCTCAGTGGTGGCTAAGAAGTGTTTTTTTGTTTGGTGACCTGTTTTTATTTTATTAGGAAGGAAACAACTGAGGACCCCAGCAGCCTGCCAAGCACTCCTGCTGGGAAAACAACAGAAATCCAGTTATCACATCCAATGCTTCCAAGTAGATTCCTTCCTCCTTAGACCACAGAATAAAACACATTGTACTGCTTATTTTTAGCATCACCAAAAATGTGTCATATATTGACAGAGAAGCAGGACATATTCTTATCTAGTACTTCCACATATCCCCCAAATATAGACAACCTGGAGTTCCTTGCTTTTGCAGGAGCCCTATAAAGTATGGGGAGGGTGCATTTGTTACAGAAAAATATTACAATCAACAAGGTGTTGTCACCCAACATCACATGTTGTTGATTATAATATTTTTTTGTAGCAAATGCTCCCTCCCCATACTTAGGAGAAAAGGGCCCCTCGAACTAATATCCCTTCCCCTTCACAATGATTGAGCCTAGGAAATTTGTCTAATAGCTATAAAAATATGTGCATCTGTTGGTGGGTTGGTGGGAGGTAGGCAGTTCCAGAGAAGCCCCTCATTGGTGGGTTGAGGAAAAGATGGATTAAGACAGGTTGAGGTAGCTGGGGATTTGTGCCCTTGTAGGAAGACTGGAAACCAGACCGTTAGCTGTCATGGTAGCCTTTTAGTCAAGTGTGACCCAGGGTAATAAAGTGACAACCTGGATGCCATCATTGTGCTTAATCACTCCCCAGCACAGGGTTGCTATGGTGAGGACTCTGTGGTCATTAAAGTGGTCCATAGTCTTGAGGCTGGGATCATTGAAGAGCATGAGCAAGGGGGTAAGTGGTCCCATCTAGATGCCTGGGCAGTAAAAGCCAGCACAGTCCAGTAATAAAGGATTCAAGATAAAGGGCCTGGGCTGCCAAGACACTCAGTATTTAATTTCTAAAAGATATAAGGGCATTCTCCAAGAAGATGAGGATATGCTGTTGCCTAAGAAATCATGAAAGTGTCAGCGTGCCAGTAATCATAGTCATGGGAAGTGTAGGAAATTATAAGTTAAGTATATAAGAAATATGTGATAAATGGGGGTTGAGCAGTTCTGTCAAGCTTACAAAGAATACTCTTGAGCATTTTTGTTATATGGTTATGTTGTATAAGGCAAGCCTATAATTGTGTATATGTATGTACATGTCTTTGCATAACTGTGTAGTGTGTGTATGTATGTGTGTGTGTGTGTGTGTGTGTGTGTGTGTATGTATCAACTTTATAACTGGGTCTGCTCTGATAATCCTTATTTTTGCTAATTATCCTGGTATTTAATTTGTCATTTGTCCTAGATTTTCAGTCTTATGGAAGTATTAATTTGAATTAAAATTGGCTTGTTAACTACCATATTGTTCTTTGAGCTTCTGTCATAACTTCAGCTGGTAGTATGTGAGATGCACAGGCAATAAACAGAGTTCTTATTTTAACATGTAGTTAAGTAAATATATGTAAGTTGACCAGTCCTCCCCATCCTCCTTTGCAATATATGTGTATGTATTACTTACTAACATTTTTAATGTTGTCATAAATCCTTTCCACAATAAGATGCTTAAAATCTAAATTCCTATGTAATGAAAAACTTAATAATGAAATTTAGTTTTTCAAGAAAGTTGATGGTGATTTCTGTAACTTGACAAAATATTTGTTGACATTAATCAACCAGTATAGGGGCTGCAGTAACAATGCAAAAATCAGGATGCTTCCTAAGAGGCACAAGACAGTGTTTTAAATGTTAGTAATTATTTAGGGAAGATCATAGCAATAATTCAATATAGCCTACTGTAAAGGGTTTATTTATTTATTTTTTTGTTTTAAAGATTTTATTTATTTGAAATAGAGAGCAAGAGAGCAGGAGCAGGAGAGCAGAGAGAGAGAGGGATAAGCAGGCTCCCTGCTCAGCAATGTGGGACTTGATCCTAGAACTCTGGGATCATGACTTGAGCTAAAGGCAGACCTTAACTGACTGAGCCACCCAGGTGCCCCCAGAGATAATATTTAAATAGCATTTTGTCTGTCTGACTTTTGGTGTAGATCAAATGACAATTTAAAAAAAAAAATTATTCATTTTGTATTCAGAGGTTTTGTTTGTTTGCTTTTTGTTTTGTTTTGTTTTTAGAGAGTGTGTGCATGCAAGAAGTTGGGGGGGCAAGGAGAAGGTAGAGGGAGAGAGAGAATCTCAAGCAGTTTCCATGCCCAGCACAGAGCCCATGGTGGAGCTCAATCTCACAACCCTGAGATCATGACCTGAGCCGAAATCACTGAGCTACCCAGGTACCCCATTCAAAGTTGCTTTTTATGTGTGGATATACAGAAATTGATGCAACAGTTGTGAACTCATTAACAGAAGAACTTGCAAAGTTTTAAATCTGCAAAATCAGATCATTAATTCAAACAATAATTTAAATTTTCCCATTCCAAATCATAGAATCAAATCTCTACTTCTAGAGGACCACTCTAGTGACTGATATATGACATTATTATATGTGCTATTATAAATTCAATTAAGGATTTCACATTAGGATAAACTACATGTGTTTGTAGTGACAGTGCAAGTATGTAGATGGCAGAGTGAGTATAGCATGTGTAAGAAAATCATGTTCTTAATTGGAAAACTTGGAACTGGTTTCAGTGAACATATAATTTATAATTTTTTAAAACAAGTTGTAATATTCTACCAGTCAGAAAAGGCTCTAGTTGTCAAAATGTATAAATATTATATAAACATTAGCCCAAGACAAAATATGATTTTGGTAGCATAGTTGTTTAAAAAAATGTGGAACAACAAGCAGTCTCATATATTGTTTGTGAAGTATAAAATGATTCCATCACATTGGAAAAATTTGTTTGCAGTTTCTAAAAGTTAAGCACTTGCCCTCTGACTCAGTAATTCCAATGTAAGTATATATCTAAGAGATATAAATGAATGTAATATGTTCCCTAAAAGACTTACAAAATAATATTTACAGTAGCTTTATTCTTAAAGGCTGAAACTGCAAACAACTTAAATTTCAGTCAAGAGAATGGATAAAAAGAAAAATGTGATCCATCATACAAAGAAATTCCTTTCTGCAATTAAAAAAAGATGAGTGCATGACGTAGGTAACAATATGGATGAATGTCACACACATAATCCTGAATGGAGGGAAGCAAACATAAAAAAAAATACAGACAGACATAAAAGAGTATGATTTCCTTGTTATGAAGCTCAAGAACGGGTAGCACTAATCTATGGTGATATAAATAATTCAGCAGAGTATCTGCCTTTGGTTTGAAAGGGCAGTTGACTAGGAACAGGCAAAGTGGATGATGGGAATATTCTATACCTTGATGAGGAGGGTACATATAGGGGATACATATGTCAATATCGAGATGTACAATTGATATTGGCACATTTTCCTGTGTGCACATTATTCCTCATGAAAATAAAACATTAAATGCTCAATAGATGCTTGTTATAGTAAAATGTATTTACATCATTTGATAAAAATTCTATAGTTAACACAAAATGTTACATTAGTTTTAGGTGTATGACATAGTGATTCAACAAGTCTATATACTATACAATGATCACTGTTAAGTATAGCTGCCATCTGTCACCATACAGTGCCACTACAGTATCATCAGCTATAGTTCCAGTGTTGTACCTTTTCTCCCTATGGTTTATTTCCATAACTGCAAGCCTGTATCTCCCCCTCCCTTTCACCTATTTTGCCTAGCCCTTTTCTCTCTGGCAACCATTAGTTCTCTATATTTATAAGTCTGTTTCTGCCTTTTGTTTATTTGGAGGTTTTATTTTTTAGATTTCACACATAAGTGAAATCACATAGTATTTGTCTTTCTCTGCCTGACTTGTTTCACTTAGCATAATACCTTCCAAGTCCATCCATGTTGTTGCAAATGGCAAGAGCTCATCCTTTTCTATGGGTAATAGTCCAGTAATAATTGTGTGTGTGTGTGTGTGTGTGTGTACGCGCGTACACGTGTGTGCACACGTGCATGAGCGCATGTGCACAAGCATACCACATCTTCTTTATCCATTATCAGTGGACACTTGGGTTGCTGTCATGTTTTGATTACTGTAAATAATGCTGCAATAAATGTAGGGGTGCGTATATCTTTTGAATTAGTGTTTTCATTTTCCTTGGGTAAATACCCAGTGTTGGAATTACTGGATCATATGGTAGATCTACTTCTAATTTTTTTAAGATTTTATTTATTTATTTGTTGGAGAGAAAGAGACAGAAAGAGAGAGAGATGGGCAGCACACACAGAGGGAGTGGCAGGCAGAGGTAGAACAGACATTGCTAAGCAAGGAGCCCGATGCAGGACTCCATCCTAGTACTCCGGGATCACGACCTGAGCCAAAGGCAAATGCTTAACCGACTGAGCCATCCAGGAATCTCTATTTTTAAGTTTTTGAGGAAACTGCAAATTGTTGTCCACAGTGGCTGTACCAGTTTACACTCCCACCAATGGTGCATGAGCATTCCTTTTTCTCCACGTCCTTGCCAACACTTGTTATTTCTTTTTGATTCCAGCCATTCTGACAGGTGTAAGGTCATATCTCATTATGGTTCTGATTTGCATTTTCCTGATGATTAGTGATGTTGAGCATCTTTTCATGTATTTCTTGGTTATCTGTGTATCTTTGGAAAAATTTCTACTCAAGTATTCTCCCCATTTTTAATCAGAACATTTGATTTTTTTATTTTTTGGTGCTACATAAGTTCTTTATATTTTTTACATTAACCCCTTATTGGATCTATCATTTACAAATGTCTTCTCCCATTCAGCAGGTTGCCTTTTTGTTTTCTGGGTTTTTTTGGTGGTTTCTTTCACTGTGCAAAATCGTTTTATTTTGGTGTAGTCCCAATTGTTTATTTTTGCTTTGTGTCCCTTGCCTGAGGAGATATATCTAGAAAAATGTGCTAAGGTCCCTGTCAAGTAAATTACTGCCTATGTTACCTTCTGAGAGTTTTATGGTTTCATGTCTCACATTTAGGTCTTTAATCCATTTTGAGTTTATTTTTGTGTGTGGTATAAGAAAGTAGTCCAGTTTTATTCTTTTGTGTGTGGCTGTCCAGTTTTCCCAGCACCACTTATTGAAGGAACTATCTTTTCTCCATTGTATATTCTTGTCTAGAAGTAATATATTCTTCAACTAGTGGTGACATCATTAATGGTAAGTGGCTAAGAAACTTATTAAAATACATAAACATATTAAAGAGATAACTAATTTTCTTACTTTGTATTAAAATAAAAATAGGTTTTTAAAATCTTGCATTAGTGTGCATAGATACATGCACCCTTAATTTGGAATTAGTTTTAAAATAAGACTATTTTTAACACCAACAATATAGTAAATACCTTCTCAATATTTCAAAAGTACATAATTTTAATTTTTAAGAAGTCTCATTTTACTCTTAAAAGTATCCTGCACTTTTAAGTGGACAGTAAATTATATAGTCACCTTATTTTTATATATCATCACTTGAAATGTCTAGATTCCATGAGATAAATATATATATCTTCTACTTGTGAGAAAATTAATGCTCACAGAGGATAAATAACTTGCCAAAAGCTACAAGGTATTTGTTGTCAGTTGGAGTAGGGGTGGTGGGGAATATTGACTGTACTAAACCTTGATCACTGTGTTCCTTCAAACTGCGTGCTTACTTGATTGATTAATGAACTTTCCAAGAGGCATTTATTTAAAAGTGACAAGATGCTCTTCCCTACCCTTGGCTGCAGAGCTACAAAAGTTCCAAAATATAAGTGTTTCCTAGGGGAAGCTCAGAGTCTAGGGAGGGAGACATAGAATAACTTATAAGATGAGGGTTTTGTGCTCTGGGTATGGACAAAGATTATGGGTACACATTAGAAGAACTGTCTAATATTTGTGGAAAATAGGGTTTGGAAAAGAAGTGATGTTTAAGTGATGTATTTTTTGTCTCTACATTATTTTCTTTTTTACAGTGAGATATAACATAGAAATTAAAGATTGCATTAAAAATGTGTGTACACTTAAAAGATAATTAACTACTACTGAAGTTAACGAATCCCAAAAGTCTTTAGGATCCCAACCCTTATATTGAATCCTGCACAAATCATTTTGTTTTTAAAATAGTTTTTTTTTTTTAATTTTTTATTTTAATAAACATATAATGTATTTTTATCCCCAGGGGTACAGGTCTGTGAATCATCTGGTTTACACATTTCACAGCACTCATCATAGCCCATACCCTCCCCAATGTCCATTTCCCCACCACCCTCTCCCGTCCCCCTTCCCCCCGGCAACCCTCAGTCTGTTTTTGAGATTGAGTCTTTTATGGTTTGTCTCCCTCCCAATCCCATCTTTTCATTTTTTCTTTTCCTACCTCCCCCCAAACCCCCCCACCTTGCATCTCCCCTTCCTCATATCAAAGAGATCATATGATAGTTATATTTCTCCGATTGACTTATTTCGCTAAGCATGATACCCTCTAGTTCCCTCCACGTCGTCGCAAATGGCAAGATTTCATGTCTTTTGATGGCTGCATAGTATTCCATTGTGTATATATACCACTTCTTCTTTATCCATTCATCTGTTGATGGACATCTAGGCGCTTTCCACAGTTTGGCTATTGTAGACATTGCTGCTATAAACATTCGGGTGCACGTGCCCCTTCGGAGCACCACGTTTGTATCTTTAGGATATATACCCAGGAGTGCAATTGCTGGGTCGTAGGGTAGCTCTATTTTCAGTTTTCTGAGGAACCTCCACACTGTTTTCCAGAGTGGTTGCACCAGCTTGCATTCCCACCAACAGTGTAGGAGGGTTCCCCTCTCTCCGCATCCTCGCCAGCATCTGTCATTTCTTGACTTGTTAATTTTAGCCATTCTGACTGGTGTGAGGTGGTATCTCATTGTGGTTTTGATTTGTATTTCCCTGATGCCGAGTGATGTGGAGCATTTTTTCATGTGTCTGTTGGCCATCTGGATGTCTTCCTTGCAGAAATGTCTGTTCATGTCCTCTGCCCATTTCTTGACTGGATTATTTGTTCTTTGGGTATTGAGTTTGATAAGCTCTTTATAGATTTTGGATACAAGCCCTTTATCTGATAGGTCGTTTGCAAATATCTTCTCCCATTCTGTCAGTTGTCTTTTGGTTTTGTTTACTGTTTCCTTTGCTGTGCAAAAGCTTTTGATCTTGATGAAATCCCAATAGTTCATTTTTGCCCTTGCTTCTGTTGCCTTTGGCGATGTTCCTAGGAAGAAGTTGCTGCGGTGGAGGTCAAAGAGGTTGCTGCCTGCATTGTCCTCAAGGATTTTGATAGATTCCTTTCGCACATTGAGGTCCTTCATCCACTTTGAGTCTATTTTCGTGTGTGGTGTAAGGAAATAGTCCAATTTCATTTTTCTGCATGTGGCTGTCCAATTTTCCCAGCACCATTTGTTGAAGAGGCTGTCTTTTTTCCATTGGATATTCTTTCCTGCTTTGTCGAAGATTAGTTGACCATAGAGTTGAGGGTCTATTTCTGGGCTCTCTATTCTGTTCCATTGATCTATATGTCTGTTTTTGTGCCAGTACCATACTGTCTTGATGATGACAGCTTTGTAATAGAGCTTGAAGTCTGGAATTGTGATGCCACCGACTTTGGCTTTCTTTTTCAATATTCCTTTGGCTATTCGAGGTCTTTTCTGGTTCCATATAAATTTTAGGATTATTTGTTCTATTTCTTTAAAAAAAATGGATGGGATTTTGATAGGGATTGCATTAAATGTGTAGATTGCTTTAGGTAGAATAGACATTTTCACAATATTTGTTCTTCCAATCCATGAGCATGGAATATTTTTCCATTTCTTTGTGTCTTCCTCAATTTCTTTCATGAGTACTTTATAGTTTTCTGAGTATAGATTCTTTGCCTCTTTGGTTAGATTTATTCCTAGGTATCTTATGGTTTTGGGTATGATTGTAAATGGGACTGACTCCTCAATTTCTCTTTCTTCTGTCTTGTTGTTAGTGTAAAGAAATGCGACTGATTTCTGTGCATTGACTTTATATCCTGACACTTTACTGAATTCCTGTATAAGTTCTAGCAGTTTTGGAGTGGAGCCTTTTGGGTTTTCCACATATAGTATCATATCATCTGCAAAGAGTGATAGTTTGACTTCTTCTTTGCCGATTTGGATGCCTTTAATTTCTTTTTGTTGTCTGATTGCTGAGGCTAGGACTTCTAGTACTATATTGAACAGCAGTGGTGATAACGGACATCCCTGCCGTGTTCCTGACCTTAGCGGAAAAGCTTTCAGTTTTTCTCCATTGAGAATGATATTTGCGGTGGGTTTTTCATAGATGGCTTTGATAATATTGAGGTATGTGCCTTCTATCCCTACACTTTGAAGAGTTTTAATCAGGAAGGGATGCTGCACTTTGTCAAACGCTTTTTCAGCATCTATTGAGAGTATCATATGGTTCTTACTCTTTCTTTTATTAATGTATTGTATCACATTGATGGATTTGCGGATGTTGAACCAACCTTGCAGCCCTGGAATAAATCCCACTTGGTCGTGGTGAATAATCCTTTTAATGTACTGTTGGATCCTATTGGCCAGTATTTTGGTGAGAATTTTCGCATCTGTGTTCATCAAGGATATGGGTCTGTAATTCTCTTTTTTGGTGGGATCCTTGTCTGGTTTTGGGATCAAGGTGATGCTGGCCTCATAGAATGAGTTTGGAAGTTTTCCTTCCATTTCTATTTTTTGGAACAGTTTCAGGAGAATAGGAATTAATTCTTCTTTAAATGTTTGGTAGAATTCCCCTGGGAAGCCGTCTGGTCCTGGACTTTTGTTTGTTTGAAGATTTTTGATGACTGTTTCAATCTCCTTACTGGTTATGGGTCTGTTCAGGTTATCTATTTCTTCCTGGTTCAGTTGTGGTACTTTATACATCTCTAGAAATGTATCCATTTCTTCCAGGTTGTCAAATTTGTTGCCATAGAGTTGCTCGTAGTATGTTCTTATAATTGTTTGTATTTCTTTGGTGTTGGTTGTGATCTCTCCTCTTTCATTCATGATTTTATTTATTTGCGTCCTTTCTCTTTTCTTTTTGATAAGTCTGGCCAGGGGCTTATCAATCTTATTAATTCTTTCAAAGAACCAGCTCCTAGTTTTGTTGATTTGTTCTATTGTTTTTTTAGTTTCTATTTCATTGATTTCTGCTCTGATCTTTATGATTTCTCTTCTCCTGCTGGGTTTAGGCTTTCTTTGTTGTTCTCTCTCCAGCTCCTTTAGGTGTAGGGTTAGGTTGTGTATTTGAGACCTTTCTTGTTTCTTGAGAAAGGCTTGCACTGCTATATATTTTCCTCTCAGGACTGCCTTTGTTGTATCCCACAGATTTTGAACTGTTGTGTTTTCATTATCATTTGTTTCCATGAATTTTTTCAATTCTTCTTTAATTTCCTGGTTGACCCATTCATTTTTTAGAAGGATGCTGTTTAGTCTCCATGTATTTGCGTTCTTTCCAAATTTCCTCTTGTGATTGAGTTCGAGCTTCAGAGCATTGTGGTCTGAAAATATGCAGGGAATGATCTCGATCTTTTGGTACCGATTGAGACCTGATTTATGACCCAGGATGTGGTCTATTCTGGAGAATGTTCCATGTGCACTAGAGAAGAATGTATATTCTGTTGCTTTGGGATGGAATGTTCTGAATATATCTGTGATGTCCATCTGGTCCAGTGTGTCATTTAAGGCCTTTATTTCCTTGTTGATCTTTTGCTTAGATGATCTGTCCATTTCAGTGAGGGGAGTGTTAAAGTCCCCTGCTATTATTGTATTACTGTCGATGTATTTCTTTGATTTTGTTATTAATTGGTTTATATAGTTGGCTGCTCCCATGTTAGGGGCATAGATATTTAAGATTGTTAGATCTTCTTGTTGGACAGACCCTTTGAGTATGATATAGTGTCCTTCCTCATCTCTTATTATAGTCTTTGGCTTAAAATCTAATTGATCTGATATAAGGATTGCCACCCCAGCTTTCTTCTGATGTCCATTAGCATGGTACATTGTTTTCCACCCCCTCACTTTAAATCTGGAGGTGTCTTCGGGTCTAAAATGAGTTTCTTGTAGGCAGCATATTGATGGGTTTTGTTTTTTTATCCATTCTGATACCCTGTGTCTTTTGATTGGGGCATTTAGCCCATTAACATTCAGGGTAACTATTGAGAGATATGAATTTAGTGCCATTGTATTGCCTGTAAGGTGATTGTTACTGTATATTGTTTCTGCTTCTTTCTGATCTACTACTTTTAGGGTCTCTCTTTGCTTAGAGGACCCCTTTCAATATTTCCTGTAGAGCTGGTTTGGTGTTTGCAAATTCTTTCAGCTTTTGTTTGTCCTGGAAGCTCTTTATCTCTCCTTCTATTTTCAATGATAGCCTAGCCGGATATAGTATTCTTGGCTGCATGTTTTTCTCGTTTAGTGCTCTGAATATGTCATGCCAGTTCTTTCTGGCCTGCCAGGTCTCTGTGGATAGGTCCGCTGCCAATCTAATGTTTTTACCCTTGTATGTTACAGACTTCTTTTCCCGGGCTGCTTTCAGGATTTTCTCTTTGTCGCTAAGACTTGTAAATTTTACTATCAGGTGACGAGGTGTGGACCTATTTTTATTGATTTTGAGGGGCGTTCTTAGCATCTCCTGGATTTTGATGTTTGTTCCCTTTGCCATATTAGGAAAATTCTCTCCAATAATTGTCTCCAATATACCTTCTGCTCCCCTCTCTCTTTCTTCTTCTTCTGGGATCCCAATTATTCTAATGTTGTGTCGTCTTATGGTGTCACTTATCTCTCGAATCCTCTCCTCGTGTTCCAGTAGTTGTTTGTCTCTCTTTTGCTCAGCTTCTTTATTCTCTGTCATTTGGTCTTCTATGTCACTAATTCTTTCTTCTGCCTCATTTATCCTGGCAGTGAGAGCTTCCATTTTTGATTGCACCTCATGAATAGCTTTTTTGATTTCAACTTGGTTAGATTTTAGTTCTTTTATTTCTCCAGAAAGGGCTTTTATCTCTCCGGAGAGGGTTTCTCTAATATCTTCTATGCCTTTTTCGAGCCCGGCTAGAACCTTGAGAATTGTCATTCTGAACTCTAGATCTGTCATGCTACCTATGTCTGTATTGATTAGGTCTCCAGCCTTCGGTACGGCCTCTTGTTCTTTTTTTTGAGGTGAGTTTTTCCGCCTTGTCATTTTGTCCAGGTAGGATTTGCTTTCTCCTGCTGTGGAATTCCGCTGTTCTTGGTGACTGAAGTTGGTTTTGGATCGGTTTCTTGTTGATCTTCTGGGGGAGGGGCCTGTTGTAGTGATTTTCAAGTGTCCTTGCCGCAGGCGGAATTGCACCGCCCTTGCCAGGGGCCGGGCTAAGGAATCCGCTCGGGTTTGCTTTCGGGAGCTTTTGTTCCCTGAGCGCTTTCCGTAGAGTTCTGGAGGACGGGAATGAAGATGGCGGCCTCCCAATCTCTCGGCCCGGAGGAGCCGAGAGCTTGGGGTTCCGCTCCTCAGTGCGCTCTCAGAGCAAAGCGCCCAACAGTCCCGCCTCCCTGGCTTGCGGTCGCGCCTCGAGGAAAGCAGTCAATTGTTGGAGCTGGAGAAAAGTGCCGGGTCGCTTTTGTCTCTGTGGCCTCCGGCCGCGCTCCGAGCCCACCCAGCCTGCGACCGGCACAAGGTAACCCTGGGCTTAGAGCTCACTCCTCGGCTTTGTCGCTATAGCCGGCTTCCCCGCTCCAATACCTGCGAGCTCTGCGGCACTCAGACACCCCCAGTCCTTCTGTGACCCTGCGGGTCCTGGGGTTATGCTGACCCCGCCTGGGTTTCCCCCCAGTTTAGCCTCTGGAGCGATGTCTCCCACTGGAGCCGACTTTTAAAAGTCCCGATTTTGTGCTCCGTCGCTCCGCCGCTTGCCGGGTGCCGGCCCCTCCCCCCCGGGGTCTATCTTCCCGTCGCTTTGGATTCACTTCTCCGCAGGTCCTACCTTTCAGAAAGTGATCGATTTTCTGTTTCTGGGATTGTTGCTCTTCTTCTCTTTGATTTCCCGTTGGATTTGTAGGTGTTCACAATGGTTAGATAAGCTATCTAGCTGATCTCCTGCTACCCGATGTCGTCTCAGCCTGCTACTTCTCCGCCATCTTGACTCCTCCACCCCTAAAATAGTTTTAACATCTATGTATACCTCACTAAAAATATGGCTTTCCTTTGCCTGCTTTTGAACATTTCTTAGATGGAATTGTATAGTGATACAGTGTCCTTTTGCTAGACATTGCCATGCCCTTTGGGATAGACACAGGGAAATACCTACTAATTTCACCTTATAACCCTGGAACAATCTGAAGGGCAACAAAGGAATATCTTCTCACCACCTTCAGATGAAGGTTGAAATGAGAGAAACACAATATTACTATGAATTATCTCCATTACCATCCATGAGTATTTTTTGGAATTATATCAGCCCTAATGAAGAGATACCTTGTGGTGTAGATAATATGCAGGCTTGGCTCAAAAGAGATGGTTGTATATTGTGGAGAGATTCACCATTTTAATTTCCAAAGGATTTACTTCTAGGTATAGCTGCCTTAGTAACACTAAGAGACACCTAATGCTAACTAACTATGCATAAACATTTTTAAGAGTTTTACATTTTATAACTAGGTAAACCAGTGTGAAATTTTGAGGTAAGAGAAGGTTTTTGGTTAGTCCATGAAATGTTTTTTTGCCAGAACGGAGCAAACTGAACATCTTTTCTCTTTTCATTGTGAATAGCAGAGCCCTTGTTACCTCTCGGTGTTTATAAGTCTGAAGATACAGAATGTAAGCACCTGGGATTTTACTGAAGAAATACAGAGTGGGAGATAGTTAGCCAGGCCAAGTCAAATCAGAACAGAGTTAATGCCTTCAGTGCATGTGTTCAAGGATCTCTATTAACTTTTCATAAGTTAAGAATGCACCTACATACATACATACAGGCTTGACTGACCACATGTAAAACTATACTTGTATTTGATATTTGATTGACTTTATTAGAATTCTTATAATTGCCTCACTCAGACTTAACAAGGGTATCCATCAACTCAGTAGATACTCTGTCTTTCTAAAAACATTGCAGAATTTTATGATAGAAATTTTAATTTTAAAATGCCATTGTTAAAATTTTTCTGGGGCTTTGGAAAGACCCTAACTACAGTGGACAAATTGCCGTATGTGTTAAAAAAAAAATCTTTGCTAGAAATTAAGTATGTGTGAATCTAAAAGACAAGCAGAAGTATGCTCAGCTTATGAAGGAATGTTATGCATGTCAGCTAAGAAGACAATAACAAGTAATGTATGTGTTATTGTTTAAATAATTACTGGCATTGGAGTTTCTCACATCTGCCTAGTTCACAAGGGAAAGGTGGGATGTTGTAAAAGCCATAAAGTTAACATAAAATGTGATTTTATGAATAATTTCTTCTTTTGAAGACTTATTTCAGTCAGAGCTGAAACAGGATATGGGACTATACTCTGAAGACATGAAGGGATTCTTGAGATCATCAACCAAAAATAAGATATCCTAAACATTTAACCATAATGTGTTTTCTTTTTGGTTTCTTTTATGCACACTACTTGTACATCTAAATGGAGCAGGAATTCCATTCTCTTAGAAATATAAAGTTCCTGTTACACAGCTGCCTCCATCAGAACCTTGAGTTGGCCTGTGAATTCCCAACAACTGTTTTCAGTTGTTTTTCACTGTGATCCAGCTGAACGTAATTCTATCAAATAATGGGTGACCTAAAAAAAATCCCTATGCAATTTTCAAAGAGTACCCAAGAGAACAAAACTATAGATAAGAACTACAATATAATTTCAAAAATGGTTTTCTGGAATGCTTTGTCTTTCATATCTGGGAGCCTTGTTGGAATTTTGGAGCTCACATTTCTCTATCATTAGTCTTCATGTGCTTATTGTTTGATCAACTGATTGGTAAACATCAGACCTTACATGAATTTGTATGTTCTGGCAAAATGTGTTCTTTTTAAACTTCAAAGTATTGCCATTACTCTCACTATAATGCATTGGTTCCTTGATTGCATATTTCTAACTCCTCAGCTCCATCCCAACTCAACACACACCTTTTTTTTTTGTAATTGTCACCATATACATTTAGCCCTATCATATGTGTGTGTGTGTTTATCCTTTGAATGATAACTGCAGTCCTTGAAATCATCCAGTTAGCATATAGCAGTAACAAAATTACAAAATATCTGTAAAACAAAGTTTTCTATTTTATTATCATTTAAATCTTAAACTATGATAACAATGGCAATTTATACTTTCCCCTACCAAGCTCTTGTTTCCTTTCCTACTATTACTTATTCCTGGAAATGTTTTGCCCCAAAGTACAAAAATATATTATGAAATTACCTCAGTGGTATACAGCCAACAAATTAATATATGCATTGAGAACTACCTAACCAGGTAAGGGAAAGTGGTATGAATTTCAGAAGAGGTAAGAGCCATAACATTGGTTTGAGTTGTGATTCCACCATTTACCAGTGCCTACTTCATATGTTTTAAGGTTAAAATGGGATAATCTGCTCAAACTCCAAATTTTTGTTTACCACCCCAAATTCTTTATGCACCTAGGCATGAGGAAAGCCTGCTTTTGAAAAAAGATAACTGCATTTTAAGATTTTTCTTTGAAATCCTTTAGTAAAGTTTACTAAAATGAATTCCAAGTGTACACAAAAACACAATGAGGCCAAAATATAAAGAGGTTGCCAATTCTTTTTCCTTCAGTTAGAACAAGGTATTTATTATTAACACAAATGCAAACCATTGAGTTACTACTTTTAAAAACCTATTTCTAAACTTTCCCCTCTCCCATATTGGGCAAAGCCAATAAATAAAAAGTTCCTGGTTAACGGATCTCAATATGCGTGACAAAGATCGTCAAAGTATGTGAACCAGCCCTACTACAATGATGTAACCACTCTATAGGCATTGCTGCTTGACCTTACTTACAAAGAAAGTCCATTCCTAAGAGAAAAAGAACCTCTTATATTTACTGCTCAAGACCAGACTTGGAAAGATGTTTGAAATGAAATGCATATGGAAAAGTAAATTGTCATTATCTTTGGTCATTTTTAAGGCATATGAAAACCAAACTCCATTCTGGAAAGGATTAAATCCCAATTGGAAAGTGACTGAAAATAATATAATTAAAGATTAAAAAAAAAACCCAAACTTTTAAAGATGGAAAAATAGGTAATTGATTAAATAGAGGCAAAGAGGAATGAAGCAAAAGGAAAATATCATGAAGTCAGGAGTGAGGCATGATGGTCATTGGCATCATCCAAAAAGTAGTTTTGGCTCTTCCACAGGTATATGGTAGGATTGCATTTTTCATACCTCCTTGAAGTTAGTTTTGGACAGATGAATTAATTTGGTCAATGAAATGTGAATACAAGTGACATTTGTTGTTTGAGAGAAAGCTTTAAGAGCCACTGAGTATTTTTCCATTCTTTCTTTCCTTCTGTCATGGTGACCAACAATTGTGATGCTGAATGCTCTCTGATTCTATTTCTAAAATGAAGATACCCAGTTGTAGACCTGCAGCATGAAAGGAAAACAAACTTTTGCTCTTTTAAGCCACTGTGATTTGAGATTTTTACCATAGCAAAATCTAGCCTAACTTAATACAAAGGGTTTTAAACAAAATCCATGGCATGACATCCTTTTATGACTTAATAGAAATGGTAAAAAAAAAAAAAAAAAAAAAAAAAAAAAAAAAAAAAAACTCTGTTTTCTACCCCACTTAGCAGCAGCAGTTGGGTCCTTGTAGTCATATGAGTCATAAGTGACCCAATTCCATAAATCTCATTCTTAAGATCTGCTTCCGAGGACTACTTCTAGTAATAATTGTGGTAGGCTTGGTAGTCCTAGAAGCTGGCCATGAGATGAGAGTTTGGATGAAAGACAGCTTTTTTTGGTAGTTTGTCCCAGAAGGCATTTGTAGAGGGGTGGGGGAAATGAGGTAGTTTAGGGATGAAATCCAATACTGTGAGCACTCAAAGATCCATCTGTCTGGGTCCTTCTGTTGAAACTGTTCTGAGTGCAACTCAAAATTGTTCTTCCCGAGAATTGTAGAAGCTGAGCTATTCATCTACCAATTTCTTACTGTAATTGGCTGAGAACTGCTCTTGGGTATTGTCTCCTTGGCATTGTGAAGGCTAGTAAAGATTGGTTTTCAGGAAAAAACCCTCAGAATCACAAGTTCTTCACCTAGGAAGGTGAAGGCTTAGAGTATAGATTGATCATAGATTGGATATGGGCCATGCACCAAAGTTAGTGTATATTTCTGATAATATTTATTTCTAATATTTTTTAAATTTTAAATCAACACTCTGAAAAATTGTGCTGCAGCTATGGTTCTTTGATTCTGTTTTGTGTTTTTGTGTGTGATTGTCTAGAGGGTAAGTTATAATTCTTCAGCCCCACATTCAAGGCACCTCACAACCTGGACTCAGTCTATCAACCTAAAATTATCTCCCATTTTTGGTATATATTTCTTATTCTAAATAATCTGTTATTTTACTAAGCCAGTTTCTTCATGGCTGTTAGTATCATTCCCTGTAATGAATGAAATGGCCTGCCCATATTTATCAGCTTGCCCAAAGTCCATGGATTTTTTTTTAAGATCTTCCTGAATTCTAGCTTTCTCTACTGTGAATATTCAGACACATAGTTGAACGTCTCTTATTTTCTGAAATTTAAATTCTGGGTTATATATTTTACCCATTTGGGTACCTAGTGGCAAATTAGAACTTTTGTAACCTTTTCTTTTAAAATGATTATACATGCCTGGAAACCAAAGAGAACATTTTATTTCTTTTTATTTTCTCCTAATGTCTTGCCTAGCTTTGTAGCCCAATAAGAACATAATATGCAGGAGAATAATTGAATGAATAAGTGATAGCATGATTTAGAGGTTTCTGAGGGCCACTGACTTTCCTAAATCCATAAGCAGATCCTTAATTTTTTGACTGAAGTAGCCAGTTATATTTTTTCTTTGATAAAAAAAAAAAATACCAACTGTGTCTGTGTATCACAATTACATAGGAAGCTTAAAAAAAAAACAAAACAAAAACTACCACCAATTAGTAGTGGCCTCATCCTTGATCTACTGAATCAGGGTTGGAAAAATTTAGGAATCTGTAAAATGGGGATAACAGTACATATCAAAATTTTGGAGGACACAGTTAATCAATGGTGATTGCTATTTCAGATTCAATTTTACAAATGCCAAACTAACTCTCTTCAAGCAAAGCTTGGAAAAACCCATGTTTTACAGCCTTTACAGACATTTCTTAGGATACAACATTTAAGAACCTTTATACCATACCTGAGCACATGTTATTGAACACTATAAGAATTGTTTTTCTTGGTTTGTCTTTTGTGGAGCTTTATGTTACCTCTTCTGTTAAACTTTCTTAATCCTAACCATCAACTTAATTTTATTTCCCTCAAAGAAAGTAAATTTCATCTTCCTCCCTGCCCATCTCATACTCCATATGCCTTTCTTATAGTAATTCTCAGTGTATTTTGCTGCATGGTGTCTTTCTCAGCATTGCATCATAAATCCCTGAAGTGCAGTAAGAAAGTTTTCTTTATTATCCATCTTCATATACAATTCCTAGAATATGGCCACTTAAATCTTGAATCCCACTCAGTTTCCTCACTCCTAGAAGATAAAAAGCTAGAAGAAGCCAACATTAGCTCTCCTCCACCCCTTCCCTCTATCTTCAAATATACATGACTTAATCTCTTTATTCTAACTGTTCATGTGTTAAGGAAGAAAAGTTGAGATGATTCCAAATGAAATAATTTATTTTACTGTAGATTCTGCTCCTTCCTGGCAATCTTAGATTTTTGCCACATCAGAAATACCTAAAATATTTTTTATTTTTTTCATTGAATTCCTTCATATTTTTCCTTTCTCTAAACATTCCAAATATAGTCACCTTTCTCACACACACACACAGACACACACATAGACTTTATAGACCACGGATGGTCCTTGCCTTTCTTTCAAAGTTCTTTCCAAACTTTTTTCTGTCCTCAAATTAACCAATATTCTTGATTACACTTCTTGTATTTATTCCAGGGCCCCAGTTCTCATTAGATTGTAGCTATTTAACTTCACATTTAAATTATTTAAAATTATATGAAATTAAAAATTCAGCTTATCAGTCATACACTTTTTCAAATGCTTAATAGCTAACTGTGGCCATTGACTGCTATATTGGACAGTGAAGATAGAGAATTTCCATTATCACAGAAGATTCTTAGAAAGCATTGAGTAAGACCAATTTTTAAGTGACATTTCATGAATGAAAAATTTGCTCCTTTAGGTGAAATATGCATTTATTATTGAATACAGACTACATTGTTCTAGAATTAATTTTCTAGAAACATATTTTCATGAATATGAAAACATTCATATTACACCAAATTTATTTAAACAAGGAAGAATATTTGTGTGTGTGTTTCTTTATGTAGGAGCACATTGTGGAAAATCTCATTGTAAAAATTCTAAAATGTATTATTAAGCATTTATTTTGAAATCCGACAAGGGACAATTGTAGAAAACAAAATTGAAATGATTAAAGGTAATTATATGTAAAGGTAAGGTATGTAATGCCCAAATAGTGGAAGGTAAACTTAGTATAATTGTTTGTTAGAATGTTTCTAGAATTCCTGATTATTTGAAAAAAAAAAAATACAAAGGGCTACCTAAAAAACATGACTCAATTTCCCTTGCCATATGATATCAATGTAGTAATGTTTTTTAAATAAAACATTAAATAAAAGAAGGGCTTACATTTTTGAAGAGTAAATTATATTATTGAAAATATTAGTCCTTTGAAAAATCTAAAGGTTATATTAATAAATTATGCACATTCTTCAATTAAGTTTGGCATGGCATAAGACACATGTATAATTGATGTTCATTAAGATTAAAACAAAATGTAAATATCAAACCTTCGAACACTGGGTATTCAGTCTCCTTGGGCATTAAGTTCAAGTAAATCCCATTACTTTTTAATGTCCTTTTACAAAAGATTGTATTATGTGTTTTTGTCAAATCATGTTGCTGTGTTTGAAAAAGCCTGTATCACATCTAGCCACTGTATAGGCCACATATATACCACAAGTTTTGCCAATATTAGTGGTAACGTAAGTGAATGATTGGCTCTGTTTAATCCAAATCTCATTAATATGTTATATTAATAATTAATATTGTATTAGCTAACTATTTAATAATTTAAAGTATACTACTTGTGAAGTAGAAATGTTAGATGGGGTTTTGGTGGAATAAAAATGAGAGGAAAGCAGAGCTTCCACAAGATAGGTTAAAAAAAAATACAATAGCGGAAGATGGATCTCAAACTAATCAATTTTCTGAGAAAATATTTTTTTAAAATTCCTTATGTTATGGATGATTTACTTTTATAAAGGGACTTTAAGAATAAGCTATTTCATTCCCCAGCTTTTTACAATTTTGTCTCAGGTTTTGGTATTTGTGAATGTTTTCTAGTTGTAAATATCAGAGGTCACCTCAAACCAGTCTAAACAGACCAACAAAGAAATCTTTAAGGATGTTAAGTTTTTGTTTGTGAAGTTTTTAAATGAAATTCAAATACAGAAATGCAACCTGGCGTTACCAACAGGTCATAGAGCTAGGAACCAGAACAAAACCCCATATGGAGTGTAAAATGTACACCCCCTGATTCCCATCTATGTCCTCTCTCTCACTGATGCTTAATTTTCTCCCTACAGTTGAGTTTTCTCTATTACTTGATTCACATGGCAGAAAATGACTACCCCCAGGTCCCAAGTTATTAGATATCCACCATTCAAGAGATCAGCCTGTTAAATATCCTACTTAAACTTCCTGGTTATCTCATCTCTCATGAGTGAGTTACCAATCCATCTTTCAGGACAGGAGATATCTTGCAGGGAGTTTGGACTATCGACCTAAAGTGTGATATAGTTTCATACTTAAATGCCTTTGTTAACTAACCAGCCCTAACTGGCTATTGGGAAGCTATAGCCTTCTTTATTTTATAAGTAAAGGAATAGCATATGGGCATCAGACTAGGACATTGAAGTACCTAATATTTTGATCTTTAAGTGCCTAATGCAGGTCAAAGTGGGCTAGAGCATGTAAGCTATCTGACCCTATGCCCACTCTGAGATATACTTCTAATTTGTTTGTACAGTCACTTGTGAAACTTGCCACAAGGTATTTAAGTACAGAAGAAGGTTGATTCATTAAAAGAGAGGATGGACTAATTCAATTTACAACTTCTGCTAAAGATTTTTCAGAAATTCCTGGGTTCCTGTCCTAGGGCTGACTCCCTGCTCAGCGGAGAGTCTGCTTCTCCCTCTCCCTCTGCCTGATGCCTTCCCCCACCCCCCACTTGTGCCCTTTCTTTCTCTGTATCAAATAAATAACATCTTAAAAAAAAAAAAAAAGATTTTTCAGAAATTGTTCTTCCAGTGTTCAGTCTTTATCCTTACAAACATACTGGCTTGAGTTACATTTTGCTTCAATCGTTTCATCTGTGCAAATGAAAAACTGCTCATCAGTGATTAGACAAACTTGGTGGAATTTGGCTGGATTCCAAGCAGCCATTTTTAGGCCAATATGCAATAGCACATGCATATCACTCTGGGTTTCATTGAAGAACAGATCAGATTTCTTATTTGCTCATTAGTTTTTGGTGTAAACTATTTTGAAACCGGGCAGAGATTTCTATTCTAAGCTATTTTTAATTAAAATATGTTTCTGTACCCCTTCTGTCTATTTAAACATACCTTCTAACCTTTTACTACCTGAATCTGGAAAACAGGCCATAAAACATTAAATATGAGAAAGCTGGGAAATGTAACACACTATAAATGCATGAAGGTAGGAGTTCAAAATGTGTGGACATAAAGATTTTATTTCTTTACATAAGGTTTAAATGAAGAGTCTGTTGTATAAATTTTTGCTTTCAAAGTGGACTATCATTCTGAAGAAAGAAGAAAGGAATGTTTGATTATTAAGAAGAAAACATTATACCTTAAGAATAACTTAAAAGAACGGCTACTCACGCATAGCTTGAAACTCTCCATTTTTCCCCCAGGGACAGTGCAAGTGTGGTAAATATTTTCAAAACTTTTGTAATAATATTTAAATTATCTGAGACTTATACATCTTATATGAACTATTTTGTTAGGGCAAGTTTTGTTTACCATTTTATGTTTTACAATGTGCACTAAGACATACTTTAAGTTTTCTCTCCGATAAGTTCTATGTTTCATTATCATCTTGTATTTGTAAATGAGGAACCTATGACTAGGAGAGGAGAAAATGTCTTACAAGAGGCCACACAGACAGAATGTCTCCTGGCACCAAACTTATTTAACTTGATTAAACAGTGCCATGATGTTTTAAATGACAGAATCCTGAGTTATTATTACTATATGTGCATCTGAAAGAACTTTAACATTAACTAAAATATTTTAATGATGTTTTCATCAAACTGTAGCACTTCTAGTAATAGTAGTAGTATTGAGAAAACACTAACTGATAGCATATTAGAAAAATACTTCAGGATCATGTGCCACCTATGATTCATGCTAGACCATGCACAGAATTAAAAACCAAGGTGCAGAAGCCCAAGAAGCCAAAACCAAACAAACAAAACTAATGTAAGCAGGTTAGAAAATTGATGCTAATTGATGAGCCGGATTTAACTGTGCGTGCATTTGAATGAGCATCTAAATAAAGCCTTTCAAAGGAAAGACTTAAGTTTGAGATCACAGAACTATTTCAGGAAATTCAGGTGAAAATATATTTATACAAATCTATCACACGCAGTAAAGTAGATAAGGATAGATGAAAGAAGGATTTGCAATAAGGAAATCATCCCCAAAGCTAGCATTTCTCTTATGTACGATATACACAGTTTAGGACAATAAAACATGGTTTTTAAAATCAAATATAAAGAAGAATGTACTTACAATTTGGTTTAGATTTTTCCCTCCGACTCTTGGGTAAGCCCACTGACTACACTAAAAAGAGGATTAATCACATCTTCTAGTGAAAATCTAGTGAAAAGCTCACAACAGTTTTCCAGATAATAGCCTGTGATTGACCAGAGGAGCAGGACTGGCCGCCAGCTTGTGAAATCCAAGTATCTCCTGCGTCAAATTAGAAACCACTATCTGCTCACAGATGTGTAAATAAAATGAGGTTTGTAAAATCATTTTATGTGCCTCAAAGCACTATGCGAATTGAAGCTATTGTTTTTAGTTAACTGTGATATGGCAATATATTAGAAATTAAGTTTTTCTAGTGATCTCTTCAAGAATATATCATTATAATCTCATGAATAAATGCAATAATTTTTAGTTATTCATTCTGAGTCCACTAAGTATTATTATTTTTTGGTCTTTAAGAGGTCTTTATTTTTGCAATTGCCAGTCTAAAAACTATGCCACCAATATAATTAAAAGTAAATGAATATGTCATACTGTTTTTATAATTATGTTCATTTTAAATGTGTCTTTGTCTCAGAAATTTGTGATTTTTTTTTAAATTTAGCAAGCTATCACAGAAGTCACTAGTGACAGTGCTTTCTCTAAAATGTTAGCTTAAACATCAGCTTTTTCATGGCCCTATTATCACTGTCTATACTTTACTCATACATCTATTTCACCTTTCTGTTTTCACTAGGTTTCCAAGGTTTATATATATTGTCATACAAGGTGGTTTTATTTGAATTTTCTTTATAACAGTTAAGCTCTGTAAATAAAATGAATCATGAACATACACAATAAGTGTCACATTTGATGTTGCTGTTTAGGGACAACTTTCCCTGAGGAAATTTGCTAGTCATTGGTGAAAGATACTAGTAGAAATTATAATAGTAATAACATTTGCATTATACATTGATTCTCCAAAACTCGGGATTGACTCAAAATAACTTTGTTTTCTTCCATAATTTCTTTCAAATGCATGAAAGACTGATAGATGATAGGAGGAGTATATAAGGTCTAGAAGGCAACAGAGGCTTTTTTAATATGACAGTACCTTTAAAATATGGTCAAATTACTAAGATAAAATGTAACTATATCAGTTGTGGTTTTAAACTTCTAGATAAAACAATAAATATTTGAACCTAAGGTCTAAGTTTTTAATTTTAATCATTAAAAAAACTCCCATAGTTAATCAGAAAGTGCCTTGTCAACATAGCAGGTGCTCAATAAATGTGGGAGGAACTGGTTCTCTTCAACAATAACCAGAACAAATTTAGGATTATTAACTAGCCCCACTGAACTGCCCACTAGATGGCAGTACCACACAGAGAAGAATTTGGAATTTTCTTGGTAGAAAAACTGTATTTATGCCAAAACCTGTTTTGTTTTGTTTTTTACAACAACAAAAAGTTTTAAGTATTTTGAAGTTCAAACCACTTCAGCTTTCAATTTCTTGTTGTAATTTTTCAGTTTTTGTTTTAATTTTTATGTAGTTTTGACAATTAAAAAATTATAATCTCCCTGGAAAATAGCATATCTCTTGGGTTCAGGTCACTTGCAGGAAATCATTGCATGTGGTAACACTTCCAGGGAGAGAGAAAGTGTGAGCAAACCAGACACTGAAGGAACTTTCCTAGTTCTTCATGATACAACTACTTATAGTGGGGTTATTCTGTTAAAGGCAAGCATATTGGAAATATATAAAGCACAGAGAGCATTATGGTTGCCATCAGTCATAACCAGTATCCATGAGGGAAGGAAGCACAGACAAGTGATATTGAACAGAACATCATAATTCACTTCTAGTATCCAATAAATCTTGATAAAAAGACTTTAACCCTAATATGTGGCATTGTAGTTAAAGTGTATCATAGTTAAAGTTGAGGATCTATCTAGGGATATAAGAAAATTATTCATGCCCATATTTATCGTATCAAATTTAGCTTTCTAAAAGCAAATAAATATGAGAAAATAATTATGCTTTTTTTTTTTTTAGTAAGTTAGATGTGATACTTAACTATATTAGTGGTTTAAATTTTTTTCTTATGTTTTCCATGGGTTAATAACCGAGACATTTGTAAATTTACTCAAACTTACTTTATATTTTTTTTTCCACACTTACTTTTGAGTGGCGCCAGGGACTAGTGTTAGAGGTTAATCACCAGCTAATGTTTGAGCCTAGTTGATTTGCCACCATTGCATATCAGCACAACTTTCTAATTCTTTGTATTAGTTATCTATTGCCTAGTAACAAACTACTCTAAAACTAAGCTGAGTAAAACACCAAATTTTATTATTTCAAAATATCTGTGGGTTAGGAAATAGCATGACTTAGTTAGCTGCCTCTGTCTTGTCTTGCATGAAGCTGCAATCAAGGTGTTTATAGAGGCTGTAGTCATTCATGTGTCTATGGACAGTCCTCAGGTCCTTACTGGTTAATTGGCCTGAGACATCTGTGTGAACATCTCTGTAGGACCATTTACAGTATAACAACCTACCCCATGGATTGGATTCTAAGACATGGGTATACTGATAGAAAGTGAGCAAGCAAGATAGATATCCTGGTTGTTTTATAGCCTTATCTCAAAAATGGCATCCCAACACTTTTGCCTTATTATATGCTTTAGAAGAGAATCACTAGGTCTAGCCCACAATTCAAAGACAGAGATTACATAAGGCATTAATTACCAGTAGGCAGAGATCCTTGAGGGCCATTTTAGAAGCTTTCTATGATTTACTGATTTTGCAACAACTGTCAGAATCTTAAAGTGCATTTCTTCTGAAAAAAGATTCTTACAAATATAAGGATCAGTAATAGTGATGAAGATGAAAATTTTTTAAAATGTTGGAAAATTAAACAGTGAAATGCCAAATAATATGGTGGTCATGATTTATGAGATTACTATTAGTAAAGAAAAAGAAAAAAGATATATAAAGTTACCTCAGTGAATAGTGTAGAAAGCACAGCATTTGCTAATCATGAGAAATATTCATGGTTAGAGAAACTTGAAAATAGTTGATTTTGGGTAAGATTAAACACTAAAAATGTATTAATCAATTACATGGACCAATTAGAATCCTTCAAGACTATTAACATGATCTGATTTGTACTTTGCAAAATTTGTCACACTTTAAGGAAACATTTAGTGTCATTTAAGAGATTTTTGAAATTATTATAAATTAAAATAATAAATATTATTAATATTTAAGTAGACATGTTTTTATAGACAGTACATTTCTTATTTTAGCAGTATAAGATTTTGTTTAAAAGAGAAGGATTTCTCTTTAACATATCCCAAATAACACTTTTATCATGTATGTATCTCCTCAAAGTATCTTTTTTATTACCTTATTAAATTGGAAAAATGAATTTAAATTTTCAGGTCAATCCCTTCCATAAATTGCATATTGTAATACAAGAAAGTATGACAATAGATATTTATAATTAAAATTCAAAGATCTTGTTTTTAAAAGGCAAAATCCGTATAAATGATACATGGATATATATTTTCTGTCTTGGTACCGAGAAAGTAAACTTTAGAAATTTTCTTTCTACCACTCAGAGAAACAGAATATGCAGCTGAACATGAAAAATATGGTACATTTTGTCTCTGTAATATCAAAAACCTCTCATCTCTAAGTATACTAATACTGTAGTATATTTGAACATAATTTGTATTGTTAAAATGAAAATAAGTTAATAATGGAAACGCTGGTAATTTTGAAAAAAACCTAAAATTTATTAAATATTTGTAGTGTTCCCAGCACATTAAATACTTATTTCACTTACTTTCTATGCAAAGTCATTGGGAAGACTAAATGAGATCACTAATGATCATCCCACCTCAGTTTTACAAATAGGGAAACTCTACTCAGAGTCATGAAGCGGCTTTATCCGAGGTCACCAGTTAGGATTACAAACTCAAGTCTTACTCAAAAAACTTGAGCTCTTTCATGGTTTCACGGTTTTGAATATGTCAAAACTTCTTTTTTTTTCTTTTTTTAAATTTTATTTATTTGACAGAGATAAAGATCACAAGTAGGCAGAGAGGCAGGCAGAGAGACAGAGAGGGGGAAGCAGGCTCCCTGCTGAGCAGAGAGCCCGATATGGGGCTGGATCCCAGGACCCTGGGATCATGATCGGAGATGAAGGCAGAGGTTTAACCCACTGAGCCACCCAGGCGGCCATGAATGTGTCAAAAATTCTTAACAAACATCATTTACGCTTTACAAATTTGAATCAGGATATTAGCCACTTAATCGCAGTGAAAAAGTTATGTACAAAAGTGATCTAAATGGAGTTTGGATGGATAAACACTCAGCTTCTTCCTCAAATTTTGTAAAAATTTGATTTTTACCTTCAAGGAAATCTTCAGCCTTTCTTTGAAAGATATACATAGATACAAATAAAATAATAGAATAAGGAATTGCTTTGGCCTATAGAAATTTTAAACATAAAAATCAGAATAGTGTAAGAAACCCCTCTGGATCTACCCAACTTCAACAACTATGGATATTATACTATTCTTGTTTCATTTATAGCCTTCACCCACTTGAATATTATTTTTATAGTTTTTTTAAAAGATTTTTTTTACTTATTTGAGAGAGCACGAGCAGAGGGAGAGGGAGGAGCAGAGGGAGAGAGACAAGCAGACTCCAGGATGAGTGTGGAGACAAAGGTGGAGCTCCAGGTAGGGCTGAGGCAAGGCTGAGTCCCATGACTCAGGAGGTCATGACCTGAGCCAAAGTCAGATGCTTAACTGATTGAGCCACCCAGGCACACCTTATTTTTATAGTTTCTAAGGTGATATGTATGTCCAATGCCATGGGACACATAAATCTATTGAGACCTAGAACTTTTCCTGGAAGTTTTCTTCATCTCCTTGCCCAGTCTGTTCCTTTCCCCCTGCTTTCTAATTACTTCTCCCCCAGAATATCTTTATTCATTCTAGCACTTCATATAAATGGAATTATAGAGATTGTGCTCTTTTGTAGCTGGTTTCTTTCTCCTGGTATAATGTCTATGAATTTTATCAGTATCTTTTCCTCCTCTCTACTGTAATTTTATCCAACTTTATGGACAAATAGTTGAATAGCATTGTGTAAGCTTAAGGTGTACAATGCAATGATTTGATATAGTTATACATTGCAAAATGAATACCAAGATAAGGTCATTTAACAAGATATCCATCACCTCATGTAGTTACCTTTTTTTTTTTTTAATTATTTATTTATTTGACAGAGAGAGAGCAGGAACACAAGCAGGAGAGTGGGAGAGGGCGAAGGGGACTTCCCGCTGAGCAGGGAGCCCGATGTGGGGCTCGATCCCAGGACCCTGGGATCATGACCTGAGCCGAAGGCAGACACTTAACGACTGAGCCACCCAGGTGCCCCGTAGTTACCTTTTTTGTGTGTGATGAGAACTTTTAATATCTACTCTTTTAGCAATTTATCTACTCTTAATTTTCTCAAATGGAACCTTACACAGAGCAGATGTTTTAACACTGATGAAGTCTAATTTATGATTTTTCTCTTTTATGACTGCTGCTTTTCTTCTAGTTTTAGTTTCAGCTTTTACATTTAGGTCCAATCCATCACAAGATAATTTTTTTTTTTTCCCAAAGTGTGATGTAAGGGACTTTCCCCATTTTGAATTACTTTGATGTTTTGTTAAAAATTAATCAATCAGGGGCGCCTGGGTGGCTCAGTCCGTTAGGCGTTTGCTTTCGGCTCAGCTCATGATCCCAGCGTTTTGGGATCAAGCCCCGCATCGGTCTCCCTGCTCAGCAGGGAGTCTGCTTCTCCCTCTGCCTCTCTCTCTCTCTCTCTCTTTCTCTGTGTCAAATTAAAAAAAAAAATAAAATCTTTAAAAAAAAATCATATTAGTGTTCATAGTTTTGGACTCTGCATTCTGTTCCATGTGTCTTGTCTCTCTTTTTGCCAGTAGTACATTTTTCTTTTTTACATAGCCTTCTAGCAAACATTAAAATCAGGTAGTATACTTTTGTAATTTTAAAATAACTTTCTTTAAAAAATTATTTTGGTTATACTTGGCTATTTCTATTTTCATATCAATTATAGAACTTCTTTAATTTCTTTAAAAATGCTGCTTGGGGGCTCCTGGATGGCTCAGTCAGTTAAGCATCCAACTCTTGATTTCTGCTCAGTTCATGATCTCAGGGTTGTGAGATGGAGCCCCATGTTGGGCTCCATGCTGGGCATGGAGCCTGCTAAGGATCGTCTCCCTCCCTCTCTTTCTGACTCTCCCCCCATCTAAAAATGTTTCTTGGAATTTTCTATAGTTAATATGTGACATAGATATTCAACTAACATTGAATCTTTAATTTGCATACTTTTTAAACCTTATTTCTGACATCAGTGAACTTATTTCTGTATGTTCAAAATCAATTTATTAGGTGCTGTCACATCTATTAAACTTAAAGACGGTGATCCAAACAAGGGATATTATGTGAATTTATTGTTAATATCCAAATACTTCAAATTTCATAATAGTTTTAGAGATAATTGAAATGAACATATTAGTCAAAAGCAAGCTGCATATTATTCAACACATTTTAGAACTCCCTTTCATCAAACTTATATACAATTTACAATGACTATGGAAAAGCAACCATTATATATATAAAGATCTGCTTGAGCACAATGAAGTCTTGAGTGTTTCCTGTAAAATATGTATGGATTTAAAATCAATCATTTGTAAAGAACTCAGTTCCGTTGATGATTTCTGTTGGAACATTATCCAAACTGATACTGAAGTGATATATCTTTAAAGTGTTTATTTCTTATATAATTCCTACAGAAATTATGATTCTATTTTACATGAGAAAGTATGCTGAAATTCAGGTACCTATAATAGAAGCTGATAGGATGATAGAAATAGGGACAAACTTTAAACACAATTATAAATTAAAGTCTCCTTCTGGAAGGAGACTTTTTTTCTGAAAAAAGTCTCCTTCCAGAAGAACACAGACCTTCCATTCATGGGAGTCTACGAAACTGTTTTACCCCCATCAACCAAAAATGCTCAAATTCAGGAGTTGAATGAGAAATCTTGCATTCATCTGTCGCTGCTTTTTCACCTGCTTTCTCTATTAGCTGCTGCTTCTTATTTCCTAAACTCTTAATGTTAAGAGTGTCCCATGGTTCAGTCCCTGGATTCTCATTTGTATTTTCACCCATTCCCCTGACTTTAAATACTATCTTTATGCCAATAACTTTGTGTTTCAATTTACTTATTTCATTTTATTTTATGTTACTGTATCTTACTCGTTGTTTTAAGTGTACAATATTCATTGTAGCTTATCACAGTTTACTTTCAAATAGGATACCACCTCACATATGGTGTAAGAAACAGCCATACCCTTCCATTTATCCTTTCCTGTCCTTTATATTATTGGTGCCAGGCGTTTTACACTTCATCTGTTAAAAAATACACAAGTGATTCTTAATTTACCCTACACTATACATTATCTTTACAGAGATTTAAACATGTGAGAAAAAGTCTTTTGCAGGTACCCATATATTTGTCATTTCTAGCAGACTTCTTTCCTCTGTATGAATCCAGATTTCCATGTGGTATTATATTCTGTCAGATATTATATATCTCAATAACTTCTTTAACATCTCTCTTTAAAACAGTCTACTGTAGTGAGTTATCTCAACTTTTGTCTAGAAGTATTTAATCTTAATTTTTGCTTTTTGCTGAACATACATTTCTAATTTGATAGTGATTCCTTTTTTTTTTTTCCCATTTATTCATTCTTTTATTCTTTTGGTCAGTACAAGTTTTCTTGAATGCTGATATTGAACCAGTATTAGGAATAGAGAGATATGTATCCTTTTAATTATACAAAGATGTGCCTTTTTATTTTTTCTAGCAAGAAGACTGTAATTTTTAGACCTGTACCCCTGGGGATAAAAATACATTATATGTTTATTAAGATAAATTTAAAAAAAAAGAAGACTGTAATTTTTATCTTTGTTCTCTAGTGTGTCTATTCTGTGGTGGGTTAACAGGCATCTGTATCCTTGATTCTCAATGCTTTGATTGTGACATGCCTTAGAGTTGTTTTCATTAAGTGTATTCTGCTTGGATTTTTTGTGCCTTTTGAAACTGCAGGTTTAAATTTTTCTTCAAATTAGAAAAGTGTAGGTCTTCATTTCTTTAAATATTTTCTGTTGTCTTGTCCTAGAAGTTCAGTTATAGGTTAGTTACATTACACTTGGTACTGGCCCACAGGTCTCTGATATACTATTTATGTCCTATTTAATCTTTTTATCCTGAGAATTATTTTGAATAGTTGTTATGACTGTGTCTTTAAGTTCACTGGTCTTTTCTTTTTCTTTTTTTTTTTTAAGATTTTATTTATTTATTTGACAGACAGAGATTACAAGCAGGCAGAGAGGCAGGCAGAGAGAGAGGAAGAAGCAGGCTCCCCGTGGAGCAGAGAGCCCAATGTGGGCTCAATCCCAGGAACCTGGGATCATGACCTGAGCCAAAGGCAGAGGCTTTAACCCACTGAGCCATCCAGGCGCCCCAAGTTCACTGGTCTTTCCTTCTGCAATGTCTAATCTGCTATTAATTACATTCAGTGTATTTTTCACATGAGTTATTTTTCATCTCCATAAGTTTCATTTGGGTTTTTAAAATATCTTTCTTTTACCATCATATACGTAATTTATTCAATCTTCTTGATCATATGGATCATATTTATAATTGCTAATGTAAGGTCATTTTCTCCTAATTATAATTTCTTTGTCATTTCTGGTTTTGTTTTGATTGGTTGAGTTTTTTCCTCTGAGGTATGTTTCTGTGTGTGAAAGATAATTTTTTTTTTTTTTTAATATTTTATTTATTTGTCATAGAGAGAGAGAGGGAGAGAGAGCGAGCGAGCACAGGCAGACAGAGTGGCAGGCAGAGGCAGAGGGAGAAGCAGGCTCCCTGCTGAGCAAGGAGCCCGATGTGGGACTCGATCCCAGGACGCTGGGATCATGACCTGAGCCGAAGGCAGCCGTTTAACCAACTGAGCCACCCAGGCGTCCCTGAAAGATAATTTTTAATTGCATGCTAAACATTGTAAATGTGGGATATTGGGCATTGGATTTTACTATTTCTTTAAATGATTTTAGATTTATTTTTTTTTTTTTCTGGAAGGCAGTTAAGTTACTTGAGATTAATTTGACCCTATTATAACTTGTCTCTTATTTTCATTAAGATGAACCTAAAACACTCTTAGCTGGAAGTTAATATACCCAAGCTATCAAGATGATACCCTTCAGAGAACCCTTCTTCATGCCCCATGAATTGGAAGATCTTTCTATTCTCCTTTTTAAGTTTTTTAAAAGATTTTATTTTAAGCAGTCTCCACACCCAGTATGGTGCCTGAACTCCCCAAGATCAAGGGTTGCATGCCCCACTGACAGAGCCAGCCAGGTGCCCCAAGAGCTTTCTCTTCTGATTGGTGGCAAAACAAGTTATTCTCCACCCTATTGAACTCCTAGAATTATTCAGCTTATTTTCCAGTGGTTCTTTTCCCACCTTGGGTAGTTTTCTTATATGCAAATTAGGCTTGATTGGACTCCTCTGCAGATTTTTGGAACTCTTGCTGTCACTGTGACTCCCTCTCCTGTCACACAAATCCTTTTCTTTTACACCTCTGATCTCTTCTTCTACTCAGTGAGACCACTGGGCAACATTCGGATTCTCCTTTCCCAGAAACTGCCTCCAAGAAATGAACTTTGGCTTCCTATTCCTTTGGATAGCTTTCTGTGTGAGAAACAGTAGGATTCTTAAGATAATTCTCAACTTTGTTAGGTGTAATATTCAAAAGAGGACCATAGATTATTCAAGAGTGATTAGCTATAGGCCATAGAAAGTAGGAAAAAAGGAATATAGATTAAAATTATTTTTGTAAAAATTTTGCATGTGTAGTGATGGTAATAATCTCTTGATAGGTATTTGGAATACACAAATGTGTAGACTGAAACTTAGCAAATGTGTAACTCAGATTTCTGCAATTTATTGTTATGTAAATTTTATATAAAGTGAAAAACTATAAATAATATTAAATTACATGTAATAATATGCTGAAACATTTAGTGGCTAGTTACAGATATCTGCAATTTAATTTGCATCAAAAAATAAGATTGATAAATGGATAGACAGATGAAAAGGCATGTGATAAAACAAGTGTAGTAAAATGTTAATGACAAAACATAGGGGATGAATTTAAGGATGTTCCCTCTAAAATTCTTTTCATTTTGTTATGCGTTGGAAATTTTTTCATAAGGACATGTTAAATAAACTGATTGAATATACACCTATTTCTTGCATGGAAAAATATGGCAAAACAGGGTAAGAGATAAAATACCAAGAGCTAAGAAGGAAAGAACGAGACAAAGAGTTCCTGACATGTTTCTTTTATTTTAAAATATTTCACAGATCTATGAAGTGAAAATTAGCCAAGACTCATGGGAAAATTTGTGGGTGTCTCCGGGTGTTTGCAGGAACTTATGATTACAAGTGAACATCTGCAAAAATATTTTCTATTCACTGTATACCATTCACAGATATGTTTTCAATGGGTAAGACAATTTGCAAAAACTAGTATGAAGGGAAATTCTTGGCACCTAAGTGCTTTAGTCTCTTTTGAATACAATGTGGTTAAATGATTCTACTTACTGTATTTCAAAATGCGTTGGTACTGTGTAATGCATACTTTTCCTTCCGGGATTATGCAATGTAAACAGATGGCTAAAAGAAATGAGTTATGCTTTGTCAGAAATAACAAATAAATGATAGAACTTATCTTTGCATATTTGTTATTTTTATCTGAATACCCCAGATAATTTTATTTAAAAAGTTTTATTTGCACAGAATCTTCTATAATTATAGATGGTAGTGGTTATCAGTTCTGAACAAATTTACTTAATTGTGAGTTCTGGCTATATACTTACCAGCTAGAAATCTTTTTATGCCTTCAGTTTTCTTACCTATAAAACATATATAGTAATAATAGTAATCTCCTAGATTGTTTTGAGGATTAAGCGTTCATAGCAGAGCCTGAGACATAGTGAGTGCTCAAGACATGTTAGTTAGCATTATAAAACCAAGGCTTACAGCTAGAAAAGCTTGATCAGATAATCTCTTCACATATTTAGAGATCATCCGGCTGAAACAGACTGAAAATTCCAGTTTTGCTGACTACTCTAACCATGGGAAGTATTATATTAAAACGAGACCCACAAGATCTTGAAGAATGAATAAATAAAAGCTAAATCGGTGTCAAGTTGCTTAAAGGGGTCCCAAGGAGTTCTAAAATACGACTTCTTAAAATAATTCCAGGACCCCCTCCATGATATTGTTGGCTAACTACATTGGGATGGGGTTTGAATTTCACTATGTTCTTTACCACCTCTAGGTTTCCTTGCTCTGAGGCAATCTAGGGAAGAGTTATGTGGAGAACAATGCAATAATGTTCCCAAAGAGCAAATAACTAATGAGGCAATAATGAGTGAGTAAAAATTATTAGTTTATTTCAATGTGAGTATTGTGGTGATTACATTTTCCCAATCTATATACTGCACTTTATGTTTTTAAAAATATGTCAACCTTCTAAGACATTGATTCCTTATAGTAAAACAAAATGTTATTTAAACACATGTACATCCCACCTGTTGAGATTTATTAATTATGAGTATAGCTTCTGAGGCAAAATTCATGCTCTTGTGAAAAGTTTCCTTAATATTACTCTCTTCCCTGATAGATACTGTGTGCATAAAATACTGTTGCAGTACTACATTGATTAGCAAGAGCCAATCCATACCCATCTCATAAACATAGTCAGCTGCCTTTGAGATTTCTTTGGAAAACAATAATCAAGAGAGGATTGGAAAGAATAAAATCTTGACTCATGGAATCATTAAAATTAGGCCCGGTGTTGACCTAACACCATCTTTGACTTATTTGGGTCACATATGCATGGGTAGAGTCTTTGTGCACTTCCTCTTTTATAATGGAAATTAAGACTCGGTTTGTGTGGACACACGTTCTGCAGAGTTTTGACACAGAAATCTAATAGAACCTGTGCTTGCTGAGTGCTTTACTCATTTGTTAGTTACATTTATGCTGTAACTCTTTCCCCTACCCCCATATTGGGTCTGGGTTATCATTTTTGGATACTGAAGAAATACGTTACAGTTATAAGAAACACATTTTTTTTTTAAACTCAGCAGGGATTTCTATTTAAGAATGTAAGTGCAATAGGAAAGAAAATGTCATCATGAGTTTTGGGGTACATTACTAATCATCTAATTGAATTTTAATGGGGAGAGGAAAAAGCCTAGGGGTTATAATGAAAACATTTTTTCACTCATTTATATTTATCATTCAAATAAAGTCTAGTAATAATATGCAGCAAAAAGTCTGAGTCATTCTTAGCTTCTGGAAAGATTAGAACAGCCAGAGTTATTATCCCACTATCCCTTTATGTCATGTCCATCACAATACCAAGCAATCTATGTTCAAATGTATCTATTAAATCACTACCAAAATGATATGAAAGTTTAGGCACACTACATCTTATAAACAATAATTTTGAGGTTATTTTGTCCAATAAAAGAAATTTTGATCTCTTAACTTATCATGGAAAAATTCTGAAATAAAACTGCTTAGGATACAACAGTTTATATAATATGCACTTTTTCTAAGGATAATAAAATAACAGTATAATTCCTAACAAAACACTGAGTTTACAGAAAAATAATTAGGTAATTTTTTGCCCCTGTTATAAGAAAATATATTTTTAAGTGATACTTATTAAAAATATCGCAAAGACAGTTACCTATTATAGGTTGTATTACAGTTTACTGTATATTCTATGATAATCCTGGCAGGAGGAACCATTTCCCCACTGCACTGAGGTAAGACTCAGCCATTGATGCTTTGGCCAAAAATGGTGAATGGAGGTTATGTGTGTCTTCTGAGTAGAAGCTTTTAGAGCTAACATGTAGTTCATCATGACTCTTTTCCCTTGTGACATGAGGACTGGATGTTTCAGAAGATCCTGGTCTGGGTGCTAGGGTCTCTGCATTAGGATAAAAAAAAGAAAGCGATGTCTACCCAAGTCATGTGGGCAAAAAAGAAACTACATTTTTTAAGTGATTGAGATTTTGACCTTTATTTTTCTTATCACAAATCATTAAGCCTATGATTAACATACATAACTAATACACAAAATATGTTCAGCTATACCAAACACATCTATATGATTTTATAATACAGTGATAGTTTTAACATTATGAAATTACATAGGTTAGAAAATTATATCAGTGAGGCCAAAGTCATGGAAAGTCAACTTAACAGACTTAGTTGATTTTATGTAAGCATGACAGAATCTCTATTATAGGACAATATACTTGTCTTTTATGCCTAGATGGTCATAGAGCAAATTTGATGTACTGGTCACAAGATGACAAAAAGAGAATGCATACTTATATCTATGAGAACTTTAAATCTACAACATAAATAAAAACCAATACTTTGATATTGGTGGGCTAATCTAAGAAAAAGCTAGATGTAAATTATCAGAGGAATGAGCTGAAACCAAGGGCTGGACATTTAACAAACTGAGGCCCCCAGGCAGCCCCCTGTGCCTTTCAAAGTAATGAATTCATTATATCTATAGTAAAGTGAGCATCTTGGGATGCCACTTACTCCCAAGAAGCATAGTCACCAGTGTTTCGATCTTATATAATAGATTTATTTTTAACATTCCTATTTACTTGAATCATGGGGAAAACCTTTTTTTTTTTTTTTTTAAGATTTTATTTTTAAGTTGTTTCTATACTCAGTCTGGAGCTCGAACTCATTACCCTGAGAGCAAGAGACACATGCTCTACCAGCTAGCCAGCCAGGTGCCCAGGAGACACCCTTTTCTGTCCACCTTATATTCCATTTTCTTTAGTGTAACATCCACAAACTCATTTCTGTTTTTGTTTGTTTGTTTTTTTTAACTCTGCAGGTACATATTATTGAGTTCCTATAATTCTATCAGTGAGAAAACTATATACTCCCAGAATAGAGACTGTATTTCCCCTTTTGTGTGTGCTGACAATATTACCCTTAGTTACTCTGGAGGCAGTGAGCTCTGAATTTTAAGGAGAAGGTCACCTCTAAAGTATTTGGCTTAGATGAAGTCATTGAATGGTCTCTGGGCAAGATCAAGCCATTATCCTCCAGCAAGGGAGGAGGGATTGTCTGTGGTGGAATATAAGAGTAAATATAGGGGCTCAGAACTCTATTGTATCACATACATATGCACTTTTTGGGTCTTAGGAGTCTACCTATTTCTTCTCAGGGCCCTGATTTTGTCATAGAAGACTATTTAAGGTTGTACATTCAGTTCCCTTTGTACTTTTGTCACCCTTAAGATTACATTCTTTGCCAGAGTTTTAGCATCTGGATTTAGCATCCATTTTCTGAGTTGGTAATGGTCTAACTTTGGCTGGTGGTCATTCTCCTTCTTCAGTGCTCCTGGCGGTTAGCAAGGCCAGCCAACTCCACAAAAGTTTTATAATAAATGTATGCCCATACTTTCAAATACTAATATGTGAATCAGTGCTTTTACTTTAAGCTATATTTCATCCCAATCTACTGCAAGGTAAAATTAGTTTTAATAATTGTAATATTTCAACATGACAGGAGTTATCATCCCACTTATTTGTTTGGGTTCTTTGTTGCTTTCTGCCTGTTGAGTAATGTATTTCTAGAATACCATTACAAGCAACTATTTTCTGTGTCTACTTCGTTATTCAAAGCAGAACCTAAAAAATACTTTGGATGCGAGTAGTATATCTGGAAGGTTATCCCAGAAAGCAGAAGTGAGAGAACCAGGAGATTAAGAAAGGAAGAAAAGATAATATGAGTTTATTATCAGTTCTGTTCTGGTGGCAAGAGGCCTCAATTCTATTGGAATTTCCTGAAAATGGTCCAGAATATCTCCTAGAAACCTCACTAAATTGCAGAAGACATGACCATTTATCTGGTGGCCTCAATATCCTATTGGTTGAGGCATTCCCCTGGTAACATTGATTTGCCCCATATCTGGGCAGTGCTATCCAAGATGATATATTTGTAGGTAATATGACTATAAATTCACGTAGATTTCCTTAATCACAAAATTGGTGTTAAAATTTAAATATGGTACAATGTTAAAAAGTAACTTACTGATGTTTCATTTGAGAAATAAACTGAATTTTCATTTATTAAATTGAAATAAAATTATTTGATTTATAAACACACTAAATATTCAGTTTTAGAATAATAATTAACATCAGTGGGATAATAGCTAGCTATTTTATAATGACTTTACCAGCTTATTCCTGCCCTATCAGTATGTGGCAGAACTGGATTTTTCTGTTCTCAATCTCCTTTTATCTTTCTGGTTTTTTGAATGAACATGGACTTTAAAAAAAAAAAAAAGATTTTATTTATTTATTTGAGACAGAATGCATGAGCAGGAGGGAGGGGCATAGAGGGAGAGAGAAGCAGGCTCCCCACTGAGCAGGGAGCCTGATGTGTGGCTCAGTCCCAGGATCCTGAGATCATGACCTGATCCAAAGGCAGATGTTTAACCAACTGAGCCACCCAGGTCCCCCTAAACAAGGACTTTACTATAATAGAAGTATTTATCCTTTGCTTTCCCTTGGCAAGACCTAAATATTGTGTTCTTTAACCTATTATAATTTTCCACTCCTGCCTTCCTAGAATGAAGCCTGTTTCAAGTCTGTCTGGACTTGAACTCTGTACAAGAAGAAGGAAACACCAAAGAGAGAACATATTTCTGTATATCAATTTGAAGCTTCCATTTATGTATGAATGACAACCCAGTGTATACAGAAAAGCTTGGACCTTCTTCTGGGTCTTGTGTGCTTGTGATATACTCACCTTAAGATTATTCCCCTCCCCCCCTTCCTGGGTAAGACCTGTACCTGTATATCTTTTCAGAATTTATATCACATAATGTATTTGGAACGTTACTTTTCAGGATTTTGATATTTGTATGATTATCTGGCATGCCTAAATCAACATTCAGTGTAGAAACAAGCTAGATACCCCACATCATACCACCAAACTGTCACTGGAATGATTTCTAAGACTAGGAATTAGTCGATGATAAACAGATGTGGTATAGGAATAACCTCTATTAAGTTTGATATAAGAAAAATACCATGGGGATGGATGTGTTAAACAGACTAGAACACTTGAAGTGGTTGGATAAGAGAAAGTGAGCTAAAGTTAAAAATGCATTGTTTCAATCAGAGCATTTGGACTATGTGGTACTATTTGAATTTATATGGTGGCCCACAGTAAATATGTGGTTCAATGTATCCAGGGACTGTTGTCTGTGAAGAAAGGTTTTTATGCACTGAATAATCTGAAATTTTAATGTATAGTTGGATTGCTGCTATTTTGGGCAAATATATGAGAAATATTGCATATTGATGGGATGATCGTTGCCAACATGAAAATCAAATGCACTATCACAAGTTGTGATGATTTGATTGGGCAAGTAGTCAACCTGTGCTGGATGTTAACATATTGCATGGAAGGAAAACCTGCCCTTTCTTTTTTTCTAGGTTCCCTGACAGGCATCATAATTAACTTGACATAAGACAGATTAACAGGACAAAAATAAATTTTAATTTTGTATATAAAGGAGTTCATAGAAATCTGAGACTTAAAGAAGTGACCAAAGCAAGTAGCTTTTATATCTTTGAGATAATTTGTGAAGAATTGGAAAAATAAGTTGGGAATTTGGGAAGCAAATTAGTAAAGAATAATGTTTGTTTATACAGTCTTCTTGGCCCTGAATTTCCTATACCTGGTGATAAAGATGCCTCTCCCAATGGGTGCAGGAAGGATACCCTTCACATGGTGAATTTATTTCATGCTTTCAGAGGGACAAAGGAGTAGGTCAGATGTCCATCTTGCACTGACTGTTCCTTAACTAATTTTAATTCAAAATAATTAATATGCCAAAGTGGGATATTTTGGGACACCCTGGCCTGAATCCTATCACCCTACCAATACCAAGAACTCAAATCTTATTTAAGCATATGGAACCTGTGAGAGAGAAGAAAAAAAATTGAAATAAAAAATTAAACACAGAAAAGAATTTTTCCTTCTTTCTTTCTTTTTCTTTCTTTCTCTCTCTTTCAATAAAAGAAGTTTTCAAAGATAATTGGCAGGATCAGAAAGCTAATAGATGTTGTTGAAAGAGCGTGCTAGATCTAAGAGATTTTGTCCAGAGTTGTTTCACAAATTGAAATCAGTTTTGTCTGTGTTTATGGTTCTCATGGGATGGAATCCAGCAAGCCCAGGAAGTCAATCACAGACTTTCCTCACTAATTAGGGACATTAAGAGGAGGATACAGCATACTAAGGTAAGATAAATTAAAGGAGAAGCCACAGGGAAAGAGAAATTTTGAGTAGGAAGTGGATTTTGAAAATAAGAAGTATGTCTTCTTTGGAGAAGTGTCTGCTCATGTCTTCTGCCCATTTTTTTGATGTGATTATCTGTTTTGTGTGTGTTGAGTTTGAAGAGTTCTTTTTATATCTTGGATATCATCATTAGCCATCAGGGAGATTCAAATCAAAACCACACTGAGATACCACTTTACACCAGTTAGAATGGCCAAAATTAACCAGACAGTAAACAACAAGTGTTGGAGAGGATGTAGAGAAAGGGGAGCCCTTTTACACTGTTGGTGGGAATACAAGTTGGTGCAGCTACTTTGGAATATAGTGTGGAGATTCCTTAAGAAATTAAAAACAGAGTTACCCTATGACCCTGCAATTGCACTACTGAGTATTTACCCCATAGATACTGATGTAGTGAAAAGAAGGACCATCTGTACCCCAATGTTCATAGCAGCAATGGCCACAGTCGCCCAAATGTGGAAAGAACCAAGATACCCTTCAATGGACTGGTGAATGGATGAAGAAGATATGGTCCATATATACAATGGAGTATTATGGCTCCATCAGAAAGGATGAATACTCAACTTTTGCACCAACATGGATAGGACTGGAAGAGATTATCCTGAGTGAAATAAGTCAAGCAGAGAAAGTGAATTATCATATGGTTTCACTTACTTGTGGAGCATAAGGAATAACATGGAAGACATTGGGAGATGAAGAGAAATGAGCAGGGGGAATCAGAGTGGGGAGACAAACCATGAAAGACTGTGGACTCTGAGAAACAAACTGAGGGTTTTGGAGGGGAGAGGAGTGGGGAGTTGGGTGAGTCTGGTGGTGGGTGTTATAGAGGGCACATATTGCATGGAGCACTGGGTGTGCTACATAAACAGTGAATCTTGGAACACTGAAAAAAAATAAAAAACCAAAAGACAAAATTATAAAAAAAGAAAATGAGAAGTAGATTGAACCTTTGGATATAATTCTATAGAGAACAGTAAGAGCTAATTATATAAGGAAACATATTAAAGAGCTTTTGATCAATTAAATTTTATCTTGATATCAGGATCCATTAACATTTCTACTTATGCTGATATATAAGGAATTTGAAAAAAATTAAATGTAGGTTAGAGGACTTTATTCGTTGAGGTCCTGACAGGAAACAAAAGGCATATTTAGCCTCATTTTAAAGAGGTTTGGGAAGGGCTAAGGGAACCACTAAGGGATGTTGAGATAGCAAGGAAATAGAAACAGTGGAAAGCCATTACTGCAACTAAGACAAAAGTAATAATACAAGAAAGCAGGGTTACCAGAGCCTATGAAACCTCAAGCCATTGAAGGGAACCCTTATGTCTCTGACCTCCTGTTCTCTTATCTTCTGCCAAAACTTTCATTGGCTGAACCCAACTTGAAGTCAGAGGGCAGTGAAACTAAGTGTTCTTTGAGTTCACACTTGTCATCTCAAGTCACAAAGCAGTAATTCCCCCCACGCTAAAAAAAAAAAAAAAAAAAAAAAAAAAGAGAGAGAGAGAGAGGGGAATGAATTAAAGGAGAAAATGAAGAACAAGTCTTATAATGAGATGGAAAAAAAGGGATCAAGATTGGTGGAAATACTTCTCCAAATACTAGGATCCTCAAATGTTTTCCTATTTCCTAATGTTAAGAGTCACAACGGGGTCTATGGAAGAAGTATTACCAGATAAGGCTGACTAGAAAATCATCTTTTTCTTTCTAGGTTTGACCTGTTGGAGAGAAAAATGCCTCAGGGCATTATCTTGAGCTTCACTTTCTTCTAGATACCAATGAAAGGGTGGTTGGGGAATCTGATGTATTTTGAAATCTTGGTATATTTAGGAAATAGTTTAGAGAACTTTGGGGGAAAAAAAAAACATTAAAATGTATCCTTATGTTAACAATTTGCCTTAAAGAAGTAAGGTTGAAATCTTTGGTTGACAAGTTCTGTTGCACTGCTCTGATATTTTTGTAGAATATACTTTTTATTAACAGCAGGTAAAATCAAATTTAGAAATTTCTTCCACTACTCTCTTTGGTCTACCAAATACAGACAACTAAAGATCTTTTTGAGGTCTCGTATGTATTACAGGGTGTTTCGTACGTCAAACCTCTCACAATTTTGTTCTTGAGGTGTCACTAGAATCTCAGTCTGGCTTTGTCAGGGGAATCCTTGGTAGGTCCACTGGGACTGTTGATATTGGAAATGGGAGAGAAGCAGGCCTGAAATAATTATTAACACTATGGAAGCAAGTTCCCAAAGTATTCTGTATCTCAATCCGAGTTTCACTTCAAGGGTGTGTGTGTGTGTGTGTTGGTATAATAAAAAAATAAATACAGTATTTGTTTTTTTTTACCTGTTCCCAGCTCAGAAGTCCTAAAATGCTTGAGGTCTTCTCTGTGCTGAGTGTATTTTATATGCTAATGAGATGCCTGTGGTTTCTGGCTGGAGCTGGTCACCAAGAGACCAAGCCTTAATCAGTGGATTAGCACTTTCAGCCTCACCCTCTGACCTCCAGGGAAGGGAGAGGGACTGGAATTGAGGCTAACAACCTATTGACATTGATTTAATTAGTCATGGCCATATCATGAAACCTCCAGAAAAGCACTAAAGATTAGGGTTCAAAGAGATTCTGAGTTGGTGAACATATAAAGGGTGATATGCTCTGAGAAGACATAAAATTTCTGTACCCCTCCCTTCCTTCACATATCTTGCTCTATACATCTTTTCCATTTGGCTATTCCTGTGTTGTATCCATTATAATTAATGAGTACATGTAAGTGATTCAGTGTGTCACTCTAGTGAATTATAGAACTTTAGAAAGTGTTTGTGGAAACTCCTGATTTATAGCTAGTTGGTCAGAAGTACAGGTGTCTCTCCATTATTCCTTACCACTTTTCGCTGGTACCTGAAGTGGGGGCAGCCTTGCAGGACTGATCCTTTAACCTGTGGGGTCTATGCTAATTTTGGGCATTTATGTCAGAATTGAAATTAATTGCTGGGTGCCCAGTTGGTGTTAGATAATCACACAATTTGATGTTAGAAAAAAGAAAAAAGACATCATGTATGTAAACAATTATTGAGATATACACTTAAAATCAATGCACTTCACATATTTAATGTTTGTGTGTACTGTACTTCAACTAAAAATTTCTTTAAAAAGCTTGGATCGTAGCTGGGATCCCTTACAGTATCCCTTATGATAGTTTTTGCAAATGTGCCTGAACTTTTAAATTACTCACTGACACAAGAAGAATCTTAGGATCCATGTAATTTTACTAGAACTCTGGGCAATATAGACTTATAGTCTTTATTATCAGGATTTATCTGAGAAATAAGCTATAGACTTTTTTTTAAATGCATTGTATCATTGAAGTAAACTCTTGATAGGTAAATTCCTTGTTTGTACCTTTCTTTCATCTTCACTGGTATTTTTCCTTCTTCATCTCTAAATGTTAGTGTATCTGGGTTTTGACCCTGGTCTTTTATTCTCTATTTACATATATAATCTTAATGTGGGTAAAGGTTTACATCATATCTATATGGTGATGATTCTCAAATTTGTTTTATAATCCTGACCACTCCACTGAACTACATACTTATATATTTCCTATTCTGCATTTCCATTTAGATATCTAATAAATATTCAATACATCCAAAACAGAGCTCTGTATGACCCATTGATAAGCCTATTATTCCTCTTTTATATTTTAGCAAATGGTGGCAACACTTGTTGCTCTGGAAAAATCCTAGAAACCATTGTTTTTTTTCCCTCTCATTTTATTGTAACTCTATAAAATGTAAGTTCTATAACTATCTTCAAAATATGTTAATCTTCAAAAGATGACCACATTTATTATCTTTAATTCTTCTATGTCTGACGGCACTAGTCCAAGCCATTATCGTTTTTCTTTTGCTTTTCTAAGAAAACGTGACTTTTGTGCCTCCAGTCTTGCCCTCACAGGCAATTTTTCTCAAAGTAATAAAAATAGATTTTTAAAAACATACACTAAATTCAACATTCACTTGGTTTACATACTTCTAATTAGCTTAGCATCTCACTCAGAATAAGATGCAGACTGACCAATGAGATCTTCATGTCCCCTCACTACAATTGTCTCCTGACTTTTCAACTCAGTTACTACATTGTAACTACAATATCTTTCTCCTCATCTTGCAAGTTTGTACTCACTTCAAGGTGTTGTTCTTCCTGCTCTTTGCTCATTATGCTTTATTGTCCTATCTTAACACTGTTCACATTCCATTTCATCAAGAATTTTGCTTTTTTTAATATTTTCATAAGTTGTTTTTTTATTAACATATTATTTGTTTCAAGGGTACAGGTCTGTGAATCATCAGTCTAACACAATTCACAGCATTCACCATAGCACATACCCTCCCCAGTGTCCATCACCCTATCCCTCCCCCACCTCAGTCTGAGTCATGAGATAAAGAGTCTCTTATGGTTTGTCTCCCTCCCTGATCCCATCTTGTTTCATTTTTCCTTCCCTTCCCCCACAACACCCCACCCAGCCTCTCAAATTCCTCATATCAGAGAGATCATATGATAATTGTCTTTCTCTGATTCACTTATTTCACTTAGCTTAATCTGTCTAGTTCTAACCACATCTTTGAAAATGGCAAGACTTTTTTTTTTTTTTTGGATGGCTGCATAGTATTACATACATATGTATATATACACACATATATACATATATGTGTGTGTGTATGTAAAATATGCAGGATATATATATACACACACACAGTTATGTATATACACACATATACATATGTGTATATATATATACACACACACATATATATGTGTGTATATATATCCATTCCATTTCTTTATCCATTCCTCTCTTCAGGGACATCTAGGCTCTTTTCATAGTTTGTCTATTGTGGACACTGATGCTATAAACATTCAGATGCATGTGCCCCTTCGGATCACTACATTTGTATCTTTAGGGTAAATACCCAGTAGTGTGATTTCTGGGTCATAGGGGAGCTCTATTTTCAAATTTTTGAGGAACCTCCATACTGTTTTCCAGAGTGGCTACACCAGCTTGGATTTCCACCAATGGTGTAGGAGGGTTCCCCTTTCTCCACATCCTCGCCAACACCTGTCGTTTCCTGACTTGTTGATTTCAGCCATTCCGACTGGTATGAGTTGGTATCTCATTGTGGTTTTGATTTGTATTTCCCTGATGCTGAGCGATGTTGAGCACTTTTTCATGTGTCTGTCGGCCATATGGATGTCTTCTTTGCAGAAATGTCTGTTCATGTCCTCTGCCCATTTCTTGATTGGATTATTTGTTCTTTGGGTGTTGAGTTTGGTAAATTCTTTATAGATTACAGATACTAACCCTTTATCTGATATGTCATTTGCAAATATCTTCCATTCTGTCAATTGTCTTTTGGTTTTGTTGACTGTTTCCTTTGTTGTGCAAAAGCTTTTGATCTTGATGAAGTCCCAATAGCTCATTTTTGCCCTTGCTTCCCTTGCCTTTGGCTATGATTCTAGAAAGAAGTTGCTGCAGCCGAGGTCGAAGAGATTGCTGCCTGTGTTCTCCTCAAGAATTTTGATGGATTCCTGTCTCACATTGAGGTCTTTCATCCATTTGCAGTCTATTTTTTGTGTGTGGTGTAAGGAAATGGTCCAGTTTCATTCTTCTGCATGTGGCTGTCCAATTTTCCCAACACCATTTGTTGAAGAGACTGTCTTTTTTCCATTGGACATTCTTTCCTGCTTTGTCAAAGATTAGTTGACCATAGAGTTGGGGGTCTATTTTTGGCTCTCTGTTCTGTTCCATTGATCTATGTGTCTGTTTTTGTGCCAGTACCATACTGCCTTGATGATAGCTTTGTAACAGAGCTTGAAGTCTGGAATTGTGATGCCACCAACTTTAGCTTTCTTTTTCAACATTCCTCTGGCTATTCAAGGTCTTTTTGGGTTCCATAAAAAATTTTAGGGTAATTTTTCCATTTCTTTGAAAAAAAAAAGATGGTATTTTGATAGGGATTGCATTAAATGTATAGATTGCTTTAGGTAGTATAGACATTTTCACAATATTTGTTCTTCCAGTCCATGAGCATGGAACACTTTTCCATTTCTTAGTGTCTTCTTCAATTTCTTTCATGAGTACTTCGTAGTTTTCTGAGTACAAATGCTTTGCTTCCTTAGTTAGATTTATTCCTAGGTATCTTATGGTTTGGGGTGCAGTTGTAAATGGCATCAGCTCCTTAATTCTCTTTCTTCTGTCTTGTTGGTGTATAGAAATGCAACTGATTTCTGTGCATTGATTTTATATCCTGACACTTTACTGAATTCCTGTATGAGTTCTAGCAGTTTTGGAGTGGGATCTTGAGTTTTCTGCATAAGGTATATTATCATCTGCAAAGAGTGAGAGTTTGTCTTCTTCTTTGCTGATTCGAATGCCTTTTACTTCATCTTGTCTGATTGCAGAGGCTAGGACTTCTAGTACTATGTTGAATAGCAGTGGTGATATTGGGCAGCCCTTCCATATTCCTGACTTAGAGGAAACTCTCTCAATTTTTTCCCATTGAGAACATTTTCTGTATTTTTTCATAGATGGCTTTTATGACATTGAGGTACGTACCTTCTACCCCTGCACTGTGAAGAGTTTTGATCAAGAAAGGATGCTGTACTTTGTCAAATGCTTTTTTCTGCATCTATTGAGAGTATTGTATCTTTCTTGTTCTTTCTTTTATTAATATATTCTATCACATTTATCTGTGGATGTTAAACCAACCTTGAAGCCCAGGAATAAATCCCACTTGATCATGATGAATAATTCTTTTAATATACTGTTGGATCTTATTGGCTAGTATTTTGGTGAGAATTTTTGCATCCATGTTCATCAGGGATATTGGTCTGTAATTCTTCTTCTTCTTTTTTTTTTTTTTTTAGATTTTATTTATTTATTTGACAGAGATCACAAGTAGGCAGAGAGGCAGGCAGAGAGAGAGGAGGAAGCAGGATCCCCACTGAGCAGAGATCCCAACGTGGGGCTCAATCCCAGGACCCTGGGACCATGACCTGGGCCAAAGGCAGAGGCTTTAACCCACTGAGCCACCCAGGCACCCCTGTAATTCTTCTTTTTGATAGGGTCTCTGTCTGGTTTGGGGATTGAGGTAATGCTGGCCTCATAAAATGAGTTTGGAGTTATTCCTTCCATTTCAATTTTTGGGAACAATTTCAGGAGAATAGGTATTAATTCTTCTTTAAATGTTTGGTAGAATTCCCCTGGGAAGCCATCTGGCCCTGGGCTCTTATTTGTTGGGAGATTTTTGATGACTGCTTCAATCTCCTTACTGGTTATGGGTCTGTTCAGGTTTTCTATTTCTTCCTGGTTCAGTTGTGCTAGTTTATATGTCTCTAGGAATGTATCCATTTCTTCTAGATTGTTAAATTTGCTGGTGTAGAGTTGCTCATAATATGTTCTTATAATTGTTTGTATTTCTTTGGTGTTGGTTGTAATCTCTCCTCTTTCATTCATGATTCTGTTAATTAGGTCCTTTCTCTTTTCTTTTTGATAAATATGGCCAGGGGTTTATCAATCTTATTAATTCTTTCAAAGAACCAGTTCCTAGTTTCACTGATCTGTTCTACTGTTCTTTTGGTTTCTATTTCATTGAATTCTGCTCTGATCTTTATTATTTCACTTCTTCTGCTGGGTTTAGGCTGTATTTGTTGTTCTTTACCCAGATCCTTTAGGTGTGGGATTAGGTTGTGTATTTGAGACCTTTCTTGTTTCTTGAGAACAGCTTGTATTGCTATATAATTTCCTCTCAGGACTGCCTTTGCTGTATCCCACAGATTTTGAACAGTTGTGTTTTCATTTTCATTTGTTTCCATGAATTTTTTCAGTTCTTCTTTAATTTCCTGGTTGACCCATTCATTCTTTAGTAGGATGCTCTTTAGTCTCAATGTATTTGAGTTCTTTCTAACTTTCCTCTTGTGATTGAGTTTTAGTTTCAGAGCACTGTAGTCTGAAAACATGCCAGGAATGATCCCAATCTTTTGGTACCAGTTGAGATCTGATTTGTGGCCCAGGATGTGATCTATTCTGGAGAATGTTCCATGTGCACTAGAGAACAATGTGTATTCTGTTGTTTTGGGATAGAATGTTCTAAATATATCTGTGATGTCCATCTGGCCCAGTGTGTCATTTAAAGCCTTTATTTCCTTGTTGATCTTTCCTAGATGATCTGTCCTTTTCAGTAAGAGGGGTGTTAAAGTCCCCTACTATTATTGTATTACTGTAGATGTGTTTCTTTGATTTTGTTATTAATTAGTTTATATAATTGGCTGCTCCCATATTAGGGGCATAGCTATTTAAAACTGTTAGATCTTCTTGTTGGACAGACCCTTTAAGTATGATATAGTGTCCTTCTTCATCTCTTATTATAATCTTTGTCTTAAAATCTAATTTATCTGATAGAAGGATTGCTACCCTAGCTTTCTTTTGATGTCCATTAGCATGGTAAATTGTTTTCCACCCCCTCACTTTCAATCTGGAGGTGTCTTTGTGTCTAAAATGAGTTTCTTGTAGACAGCATATTGATGGGTCTTTCTTTCTTTCTTTTTTTTTTTTTTAAATATCCATTCTGATACTCCATGTCTTTTGATTGGGGCATTTAGCCCATTTACATTCAGGGTAACTATTGAAAGATATGAATTTAGTGTCATTGTATTGCCTGTAAGGTGACTATTACTATATATTGTCTCTGTTCTTTCCTGGTATGTTACTTTTAGGCTTTCTCTCCCTTTCAACATGTCCTGTAAGGCTACTTTGTTGTTTGCAAATTCTTTTAGTTTTTGTTTGTCTTGGAAGCTTTTTATCTCTTCTTCTATTTTCAATGACACACTAGCTGGGTATAGTATTTTTGGCTACATATTTTTCCTCATTTAGTGCTCTGAATATATCATGCTAGTCCTTACTGGTCTGCTATGTCTCTGAGGATAAGACTGCTGTCAATCTAATATTTCTAACATTGTATGTGACAGACCTCTTGTCCAGAGCTGCTTTCAGGATTTTCTCCTTGTCACTGAAACTTATATGTTTTACTATTAGGTGATGGGGTATTGTCCTATTTTTATTGATTTTGAGGGGGGTTCTATGCCTCCTGGATTTTGATGCTTGTTTCCTTCCCCAAATTAGTGAAATTTTTTGTACTATATTTTGCTCCAACATGCCTTCTGCCTTTCTCTGTCTTTTTTCTTCTTCTGGGATCCCAATTATTCTAATATTGTTTCATCTTATGGTATCACTTATCTCTCAAATTCTCCCCTTGTGCTCCAGTAGTTGGTTGTCTCTCTTTTGCTTAGCTTCTTTATTCTCCATCATTTGATCTTCTATATCACTAATTCTCTCTTCTGCCTCATTTATCCTAGCAGTAAGAGCCTCCATTTTTTATTGCTCCTCATTAATAGCTTTTTTTATTTCAATTTGGTTAGATTTTAGTTCTTTTATTTCTCCAGAAAGGGATTTTATTTCTCCAGAAAAGAATTCTCTTGTATCTTCTATGCTTTTTTCAATCCCAGCTAGTACATTGATAACCATCATTCTGAAATCTGGTTCTGACATCTTACTAATGTCCATATCGATTAGGTCCCTAGGTGTCGGTACAGTCTCTTGTTACTTTTTTGAAGTGAGTTTTTCCACCTTGTCGTTTGAAATAAGAATAGGTAATTGAGAGAACAAAATACTAAAAGGTTAGCAGTGACCACACAGAAATATAAACTAACCAAAAGAAGAGATCTGAAACTGGGGGGACAAGAAAGGAGAAAAAAAATTATATATACACATATAAAAAATTATATACACACACATATATAACCACATATATATTCATATATATGTATATGTGTGTGTATATGTATACATATATGTATATATGTATGTATATATGTATGTATTTATATAATGTATTATATTCTATATATGTTATATATAATTTATATATACTATATACATATATGTATATAATATACATTAATATATACAATATATAATGTACATATATATGTATATATACACACACACAAAAATATATAATGTATGTAATGTATATATCATTAGACTGGTGAATAGAACAGAGACACAAACTTGATTTTGGGTGTATTTTGGCCTGTTAGAAGAAACTGCCTCGAAAGAAAAACACATATATATATATATACACACACACACACACACACACACACACATACATACATACATAAAATAAGGGTAAACATGATGAAGGAATGGAATATGACTGTAAAGATGAAAATTTAAAAAGATTCTAGGGCCCCTGGGTGGCTCAGTGGGTAAAGCCTCTGCCTTTGTCTCAGGTCATGATCTCAGGGACCTGGGATCAAGCCCCGCATCGGGCTCTCTGCTGGGCAGGGAGCCTGCTTCTTCCTCCTCCTCTCTCTCTCTCTCTCTGCCTGCCTCTCTGCCTACTTGTGATCTCTCTCTGTCGAATAGATAAATAAATTCTTTTAAAAAAAGATTCTAAAAAAGGAATTGATAAGAAGTTGGTTGAAAAAAGAAGATAAGAAGTTGGTTGAGAAAAGAAAAAAATAAGGAAATGAAGGAGAGAATGTGATCAGGCTGGAGACTAGAACAAAGCCATATGCTAGCTTTAGGGTATATTTTGATCTGTTAAAAGTACTATATCCCAAAATTTTAAAGAAAGATAAACTTATATATATATAAAAAATTAGGTTATATACAGTGAAGGGATAGAATATGACTATTAACAATGAAAATTAATAAAGGTTTTTAAAAAGGTATTGAGAAGATAAAATAGTTTAAAAAGGTTAAAATATGAAAGAGGAAGAATTAAAAATTAGAATAAGAAAAAAATAAAATAAATTAACTTTAAAGACTAAAGAATCATAGGGAAAAAAGCCATGAATTCTATGTGGTGTATTCCCCCTAGCTCTGGAATGTGCAGTTCTAATTGATCCTTGAACTTGGTCTTGGCTGGATGTTCTTGTTGGTCTTCTTGGGGAGGGGTATGTTACGGTGATTCTCAAATGTCTTTGCCCAAAGTAGAATTGCACTGCCCTTGCCAGGGGCCAGGCTAAGTAATCTGCTTGGTTTTGCTCTCTGTAGCTTTTGTTTCCTGAATACCTTCTGTACAGCTTTGGAGGAGAATGAAGATGGCATCTTCCCAATCTCCAGCCCCATTGGAGCCAAGAGCTTGAGGCCCCACTCCTCAGTGCACCCTCAGAGAAAAGCATTCAATCATTCCCATTTCCCTGGTCTCTAGCCACACTCCGTGCTCACCCAGCCTATGACCAAGAATTTCTATCTCTGGTGCACAACCCCATTTGTAGTTTCCAAATCCAGTGGATTCCTGCAGCATGCTCCTGTGCTGCTTCTCCTGGAGGAGGAAGGGGGTCTCCCTGGGTCTGTCAACTGTGGGTCCCTGTTCAAAGAGCAAGTGACCCAGCTGTGCCTCAGATCATGGTTTAAGGTAACCCCTAGCTGAGAGTCCCCTTCTCAGCTCTGTCTCTGCAACTGGGTTTCCTGCTCCAATATGTGGGAGCTCTGCCACTCTCAGGCACCCCTGGTATTTTTGTCACCCCATGTATCCTGAGTCCACACTGTCCCTGTGAGGGCTCCACCCTCTGCTTAGCCTCTGAAGTGACATCGCTCAGTGGAGCAGACTTCTAAAATTTCCAATTTTGTGCTCTGCTGCTCTCCCACTGGTCGGGAGCCAGCCCCTCCCCCCACGGTCTCTCTTCCCGTGTATCACCTCGGATTCACTTCTCCACATGTCCTACCTTCCAGAAAATGGTCGCTTTTCTGTTCCTAGAAATGCTGCTATTCTTCTCTTTGGTCTCCTGTTAAGTTTGTAGGTATTCAGAATGGTTTGATAGCTATCAAGCTGAATTCCTGGGACCTGACAATATTTAGGTCTCCTATTCCTCCACCATCTTGCCAACCCAGAATTTTGCTTTAATGTTCCCTTTACTGACCAACCATTTCAATAACTTCTATTATTCTCTAATGTCCCTTGCATTTTTTTAAAAGATTTTATTCATTTGAGAAAGCATACATGAGTGGGGGAGGGCAAAAGGGGAGGGAGAAGCAGACTCCCTGCTTAGCTGGTAGCAGGACATGGGGCTTGATCCCAGGACCCTAAGATCATGAACCAAGCCAACGTCAGACACTTAATTGACCGAGCTACCCAGGTGCCCCTCACTTCTGCTTTTTTATAACATGTAACAAAAGTAGATATTTTTGTTTTTATATATATATATTTTTCACTTTTCTGTTTATATGGCTCTAACTAAGCCAGAGAGGACAAGGGATTTGTTTGATCTTCCACTGAATCTCTAGAAATTAAAAAAAAAAATTGCTTATGTGTAGAAACTCAATATATGTTTATGGAAGTAATCAATGAAGTTCAGGGAGATTATATAGAATGATAAAAACTCCTCACTATATCCATACAGAAACCAAAGGGATGACTTTAAAACCTCTTTAGTTATTAGGGTTTTAGTATTAATTAGAGTTAAGAATCTGAAATGGTTTCTTGGATATTCTAGCTTCTTAGAAGTAAGCATTTCTAGTGAGGAGGTGTTAGACATGTTGAATAAAACATATACAGGGGTGCCTGGGTGGCTCAGTGGGTTAAAGCCTCTGCCTTTGGCTCAGGTCATGATCCCAGGGTCCTGGGATAGAGCCCTGCATTGGTCTCTCTGCTCAGCAGGGAGCATGCTTCCTCCTCTCTCTCCCTGTCTGCCTCTCTGCCTACTTGTGATCTCTGTCTCTGTCAAATAAATAAATAAAATCTTTTTAAAAAAGAGTGGAAATAATACATGAGACTGAAGAGAAAGGCATTAAATATTTGGAAAATATGTATGGAGAATATATACATATCTCTGCTTACAGTCTGCCCCTCAGAAAAAGATAAAATGAAAAAACAAAACAGAAGAATTAGAATCAGTTTTTCTTGTTGTTTATTTTTTAGATTCTACATATAAGTGATATCATGATATTTATCTTTGTCAGTTTATTTCACCTAGCATAACACCCTCTAGATCCATCCATGTGTTGTGAATGGCAAGATTTCATTGTTTTTATGGATCATATTCCATTATGTGTATATACAACACCATTTGGATACCTAGGCTGCTTCCTTGTCTTTGCTATTGTAAATATTGCTGTTATAAATTATAGAGGTATGTATAGCTTTCTCAGTGTTGTTTCTTCAGGTAAATACCCAGAATTAGAATTACTAGATTACATGGTACTTCTAGTTTTAGTTTTTTGAGGAATCTCCATACTGTTTTTCATATTATACATACCTACATAATTTCAATATACGTTTTCACCAATAGTGCAAGAGCTTTCCCTTCATTTCCTTACCAACACTATTTCTTATGTCCTTATTTTAGCCATTATGATAGATGTGAGGCAATATCTAATTGTGGTTTTGATTTGCATTCCCCTAATTAATGATGTTGAACTTCTTTTCATGTGTCTCTTGGCCATCTGCAGGTCTTCTTTGGAAAAATGTCTTTCAGGTCTTTTGCCTATTTTTTAATTGCATTATTTGGATTTTTTCTTTTCTTTCTTTCTTTCCTTCTTTCTTTCTTTTTTTTATGTTGAGTTATAATATAAATATAAAGAACAAATTGGTGGTTGCCAAAGGGAGGAATGTGGGATGGGTGAAATGAGTGAAAGGGTTAAGAGGTGCAGACTTCCAGTTATAAAATAAATTAATCATAGGGATGAAAAGCACAGAATAGGTGATATATTGAATAATATTTTAATATACTGATGTGGTGAGCATTTTATATATAATTCTTGAGATACTATTTTGTACACCTAAGACAAATTTAATATTATCAACTATACCTCACTTAAAGATTTAAAACAATTCCTCTCCAAAAAAAGTGAGATGAATCGAAACTAAATCCAAGGAGAGATGCTTCTTCATTTAAGTTTAATGACTGTTTTGGTAAAATCTAGGTGACTATTTAAAAGTTCAGTGTTCTCTTATTTTGGGGTCTGTCAATGTTGTGGGAAGGTTTTTATACACTCACAGCAGTAGTGATGTCCACCAGCAAACAAATCATACCTACATAAACATTTTTTTATTACTTTGTTATTAAACATGAATGAACAACCTAGGATAACCATTCATTTTAAGAAAGCAGGAACATAAAAGAGAATGATAGAGATAAATAATAGAAAAATATGACATGGGGAAGTAAATATTTTAGGGAGAGAAGAAACTATTAAGATAACAGCAAAACAACAGACAAAAATTCTTACAAATAAAATATTTCTGGCATGACTGGTGGCTCAGTGGTAAAGCATCTGCCTTCAGTTCAGGTCATGGTTTCAAGGTCCTGAGATTGAGCCCCATGTTAGGCTCCCTTCTCAGCAGGGAATCTACTTTTCCTTCTCCCTCTTCCCCTTCCCCCACTCATGCTATCTCTCTCTCTCTCTCAAATAAATAAAATATTAAAAACAAAATAAAACCCAAATTAAATATCATTAATCTGAGATATTCTTCCTTTAAAAATATAGAATAGAATAAAAGAGATCAGATAATAAGGCAAATTTCATGGAAATTAAATGCATGAATGTTGTAATTAAACGAAAATAAACTACAAGCAACTTAAAAAATAAGAAATTGATAAATCGAGTCAACAACTTTATGAAGAGTAGGGCAGAAAGATGTAAATATGAGAGAAAATATAAAACATGGATATGATTAATTCAAGAGGTCTGTTGGTTCACAACCCTCCAGGAGATTCCATGATGTAATCTGAAATTGGCCTCTTAGAGGGCAGGGAGAGGCTGAAGAAAGAAGCAGGTAACTCCAGGTTGTTAGGTGGCTGTTTTAGTGAGCAAAGAAACCTACATATGAGGTTTGTCTTGGGCAACAGAAGGACAAATGGATCCCTACAGCCCTCCAAATCTTAAAAGTTCAATCTTAAAATCTTAGAAAGAGCTCTTAACTGGGTTCAGTCTAGCATATGATGCAGGTGTTAACACCACATCCTTATCTCAAGGCTGTGGCCATGGAGTGGTCCCTGGGAGTGGGGAAAGCAAGTGAAAACCACATTCCAAAGGCAGGTGAGGAGATGGAGAGCTTCTGGGTGCCCAGATCCAGTTCACAGGTCAATCAGTGGTCACATCTTTTGGATGACTTTCCCCAACAAGTCTAAAATTAGAATAGCAGGAGTTCCAAAAAAAATAAATAAAATGGAGAAGGGTGCCCCATTTTACATTCCCACCATTAGTATGAAAGGGTTCCAAATTCTCCACATCACCTAAAGGTATCTTTAAAAAAATTATTCTGACAGCTGTGGAGTGATGATATCTCATTATAGTTTTGAATTATAATTTCCTGATGATTAGCACTGCTTAGTACTTTTTCATATACCTGTTGGCCATTTGTATGTCTTTGGAGAAAAGTATATTCAAATCCTTTGCCTACTTTAAATCTGTTTTTTTTGTTTGTTTGTTTGTTTTTGTTTTATTTTGTTTTTGCTATTGGGTTGCAGAAGTTCTTTTTGTATTTTTTTCTTTAAAATAATTTATTAGTTTCTGTACAAAATACAGGAATCACAAGGGCAGTGCCTATGACCCTTTGACTATACTTCCCAGAATATGCATAAGGCAATACCTTTGTACAGCACCAGGTTTGGCCCCCAACATCTCATACCCTAACAGCTGAAGAATACAGCACCTAACCAAATAAATGTTTAAACATATCCCATTCACAGTGCAGGGTTCCCCTCCAGTCATATTTCAGATATCTTTTGCAAATGGTGAAACTGTACTAGTTGTTCCAACTGCAGATTTCTCAAAACTCTCATGAATGAGTAGTCGCAAGCAATTAGGTTTCAAAGCTCTTAGAGCTGTTTAAACTTTTTAGAAGGCCTTTCTTAACAACAGTTACTAAGACCCTTTCTGTGTTTCCAGCATTCTAAGCCCCAGGTGGCCTATAGGCACCTGGACAGCAGGCCCTGGAAGTCCCCCATATCCTAGGGCAGATGGAGGAAGTGTGATGCCTCCATTTTTTCCTGCCAAGATTTCTATGGCTATCTAAGTCTTCTGTGGTAAAAATGCCATTGGAATTTTGATGGTAATAGCATCAAATCTGTGGATTGCTTTGGGGAGTATGGGCATTTTAACAATATTAAGACTTTCAATCCATGAACACAGGATGTCTTTCCATTTATTTTTGTGTCTTTAATTTTTTTCATCAAAGTAGTTTTCAGCATAAAAGTCTTTTATTCTTTGCTTATGTTCTTTCTTGAGTATTATATTCTTTTTGATGCTATTATATTACAATATTACTTTCTTTCCTTTTTGAATAGTTCATTGTGTATAGAACACAAGTGATTTTCATACATAAGTTTGTGTTCTGCAACTTTGCTGAATTAGTTTATTTGCTATAACAGTTTTTTTTTTTTTTTGGTATAGTCCTTAGAATTATGTATAAGTAAGATGATGTCACCTATAAGCAGATAATTTTATTTCTTCCTTCCTGATTTGAATGCCTTCTATTTCTTTTTCTTGCCTCATTATTCTAGCTTGGACTTACATTTGTACTTTTGAAATACTAGAAGCATCTTTATGTGTTAGATAAGATTTCACTTTAGCAGATTTTTAAAAAAGAGGCTATATTAAATGAAAATGCACTTTGATTCAAGGGGAGAAAAAATTAAAAACTCAAAACTTCTTTCAGTTTATTCAAAATAAAAATACACATAGATTATGAAAATATAGGTTTACCATTTCTGTCATGTAAATTGATCCATTATGTTCTATATAAAATTTTTGGAGGTCAAATGAGCATGACTTGAAGAGTATCTTGAGATGAGATTGCAAGATATTTTTTATCCTTAGTAATCAGTTATGAATATTTCTTATATTTTCCATATGTAAACACTTAAATAGTAGATTATAATGGAAGAAATTATATAGCATATGCCTGAGAATTATATAAATGAATGATGGTAACAAGTAACAACGTGGCTAGAGGTGTTCAGACTGACATGAACATGCTCACCTGATCATAGAACTTAGATGTGTCTGCTCTGAATCTTTTCATCTGCCCTCAAGTGATTCTTACATGGATGGAAATAACATTGATAAAATTTGTTTTTAATTGTCAGAAAAATAGATATTGAAAATGGAGAGCCGGGGTGCCTGAGTGTCTCAGTTGGTTAAGTGTCTGCCTTCTGCTCAGGTCATGATCCCAGGGTCCTGGAGTTGAGCTCTGCATTGAGCTCCCTGCTCAATGGGGAGCCTGCTTCTCCCTCTCCCTCTGCATGCTCTTCCCCCTGCTTGTGCTCTCTCCTGTCAAATAAATAAAATCTTAAAAAAAAAAAAAAAATGGAGAGCTGCTCCATGTTCATAGCCAGTCTGTGAGTCCTGAACACTCTAGAAGAAGTGAAAAAAATCTAGTCACTGTAAAGATTCTAGAGAAACCATTTTCTTTTATCTATCAATGATGCCGATAATCTTCACATGTACATCATTGTGGTTAATTTATTAACATAGATTGTATTACTCAATATCTCATCTTTTATTGGCTAAATTATCTGAGGTATTATTTTAAACTTAACTGTGATCTTTGAAAAACCTTTGATATTTATTCAGGCTCCACACATCCTGAGATTGGGCTTCCACTGGGATGATATGTGGCAGTTGTGGTGCCTCAGGTCTTATTCTGTCATTCTTTATTCCAATCCTGATGCTTAGTGCAGCCTAGACCATCCTCTCCCTGCCCCTCCATTGAGATCTGCACTTACTTCCCACTCCCCATACACATATAGTTCACCCTGTAGACTCCAATTGCACCCTATTTATCTTTCTGGGAAACCCCACACTCTGTCTACCTGGACCACTTCCTGCCCAGGCCCTCTGGACATCTCTTATGATATTCAAAAGAAAGAAAATCCAGCACTAAGTCCAATGTGTTCATTAAACTTAATGCAGTAATCACTTCATTATATGTGTGTGTGTGTGTATGATGCATGATATATGCATATATCATATATATATATATATTTACTATATTATTTTTAAATGTATTTTTTATTTTTGTATCATTATTTTTAAAGTCCGGAGTTTATAATATGTGGGTCAGAGCTTTTCCCAAAATCAAGTTTACAAATTCTCAGTTGGCCTGTGAGGCCGATAGAGATACTTTTTGTGCTATGTAGGCTGTAGCTTTACTGAAACTATAAAACCATTAATGGCATTTTTATCAAATTGAAAAAGATCATTCTTATCTTAACTCTTGAAAATGTTAGAAATAGCTTTTCATTCTTTAAATTCCTCTTGGCAGCATATTTCAATGTTTCTTGTTCAGTGTTTTGTTATTTTTCACAAATATATAACTAATGAATATTTTTTTCAGTTAAGTTCTAGTGAATGTTAGCCACCTACAACTCTTAGAAACTGCCAAAGGCAACAAAGAAAGTTATTCAGGATGTGTTTTATGAAAAAGCCTGTTACTGTTATCATGAATATATAAATGTTAGCACAGAACTTAAGTTTGGCTTTATAATATTAAAAAATGACTAGGTCATGTTTATGCTGATAGGAAGAATGAAATAACAATTGAGCCAAATATAATTTATGAATGTTATAATGGGATCTGGATAGTGAATTTTTGATGACTTTGGTCATAATAATGAGCTGTATTTGTCCAATAATTATGCTTAGAAGCTTTAAGTACTTCACGGAAAAGATTTCACTCATCTTTATAATATCCCTTTTATAAGAGGATATCTGAGTGGAGATATAAGGCAAGAATGCACGTTGCTTAGTCAATCAAAAGAGAAGTGAGGAGAGTTACATATATTCCAAGTGACCCATCATTACAGTACAGCTGTGTCCCTGAATGTAACATGTGCATGGAAACAGTTTGCCACATGCTTTTAGAATTCTTCAAAAGATTATACCAAGCATTAATATTGCCAAAGGCCCCAGGCATTGGCAAAAGCTCTCTCCATTTGTTATCCCATATGTGATATTGTTTGTGTCTTGGTATGTTTAAAACTGGAAAATTTTGTTTATGAGATTTTTAATGTGTATGCATGATTTTAAGCAAGTATTTTGCATTCTGTTACTTAGAGCAGCCTGTAAATATCCAAATAGATATAAGAAGTTTTACAAAAAACATTCCAAATATTACAGCTACCTTTAAAAGAGAATCAAATTTACAAGATTTAGGATGAAGAACAGGATACTTTCCCCTGATGGTTTGTTTATTAAAGGACCTGGAAATGTTCATGTGTGACACAAGAATAGAAACATAATATATTGACATTAGATACAAACTCCTTAAGAAACACTAAATAATAGTTTTATTCATTCACCTATTCAGCAAATTTTCAACTCCTACAAGGTACTGTGAAAATCAGTAATTCAATTTTCAGATCTTAAGTGCTCTAAGCAATAGACCTAGTAAAACATCATTGTTTTTCAACAGTTAGATTAGAAACATTAAAAATTTTCGACAGGTTGAAGACTACTAGTCAGGTCTTCTGTAGGATGTTGCTCAGTTGGGATTTGTCTGATATTTTTCTCTGGGTTAGACTGGGGTTATGGGTTTTAGGGGCGACTATAGTACAGTGTCATTCTCAACACATATATCAAGAGTATATACTATCAGTATGATTTATCACTGTCTATGTTAACTGTCATCACTTAGCTGGAGGTAGTGTTTGTTAAGTTTGCCACAGTAAGTTAGTCTTTTTATCTCTTTATCTTTTCCTAGTCCTTTTTAGAAAAAGCACTTTCTGGAGTGGTAAGGCGTTATGTTCTTCCTACCTGAGGGCAGAATACCTCTATAAATTCGTAGGAAATTCTGTATAGGAGATATATTGATTTTCCCTTATTTATTCAATCGTTTATTTATATCATTATAGATTCATGGCAAGGAAAGTCTGAGAAATTTTCAGTTAAAAAGACATGACAACTAAATGTAGTGTGATATCCTGGGTAGGATCCTGGAAAAGAAAAAGCATGCTAGAGAAAAACTGGGATTTTAAAAATATGGATTTTAGTTATTTATAATGTATCAGTATTGGTTCATTAATTACAAGTATGCCATACTCATATAAGATGTTAATATTAGGGGCAACTGGATAAATATTTGTATCATCTTTGCAATAATTCTGAAATCTAAAGCTGTTCTAAAATTTAAAATCTTATTAAATAAAAATTATCAAGATCTGGGAATCAAAATCATGCAGTTTTAGTGGAAATGTGAATCACCACATTCTGTCAGTAACTATCAAAATGTTAATATGCACATATTCTTTTGTACATCAGACTCATTTCTAGAAATCTGTTAAGTAGAAACAAAAGCAAAATGCAAGTGTGCCATTGCAGCATTTTTTGGTAATAATCATAACAAAATATAAAGAAACAAAACAATTTAAAACAGTCTGCTTAATTATTCAACAAGGAGTAATAGTTGAAGGAACTGTGATACAGAGTGTAACCATTCTCTGCACAAATCCATTCTCTGGAAAATATAATGAAATAATATATGTATATATCTTATTTTAAAATAACTGAATAATTTTTAAGGAATCTCCACACTGTTTTCCAAAGTAGCTGCACCAACTTGCATTCCCACCAACAGTGTAAGAGAGTTCCCTTTTCTCCACATCCTCTCCCACACTTGCCATTTCCTGTCCTGACAACTTTGGCCGTTCTAACTGGTGTAAGATTGGTATCTCAATTTTGATTTGAATCTCCCTGATGGCTAATGATGATGAACATTTTCTCATGTGTCTGTTAGCCATTTTGTATGTCTTCTTTGGAGAACTGTCTTTTCATGTCTTCTGCCATTTTTTGACATGATTATCTGTTTTTTTGGTGCTAAGTTTGAGGAGTTCTTTATAGATCTTGGATATCAGCCCTTTGTCTGTTGTGTCACTTGTGAATATCTTCTTCTGTACCCCAATGTTCATAGCAGCAATGGCCGTGGTTGCCAAACTGTGGAAGGAGCCAGGATGCCCTTCAGCAGATGAATGGATAAAGAAGATATGGTCCATATATACAATGGAATATTACACCTCCATCAGAAAGAATGAATACCCAACTTTTGCATCAACATAGATGGGACTGGAGGAGGTGATTCTGAATGAAATAAGTCAAGCAGAGAAAGTGAATTATCATATAGTTTCACTTACTTGTAGAACATAAAGAATAACATGGAGAACATTAGGAAAAGGAAAGGAAAAGTGAATTGGGGTAAATCAGAGGGGGAGATAAAGCATGGGAGACTATGGACTCTGAGAAACAGACTGGGGGTTTTGGAAGGGAGAGGGCTGGGGGGATGGGTTAGCCTGGTGGTAGGTATTAAGGAAGGCACATATTGCATGGAGTACTGGGTGTGGTGCATAAACAATGAATCTTGTAACACTGAAAAAATTAAAAAAAATTAAAAACCCTTAAAATAAATAAAATAAAATAACCAAAAAGAAGAAGGTATTATATCTGTATGGAATCCTACAAACTGAACTATTACCAGTAGTTATTTTAGGAAAGTATAATTGGAGTGGGTATTATTAATATTTATATTAACATCTTTTTTTGTTTGAATTTGAACAATCCTCATTGATTTCATTTGTAATAAAGATATAGCTTTTTTTAAAGAAGCAAATGATTCATTCATTTATAGATACTTTATTGTTTTATAGCAGTTATACTATAATTTTTTAATATGCTTTTAGTCAAACTCAGTTCAAATTCTCATAATTTAATTAATTGGAAATTATAAAATAATTCTAGGGCCCCTACTTAAATTTAAGGGAATTAGGTGTGATTTAGATATTAACTTTTTCACTCATTTAATAGTTCTCTAGTATGTGCCTCCAGTGTTCCTATTATTAATGCTTGCCTGGGATTGAAAGGTGAATAGAATATCATCCACACTTTCAAGGCTTGTGTAGTTGGGGAGATAGACAGATGACTAATCAATAAAGCACTATAGTAAATGATCACCTTTGCTTTTAAAAGGTCTGTAAGTAATATCGAAAATGAGGTGGGATGCTATGATTGTAAGACACTTAGTTTAATAGAAATAAGTTTGGAGATATGTAGAATGAATTAAATTTATAAAGTTAAGAAAGGGTCACATCTCAGAAATCTTAATTGCTGTGTCTTGAATGGCCATCAAGTTTTATCTCAGTGCTTTTAAATGATAGTGGTTTTCTGCAGAAAGCATTGAGAGGGATGCTTACACTGAGTATATTCTCAAAGGTACCCAATTTGATAGGAGTGACAGGCTTTCCACGTATTTACCTGACATTCAGAGGTTTTTCAATGTAGTTCTGATTTTTATCCAGTACTGTTTAATAAGCTATTAGACTTTAATTATCACCTATATAGTTAATTCAAGATGATTATTTTCCTTCTTTAAGAGGTATAAAAAACTAATTAAAATAACTTATGAGGAAGGTAGTGGGAATTTATAGGAATATATGTATATGTGTTCACATGCTTTAAGAAGTTTTTTGATTGAGAATAGTTAACTAAATTTGGATAACTCAGCGCAATAGTTTAAACCACACTTTGAAATGTAGATTACAAAGGAGTATAAACAAAAACAACAAAAAAACCCCACAACTCTCAAATATAGTAATCAGTCAGGCCTGTACTCATCAGAGAAATGACCGTTAACTGTACATGTAACATGTAGCAATTTTGACCCTTCTATATTCAGAGTATATAATGAAAGAATGTTAAAGTATATTACTACATTTATTCACAAGGATCATTTTATGGTTCTGGAATGAAATCAACTGGTGCCTAAAAGACATACATAGTGATGGCTAAGAATTAGACCACTAATACATAATTAGGAAAAATCTGATGATGGCTGTAGATGGTGTACAAGATATTATGAAATGTAATATACAACTAGAAGATGTACAAGTACAAATTCTTTGTTATCTAGAAACCAACTAAGTAGGGCATAAATTATCTATGTCTCTAAATATGGTTAAGGATGTTCCTTTATACATTACTATGTGTGTGTGTACAGAAACAGATGCAGACATTCTCTTTATGAGAGACTTTTTTTTTTTCCAAAAATATACCTGTGAGGCAGAGATTTATTGGTCAATATGTATTAAGCCTCATACTCTTTTTTTTTAAAGATTTATTTATTTTATTTTATTTTTTAAGATTTTATTCATTTATTTGACAGACAAGTAGGCAGAGATGCAGGCAGAGAGAGAGAGGAAGAGACAGGCTACCCGCTGAGCAGAGAGCCTGATGTGGGGCTCAATCCCAGGACACTGGGATCATGACCTGAGCTGAAGGCAGAAGCTTTAACCCACTGAGCCACCCATGCGCCCCAATTTATTTATTTTAGAAAGAGAGAGATAACAAACAAAAGGAGGGGCAGAGGGAAAGAGAGATAATTCTCAAGCAGACTTCCCGCAGAGTACAGAGCCCAATGTAGGGCCTGATCCCCAGAATCAACATCCCAACCTGAGCTGAAATCAAGAGTCAGATGCCAACAAACTGACCCATGCAGGCACCCCAAGACTCATACTATTTTTTTAAAAGATTTTATTTATTTATTAGACACACAGAGAGAGATCACAAGTAGGCAGAAAAGCAGGTGGGGTGGGGGGGGGAGCAGGCTCCCTGCTGAGCAGAGAGCCTGATGCGGGGCTTGATCCCAGGGCCCTGAGACCATGACCTGAGCTGAAGGCAGAGGCTTAACCCTCTTAGCCACCCAGGCACCCCCCCCAAGAGTCATACTGTTAAGCAAGAATGCAAGATGTAACAAATGATAACCTAAGACTCTGTATGACCCCCAAGTCCAAAGGACTAACTGGACTCTGTTTATTCAAAAGGAGAGGAGGTAGTTGTGATTTTTATATATTTTAATAAAAATAAGTTATAAGTGATTAATCTAAAATCCTAATTCCTTCAAAAATTACATAATCCAAGTCCTTTGAATGTTTAATTGTAGACGCTATTAAAAAATCTTTAAAATACTAACACATTTCTTCTGTTACAGAAAAACAAATGGATTAATAGTCTAATCTTGTTAGAAACAAAAATTTTTACATTGATGGTAATTAGCCAATTGTCCAGCTAGTCAAATATTTAATAATGAAATAAAAATACAGCTAATTTATGTTGTATTCCCTGAAAGCAAAAACATATATGAAAATTGAATAAAGAAGGAAAAAATGAATGTTTACCATGTGTCACTTCAAAAGGTGTTAATATTTATTACATGTAAACAGTGTAAACATTTATATTAATAGATTTTTATAATGTTTATTAATATACATTAACAATAATAATGCAAGTTACATAAAATTACATATGTAAACATCACATGATGATTTACTGGAGACATTATCAAATCTTCATGAATATAACCAGGTGAATAGAAACTCTTTTGTATACTTATATTAGTGTGTCTCTTTCAAGTATTAAATGACATGAGCTAATGATTTGAATAACATCCCAAAATAGAAGTCATGTAATTTTATTTTCTTGAACTATTTTTCCCATGAATTTGTTGATTTTCTCACAAAAAAACATCTGATTAGAGACAGATGATAGATGGATAGGAAGGTAGGTAGGTAGATAGATAATCTTGGGTATATAGTTATTTTATTCCTAGACTTTATTCAAAGTTATATTTTATCTCTGGCTGCCATAAAATTTCTATGCATTTCAATTTCTCCAATTACAATATTGCAGATCACACTAGCAGATTAATTTATCTTTTTAGAGAAATCCCCCTAGAGACTTTTCTAAACCCATCTACCCTTATTCTCAAAGAAGATTAATGCAACAGTCATTCAGGATTGTTTTTTTACCAGGAGAAAAGTCCAGTAGCAACTGAGATTCAGAGATCTTCCTGACTAGATCTCAGGGTTATTTCCATGTGGTAGCTTTTATGTTCTGGTTTCCTATCATAAGCAGTCCATGCTTTTTCCTGGCTGATGAATGTTTTCATTACCTTATTAATTACCTCTTGCCTTGTACATTGGCATTTGCCTTCTTATATTTTAGTATATTTAATCATTGATATTCTGCCCAGATTTTTATGCTTCATTGTTGCCTTGGGATTGCCATGCTACCTAGCCCAGTGCTGCTCTGTTGAGTGTGTCAGTGATAAAAATGTACAGGTAGGCAACCTAACATAACCTTAAGGCATTTTGTGGACAAAATTAGTAAAGCGATTATTGTTTATTGTTTTTGTTATGTTTGCTTCTTTCGATCCTATAGAATGGAATAATGCTGCTTAGATTTATATCTAAATTTTAATTTATGAAGTCTGCCACTAAATTATTCAGAGCAGTCCCAGAATATGTTTGGATATATTCCATTTAAAAAAAAATCAATGATTTTTCTGAGAAAAAATAATGTGTTATGGTACATAATGTATATATTTTAATATTTAATCATAGTAATGTACATCATTGAAAGAAGAGTGGGTAAAATAGCACGAAAAGTGGAAGAACTCTAGAAAATTTAGGTTTTTTTTTTTAATGTTGGCAGACATGAAAGCAGGATTGTCAGGAAAATGAAGTGAAACTAGAATTTAGGACAACGATGCAATGCTAATTAGTGAGTTTTACATAGATAGAAAGAAATGGGAAAGAGGACAGGGTACCCATAATTGTGCTTTGTTTAACTTAGCCATTTGGTTAGCCAAAGCTTTTACAGCTTGTTCTTTTATAGCATGATATCTTTATGCAGCTGTCCTTTTCTTTTTTTGGATTTGGTTGCTTTTGTTCACGTTTCAAATGTTTTTGATCAAATGTATATACAGCCCAATGTGTTTTCCCTGAAAGCACTGCCCTTTGACTAAGGAGAGCCTTAAATTAGCTTTCACCAAGAATAAAGGTAAGGGAAGAGGGGTGGGAGGATGATAGGAGACAGGATGCTGGCTATGTCTTCAACAGTTTAAAAGAGATTTGAAGGGAGATGACATGACCATTGAAAGCCTGTTGGCTGCTCAAAGAAAGTGCCTCTGCATAGTAGAAAGATTAGTAAAATACCAAAGATTCATGTGTAGCATGGTTATAATCGCTACTCCTTTTTTCCCCAGTTGGATGAAGTAAAAAGTGAAGTTCCTGCACAAATTCAGTGCCCTTGTCTCCTTGAATGCTGGCAGTGACCTGCACAGATAGGATTTCACATTCATACATACAGGCGGACTGGTCTCCCCTGTTATCCTAGTGTTTCATGCTTATGATCTAAGACCTTCTGCTTCTCCCACAACATAAACCTTTCTTCTTTGGGAAAAAAAAATAAATAAAAGGGGCTGAGCTAGTGGGAATAGAATATATTACTTCATTCTGTTTGAGGCCTTCTGATGACTCAAGATTAACTAGACCACTGAATAATCTCATTTAGCTAAACAGGCATGCAGCTCAAATTGGATCATTCTGTTTTGTTCAGCACAGGAAGAGATAGGAACAAAACACATTGAAAGAAAGTACAAGTAGTATTAATTGAAATAATAATTGTTAAAACAATCTCAATAGGATAATCTAACGTTTTTTGCTAAACTTGGGACTCTGATATTAAGAAGAAAGGAATTTTATTTGTGAATTTGAATTTTCTATATTATCCCTGTGGGTGATATTATATTTATATATAATGAAATATTATAAGATATTCATAATGTCTGTATTTGATAATTGCATATTTGCACAACATAGCAAAGGGAAAGAATAATATGATCAATTCATCTTTGACAAAGCAGGCAGGAATATCCAATGTGAAAAAAACTCTTCAACAACTGGTGTTGGGAAAACTGGTCAGCTTCATGCAAAAGAATGAAACTGGACTACTTTCTTACACCATGCACAAAAATAAACTGAAAATGGATTAAAGACTTAAATGTGAGTCCTGGAACCATAAAAATCCCAGAAGAGAGCAAAGGCAATAACTTCTCTGACATTGGTTGTGGCAACTTTTTCTTGAGATGTTTCCTGGAGCAAAGGAAATAGAAATAGACTATTGGTACTTCATCAAAACAAAAACTTTCTGCACAGCAAAGGAAACAATCAACAAAACTAAAAGGAAAACTACAGAATGGGAGACAATATTTATAAATGAATTATCTGATAAAGGGTCAGTATCCAAAATATATAAAGAACTTATAACTCAATACCCAAAAAACAAATAATCCAATTAAAAAACGGGCAGAAGGGAACCTGGGTGGCTCAGTGGGTTAAAGCCTCTGCTTTCGGCTTGGGTCATGATCCCAGGGTCCTGGGATTGAGACCCACATCGGGCTCTCTGCTCAGCGGGGAGCCTGCTTCCTCCGCTCTCTCTGCCTGCCTCTCTGCCTGCTTGTGATCTCTGTCTGTCAAATAAATAAATAAAATCTTTAAAAAAAATAAAAAATAAAAAATGGGCAGAAGACTAATAGACATTTCTACAAAGAAGACATCCAGGTGGCTAACAAACACATGAAAAGATGCTCAACATCACTCATCGTAGGGAATATGCAAGTCAAAATCACAATGAGATATCACCTCACACCTTTCAGAATGGCCAAAATAAAAACAAACAAAAAAACAAAAACAAACAAAAAAACAAGAAACAAGAAGTATTATCAAGGATGTAGAGAAAAAGGAACCCTTTTGCACTGTCCGTGGGAATGCAAAGTGGTGCAGCCACTGTGAAAAACAGTATGGAGGTTCCTCAAAAGTTAAAAATAGAACTACCCTATGGTCCAGTAATCACTCTCCTGGGTGTTTACCTCCCCAAAATACAAAAACGCTAATTCAAAGGGATACATGTACTCCTTGTTTTTAGCAGCATTATTTACAATAGCCAAATTTTGGAATCAGCCCAGGTGTCTTTTGATAGATGAATGGCTAAAGGCAATGTTATATAACACACATGTGCTGGAATATTATTCAGCCGTAAAAAAGAGTGAAATCTTGCCATCTGCAACAGCATGGATGGAGCTATGTGAAATAAGTCAGAGAAAGTCAAATACCATGTGATTTCCCCATATGTGGAATTTAAGAAACAAAATACATGAGCAAAGGAAAAAAAGACAAACTAAGAAACACTCTTAACTATAGAGAACAAACCAATTGTTACCAGAGGGGAGGTGGGTAGAGGATGGGTGAAAGAGGTGATGGGGATTAAGGAGTGCACTTGCTGTGATGAAAACTGGTGATACATGGAATAATCAAATCACTGTATTATACACCTGAAATTAATATAATATTGCATGTTAATTTTAAAGAAAAGAATAATAAAGGCAGTAGAAGAAAGTAGTCATTTTTTATATTTATAAAAGGTACATCATCAGGCTACTCTTTGAAAATACTGTGTTGTTTTTCTTTTTTTGTTGCTGGTTTTTTTTTTGTTTGTTTGTTTGTTTTTTGTTTGTTTTTTTTTTTTGTCCTGGGGGAGTTTATGCTAGCAACTTGTAGGTAAAATCTGTAGCCAGTTACTCAGGAGCTAGTTTATGGATATAGGGTGGGTTATAAGAATGTTATAAAGAAAAAAAAAATCACCTTCTTATTAGAAAAAAAAAAAAAAAACATATCCTTGGGCCTTTGGAAGAGGAATTAATCAGTATTGCTCTAAATGGATATATATTTAAAATTTTACATTTTACAAATATCATTAAGAAGAATTCATCAAGGTTTACTATTCTACCTCTAACTTGAACATTAAATTTCCAAAAATGTTTTATCTCCTTTGTATCTACCTATATTTATGTCTGTCTGTTTATCATCTACTGATCTATCATCTATTTATATCACCTATCTACCCTTCTATCCACCCACTCCTCCCCTTATTTACCTACCTACTTACCTACAAATTACATGTATTAATCTATCTCTCATTTATCTACGGACCTATTTAAACAAATATCTAATAATTTATTTTGGACTTGTGATAGAGTGTTTGACTAATCATAGTCCCAAGTTCTTAGGACACTGTTATTAGGAATTTATGCAAGTCTCAGGAGACCTGGGTGGCTCAGTGGGTTAAGCCTCTGCCTTCAGCTCAGGTCATGATCTCAGGGTCATGGGATCCAGCCCAGCATCAGGCTCTCTGCTCAAAGGGGAGACTGCTTCCCCCTCTTTCTCTGCCTGCCTCTGCCTACTTGTGATCTCTCTCTCTCTCTCTCAAATAAATAAATAAATAAATAATCTTAAAAAAAAGAATTTATGCAAGTCTCTTCCTTTATTTGTCCCTTCCTTCAGCCCATAGTTTCTTCCTACTTTCCTTTTCCTTCTCTTTTAATGCTTTTCTTTTTTTTTTAAATATTTTATTTATTTATGTGACAGACAGAGATCACAAGTAGGCAGAGAGGCAGGCAGAGAGAGAGGAAGAAGCAGGTTCCCTGCTGAGCAGAGAGCCCGATGGGGGGCTCGATCCCAGGACCCTGAGATCATGACCTGAGCTGAAGGCAGAGGCTTTAACCCAGTGAGCCACCCAGGTTCCCCCTCTTTTAATGCTTTTCTACTTAACATTCCTCTCCTATGTAAGAGATAATTTGATTTCAATTCTGATAATTTGAATAATTTATTTGCATATGCTTCTGTTTATGTGCATGTACATTTAATTTATATAAATGCTATTATGTTATAAACACAATCTATTTCTTTTCCACCCAGCACCATGTTTTAAAGATCTATTTATGTTTCTGTGTTTAGATCTAGTTTTTTTTCCTGTTGCACAGTGTTACAGAGTGTTCATGCAGCACATTTTATTGTCCATTCGACACAATGATGAACACCTGGATTGCATTCAGGTTACTTGTATTAAAAACAACACTGGGATGAACATTGATGTATATCTTCTCATACTTGTGCAAGAATTGCTCTGGAACATACATTCAGGATATGACTTAATCTAGATGATAGTATAACCCTACATTGAATTTAACTTATAATTGTCATATTACTCTTCAGAATGGCTGGGCCAATTTAAACTCCTACTAGTAATTTATGAGTTTGTTTTTTATATATCTGTTTCCTTAGATACTTGAATTATCTAGTTTTCTAATATTTTCCCATTATAATAAGTATAAATTATTATGTCTTCATCTTAGTGGCCTTCTTTTGAGTCTTCTCTTTTGTGAAATGCTTGTTCACATCTTTTGCCCATTGTTTTTCCTTATTTTGATTTGCTGTATTTTTGCAGATTAGCAAAAGTTCTTTGTATATTTTAGGTATTAGACTGATGTTGGTTTTAGATATTGCAAGTACCTTCTGTGAATAATAAACAACAGGTTTATTTACTTTATCCATCATGTCTTTTTGTTGACACACAGTCTTCATCAGGTGCTGTAGAATTCATGACCTTTTCATCTCTGTTACCTTTTGTTTACCTTTATTAACTTTATTGGTTTATTTCCTACCATGATAGTTTTGATTTTGGGAGAGTATACCACCTTTTTTGCATGCAATGTAATAGAAACCCAGCTTTAATTTATCCATATAGTGAGCCAGTTTTCATACATCAACTAAATACTCAGCCATTAGTTCATTGATCCATTTCTTACTTAAAATCCATGACTTCCTTTTTTTTTAAGAAAAAAATGAAAGCTAATAGGCAATGAACTGATATTTATTTAGTGGTGAAAAAAAAATATCTATATTATCAACCCAGAATTCTATGCCCTAGGAAAATATCTTTGAGAAATGGAGGGGTATGAGGAAAGACATTTTCAAATACTGAGGAAATTTGTTGCTATGGACATACTTTATAAGAAAAATTTAAAATTTCTTTAGGCCCTTGTACTTCATGTAAAGTAGTGTAGATGTTTTTTGAAGTTTGACTTTAATTAATTAAATATATGTATTATAAGGGCTAAGACAACCACGAAATTTTCCTAAAGGAATTATAAGTCCATAGGAGTGATAAAATAGAATAATAAATATTGTTCAATTAGGCCAAAAGAAAAAAAAAATTAAAACAGGAAAAAAAAGAAGAGATGGAACAAATAGGAAACAGCTATATAGATGATCAATTTTAGCCACATATATCAAAATGATTTTAAATCTTAATGGTCTAAACATACAAATTAGGAGGCAGAGATTGTCAGATTGTATTAAAATAAGAGCTCAAACTATACAATGTACACACAAAACTGTCTTCAAATATGAAGGTAAAAATAGGGTAAAAGTTAAGAGGATGGCAAAATCTATACCATGCAAACCCCAGCCAAAAACAAAACTAGAATACCTATATTAAAATCAAATAAAATATAATTCAGAACAAGGAATAAAAATAGGGATGAATAGGGTCACCGTATAATAATAAAGGAATCAATTTTTCCAAGACACGACTTAAAATTGTCAGTGATTTTCACCTAACATGAGAACTTCAAAGTATATCAAAAGGAAAGACAGAACTGGGAAAAAAAAAACAAAACAACTGAAATATACACAGTTGTAGAGGATTTGACACTCCAGTGTCATTAGTTGATAGAACAAATACATAGAAAGTTAGTAAGCATGTAGAAGACCTGAATAATGCTCTTAATCATTCGACCTAATTAAGATTTATATAACACTACACACCCAACAAAACAGAAAACGCCTTATGTTGAACTTTTGCATGTTGAACTTTTCACCAAGATATACTGTATTCTGGTCCATAAAACAAATCTCAAATAAAAAAATATGTAAAATATGTTCATAGTAGAAAACTGAATTTAATTAGAAATCAGTAACAAAAATATGTCTGAAAAATTGCTGGATATTTGGAAATTAAAAACACACTCCTAAATACATAGATCAAATAGGAAGATTCAAAGGAATTTAAATAATGGAAATAAAATTTCAACATGAAAATTTAGGAGAATGAAAATAAAAATTCAACATATGAAAATTTGGGAGGCAGAGTTAAAGTAATAGACCAGTGATTTAAACTTCCAGTTTTAAGGACTGCTTTGCTTAAATTACAAATGTATGGGGATTTTCTGTTTTTGTTTTTGTTTTTTTGTTGTTGTTGCAGTTCAGGGATGATACATTCTCTGTGATTTAAGTATAATTACTGAGAATCATATTATGAGCCAACATATATTCAATTATATATATGTATGCATTTGAAAGAAACACATACTTTTCATTTATTTGATTAACTGGGTCAAATGTAGTTATCATGCTATTTATTCTGTATACTTACTGCTTTATTGCCTGCTTATTATACCACTTAATAAGTAGTTTATTAAATATCCATGATGACATATTTAGTTATTTCTTCTTTGACACTATTTTGGGGCAATGCATTTGTCCCTCTCAAGTTCAAAATTAGACATTTCAAGGTCGATTCTCACAGTTTTTCTCATTAGATCCTCAAATTCATGCTTCTTCATGCTTTTGAGTTATTGACATTATTCTGTGATAGATTTTTGAGGAGGGAGGCAGCAACTCTAGTTCTTGTGAGAGACTAGAAGCCCAGGCCATACATTTATTTTTACACATTTCCCAAGAACTCATAATTAACTTGTTATCATTATATATAACTATATACACATATATGTGTGTGTGTATTTATGTATATGCACACAGAAGTATTGGCATGGAGTTTTATGTGTATAACATACTATCCTGGATTATGTTATTTTTCATAAAACAATGTGACTTTTTAACCTTTATTTGGTGTCCTGCTGAATGTTTTTATAGGAAAACTAACGAAATATAAGACTGAATTTTCAAAGACTATCACTTAAACTTGTGATTGGCTCAATGCCTTTCCATAAGTAGATGTTTCCTTGAATTGTGAAACAATAATTGGACACTGGAGAGCTATTATTTGTGGAGCCTCTAAGTAAATTTTGTTTTAATGCAAAGCCAAAATGGAGTGCTGGTAAACGGTATCTGGAAATACGGCTCAGTGTATGTAGTGGTTTTGTATGGAAAACACATTTCCTTTGCACTAGGATATAGCATCTAAAAACTTGGCGATCTGTATAATCCTTGATACTTCTGGATAATGTCATAATCAGAGATAAAGGAACATAAGTGCATTAACATCTCCAAAGCAGAGCACTTTCTTACTTTTTAAAGTTTGTTTTTCTGACATTTTATTATATAAGATTTTATTGCAGTTTAAAACCCATATTTAGGAGGAATAATTTAGGGTATATATTACCAGTTGTGGACTTTTTCAGAAAATTTTGAAACAAACTAAGTTACTAACTAACTGGTTTAGAATTGGGAATTTTATATGTTGTGGCTACTTCCCCTTTCCTAGCAAAATAGTTTGGAAATACATCAGGATGATATCTGAAGAATGATGCTGAGGTCAGTGTACTGTGATGTGTCCTTTCTGGATGCCTGACAGTAAATTCTAGGGATCTGAGGGCCTGAAAAATGTTCAAAAATAAAGGTGATAAGAGAGAAAGTTAGTGTGTTGGAAATGTTTCAATAAGAACTTGTCAGGATGTGGTTCTAAAGGTGGAATACTGGGAGAAAAATACACAAGGCCTGCACAGGTTTTTTTTTTTTTTTTTTTTGTAAACATGTATGCATTCAGTGTCTTTTTTGTTTTGTTTTGTTTGTTTTTTTAAGCATGATTTCTTGGTTGGCTGTGAATTCCAAAACATTTTCAAAGGATTGCCACTTATCTTGTTTTTACATATATACATATATAATAAATATTATAATATAATAAAATAATAATAAATACAACATATTATATATTATAAATATATATTATATAATACATATCATATATATTATAGATATATATGATATATAATATATATCATATTATATATAGGTATAGATATATAATATATATATTTTATATATTGTATATAAATTTATATATAAATTATATATATAAATAATATATATTATATATAAATTATATAGTATATATGATATACATACTATATAATATATAATATATGTAAAATTTATATATATTATATATCTATATCTATATTTCCCAGAAACATATCACTAAAATTTTCCTTACACTGCTCATCCTAAGATGTGAGCCCTAGGTGTTATACACAACTAATGAATCATTGAGCACTACAACAAAAACTTATGATGTATTATATGCTGGCTAACTGAACATAATTAAAAAAATTCCTGATGGTACTTTTTTAATGTGCTTTCTGTGTTTTACTTGAAAAACTTTATCTCATTATATTTTGGGCAGCTAGGGATTGAAATCCTGTCTTCTATGCCTTAAAGCCTATTTGAGGTTGGTAAAAAGCATCTGGACAGTTTTACTACTTTATTTTCTCCCATCTTCTCTTTCCTACTTGTCTTACCTCCAGGATGTTCAAGTTAAATGCCTGCTGCTAAGGTTTCTTTTATGCTCAAATTTAACAAAACATTTGTTTGTTTGTTTGTTTTTTCCTTTAGATTTGTGTGTCACTAGCAAATAGTAACAGTAGATTCATTTTTGACATTGTTATTTCAATATGGATTTTTTTGAAGATTTTATTTATTTATTAGAGATGAGAGAGAGCATGAGCTGTGGAAGAGGCAGATGGAGAGGAAGAGGCAGACTCTCCATTAACAGAGAGCCTGATGCAGGGCTCAATCCCAGGACTCCGGTGTCATGACCTGAGTCAAAGGCAGACACTTAACCGACTGAGCCACCCAGGGACCCCATCCATATGGCTCTATTTAAAAAGTGGGTATAGTCATTGGTAGGACAGCTTTGGTAAATTAGTGGGAACTCTCTTTTTTTAAATTTTTTTAAAGATTTTATTTATTTATTTGATGGACGGAAATCACAAGTAGGCAGAGAAGTCAGCAGAGAGAGAGGAGGAAGCAGGCTCCCTGCTGAGCAGAGAGCCCAATGCAGGGCTCGATCCCAGGATCCTGGGATCATGACCTGAGCTGAAGGCAGAAGCTTTAACCCACTGAGCCACCCAGGTGCCCCTAGAAACTCTCTTTTAATCACTGATACTAACCAGTGAGATACATGTTTTTCACTGATTACTTGGAGCCTTTTTGTTTAAGTCTAAACTCTCCAAAAGGGGCAAAGGGGTTACATGCTTAATAAATGTGACAAATATACATATTTCAGACATAAAACAAATGTTTTTGTATAAAGTTGCTCACCAGAGATACTGACAAAAATTTCTTCAGTTTTTGCTACACTAGAAATAAAAGCCCAAAATTATGACCAACTGCCCAATTCCTGGGACCATTTTATGTGTAGTGTGATTAGTATAAAGCCTCTCTTTCTTTCATACATGTTGGGAGTTATAGGAAAATTGGTGCTTTTTCCTCTGCAACTTTCTATTTATTTACTTATTTTAAAGATTTCATGTATTTATTTGCCAGAGAGAGTGTGCGTGAGAGAGAGAGAGTTAAGAGTGCACAAGCAGGAGGAGCAGCAGGCAGAGGGAGAAGCGGACTCCCTGCTGAGCAGGGAACCAGATGAAGGACTTGATCCCAGGATCCTGGGATCATGACCTGAATCAAAGGCAGACACTTAACTGACTGAGCCACCCAGGTGCCCTGTTATTCTTTTTCAAGACTGCTTTGACTGGGTCTTTTGTTGTTCCATACAAGTTTTAGTATTATTTGTTCTAGCTCTGTGAAAAATGTTGTTGTTATCTTGATAGGGATTGCATTAAACCTGTGAATTGCTTTGGGTATTATGGACATTTTAACAGTATTTGTTCTTCCAGTACATGAACATGGACTATCTTTCCATTTGTTTGTGTCATCTTCAATTTCTTTTATCAGTGTTTTGTAGTTTTTGGCATAGAGATCTTTTATCTTCTTTGTTGGGTTGTTCCTAAGTATTTATTATTTCAGTGCAATTATAAATGGGATTATTTTCATAATTTCTCTTTCTTTTCCTTCATTATTAGTGTATAGACATGCAAACCAATTTCTGTCTACTGATTTTGTATCTTCTGATTTTTGCGTCATTTCATCTGAAAATAGTGAGCTTTACTACTTTCTTATCAATTTGGATGCTTTTATTTCCTTTTGTTGTCTGATTACTATGCCTAGGGCTCCCATTACTATGCTGAATGAAAGTGGTGAGAATGGACACCCTTATCCTATCCTGATCTTAGAGAGAAAGCTCTCATTTTTCCCTCATTGAGGATGATGTTAGCTGTGGGTTTTCATATATGACCTTTATTATGTTAATGTATGTTCCCTCTAACCCTACTTTGTTGAAGGTTTTTTATCATGAATTGGTGCTGTGCTTCATCAACCTTTTTCATCTATGGAGGTGAACATATGGTTTTTATCCATTCTCTTATTAATATGATGTATCATGTTGATTGACTTGTGAATATTGAACCATCTTTGCATATCTGGAATAAATCCCACTTCATCACAGTAAATAATTTTATTAATGTATTATTGGATTCAGCTTGCTAATATTTTTTAGAGGGTTTTTGCATATGCATTCATTAGGGATATTAGTCTGTACTCTTTCTCTCTCTTTTGTAGCATCTTTATCTGGTTTTAGTATCAGAGTAATAATGATGGTCTTGTAAAATTCATTTGGATGTTTTCCTTCCCCTTATATTTTTTGGAATTTTTCGAGAAGAATAGGTATTAACTCTGTTTTAAATGTCTCATAGAATTCACCTGTGAAGCTATCAGGTCCTAGACTTTTATTTATTGGGGTTTTATTGATTACTGATTCAACTTCTTTGCTGCTAATTGATCTATTCAAATTTTCTATATCTTCCTGATTCAGTCTTGGGATATTATATGTTTCTAGGAATGTATCCATTTCTTTTAGGTTGTCCAATTTGTTGGCATGTAATTTTTTATAATGTTCTCTCATAATCTTCAAATCTGTGGTGTCAGTTGTTATTTTTCTTCTTTCATTTCTGATTTTATTTATTTAAGCCCTCTCTCTCCTCTTTTTAATGAGTTAAAGGTTGGTCAATTTTGTTTATCTTTTCAAAGAACCAGTTCTGGGTTTCATTAATCTGTTCTTTTGTTTTTATTGTCTATTTCATTTGTTTTTGCTCTTATCTTTATTATCTTCTTCCATCTGTTGGCTTTGGGCTTGCTTGTTCTTCTTTTTCAAACTCCTTTAAGTGTAAGGGTAGGTTTTTATTTAAATTTTTCTTCTTGAAGTAGGCCTGTATTACTATAATCTTTCCTCTTAGTACAGTTTTTGCTGCATCCCAAAGATTTTGGACCATTATGTTTTCATTTTCACTTGTCTTCATGTATTTTTTATTATCTCTTTGATTTCTTGGTTGACTCATTCATTGTTTAGTACCACATTATTTAATATCCATGTATTTGTGCTCTTTCCAGATTTTTTCTTGTGATTGATTTCTAGTTTCCTGGTGTTGTGGTTGGAAAAGATGCGTGATATGTCTTCAGTCTTTTTGAATTTTGTTGAGACTTGTTCTGTGGCTTAACATGATATTTTCTGGAGCATTTTTCATGTGTGCTTGAAAAGGATGTGTATTCTGTTGTTTTTGGGTGGAATGTTTTGAAGGTCTGTTAGTTGCTTCTAATCCAATGTGTCATTCAAAACCACTGTTTCCTTGTTGATTTTCTGTCTGGATGATTTATCCATTGATATAAGTAGATGTTAAAGTCTTCTACTCTTATTGTGTTACTGTTAGTTTCTTTCTTTTCTTTTCTCTCTCTTTTTTGAGGGGGAGGGTCTTTAGCTGCTTTATATATATTTGGGTGCTCCTGTTGGATTCATAAATACTTCTAATTGTTACATTTCTTGTTCGATTATTCTCTTTATCAGTATGTAATGCCCTTTATTGTCTCTTGTTATATTCCTTTTTTTTAAAGTCTATTTTTTCAGATATAAATATTGCTATCTCAGCTTTCTTTTCACTTCTGTTTATACATTAAATATCTTTTCATCCTTTCACTTTCAGTCTGCATGTGTCTTTAGGTCTGAAATGGGTCTCTGATAGGCAGCATATGGATGGATCTTGCTTTTCTTAGTCTATTCAGTCACCCTATGTCTCTTATTGGAAAATTTAGACAATCTACATTCAAAGTTATTATTTATAGGTATGTAATTACTCCCATGTTGTTACTTTTTTTACAACTGTTTTTGTTATGCTCCATTCTTTCTCTTGCTCTCTTACCTTGTGGTTTAATGGCTTTCTTTAATCATACACTTGTTTCCTTTTTCTCTAATTTTTGTGTGTCTTTTTTTTAAAGATTTTATTTATTTATTTGACAGAGAGATCTCAAGTAGGCAGAGAGGCAGGCAGATAGAGAGGGGGAAGCAAGCTCCTTGCTGAGCAGAGAGCCTGATGCGGGTCTCAATCCCAGGACCCTGAGACCATGACCTGAGCTGAAGGCAGAGGCTTAACCCACTGAACCACCCAGGTGCCCTAGTTTTTGTGTGTCTTATATAGGTTTTTGATTTCTGGTTATCAACAGACTCATATATGACTTTTTATGCATATAGCAGTCTATATTAAGTCACATATATTTGAACACATTCTAAAAGCACTAAATTTTTACTACTCTCACATTTTATGTACACAATATCATACTTTACATCCTTTTATTTTGTGAATCCCTAGGCTAATTTTTATAGATATAATTGATTTTATTGCTTTTGTGCATTAACCTCTGTACCAGTTTTATAATTGGCTAATCCGCTGCTTTTACTATGTTTGTATTTACCTGCAATTTTTTTTCCTTTCATAATTTTCTTACTCTTGATTATGGCCTTTACTTTCCATTCAAAGAATTTAATGTTTATTGTAATGCTAGTTTTAGAATAGACAAACTCCTTTAACTTTTGTTTGTCTGAGGAACTCTTTATCTCTCCTTCTACTCTTAATGATAACCTCAGTGGATAGAGTATTCTTGGTTGCAAGTTTTTTTCCTTTCAGCACTTTGAATACATCATACCTTTCTTTTCCTACTAGCCTGCAAAATTTCTGCTGAAAAATCAGCTGATAGCCTTATGGTATTTCCCTTGCACATAACTATTTTCTTTCCTCTTGCTGCTTTTACAATTCTCACTGTATCTCTACATTTTCCCATTTTAATTGTTATGTATTATTGGGTGGACTTCCTTGGGTTGATATTATTAGGTTCTTTCTATGCCTCATGGATCTAGATATTGGTTTCTTTCTAGATTAGGGAAGTTTTAAGCTGTCATTTCTTCGAATAAATTTTCTGCTCCCTTCTTTCTCTCTTTATCTTCTGGGATACCTATAATGTGTATGTTATTATGTTTGATGATGTTGCTGAATTCCCTTAACCAATTCTCATTTTTTTAAAATTATTCTTTCTTTTTCTTTTTGCTCTTCAGCTTGATTTCTTTCTATTACACTGTCTTCTGGCTTGCTGGTTCATTCTTTTGGCTCTTCTAATCTATTATTGATGTCTATTATTGATGTCTTCTAGTGTCTTTTAAATTTCAGTTATTTAATTCTTCATCTCATCATATATATACATATATATCATTTATATTTATATTTACATTCATTAAAGGTCTCACTGAGAAGATCTCACTGAAAAGCTCACTGAGCTTCTCCATTCTTTCAATCCCAATAAGTACCTTTATGACTATTTCTTTGAATTCTTTATTCTTTATCTGGAATTTTGTTTATCTCCATTTCATTTAGCTCTTATGCTGTAGTTTTGTCCTATTCTTTCATTTGGGACATATTCCTTTGTTTCCTCATTTTATCAAACTTTCTGTGTTTGCTTCTATGTATTAGGAAAGACATAGATTTTGAAAGTAGTGACCTTATGAAGAACAGGTCCTTTGATGCCCTGTAGCAAAATGACCCTTGTTCACCAGAACTAGGTGCTTCAGGAGTGTCACCTATGGGGTTGTGTGTGCTCTACTATTGTGGTTGAGCTGCATTTGCCTTTAGTTCAGTCAGTTACAATGGCCTACTTTTTCTGTTGTGACTACACTAGCAGGGTTGGGACCTGTCGTGGTCCACCATGGACTTGTAGTCAGACCAGATTCCTTCAGTCCATTTCAGTTTGGTTATTGTACCCACCTGTAGGGTGCTCTCTCTGCCTTCTTCCCTGAGAGGTTCAAATTCATGGCCAGGCCAGCAGTCAGACCAGATGCTTGCCCCTAATCCATCTATTGGGATGCAGAAACTGTGAACTGCAGGGCTGTGCTGTCCCCTGAGTACTTTTTGTTGGTGAATGGGGTCAGCATTCAGATCAGATACCTGGCCCCAGTCCATCCCCTAGGGCTTCAGAGCCACTAATCAGCAGGGCATTCTCTATTCTTTGCCAGTTATAAGATTCAGTCATTTGGGCTACAGTCAGACTTATGTGTATGGCTATCTTCCCCCTTTCCCAGGAAGAAATCACTTTGGAGTGGTGCTGGTCCCTGCTGATGCTGCATGGAAGATAAGGCATGGCAAGAGCTACTTTAGAGGGGCTCCTGCAGAGTGTGACAGTTTCAATGGAATAGATCTATAGAACACATAGGCTGTGTGATGTTAACAAGGTAGCTGAAGAGTGTTTTTGCTGGTTCCTGCAAGTGTCAGGCTCTGTAGGCTGGCAAGATGAGGGGAAAAGAAATGGCACCTGTAAGCTCTTTGTTCTTGAAGTCTCCTAAAGATCCTTGCCCCTCCTGTACAAGTTCTTCAATTAATAAATGATCACCTTCACATATACTCCAGGTGCTTTTCAAACTGCTTCTTCTATACTGTATGTCTGTGGGGTTGTTAGTTATGTTGTCTCTGTGAAGGCAGGGACTCAGTTTCTTATTGTCCTTCAACACTCCCAGAACTAAGCCTGCTAATTTTTAAAGTAGCCAGAGTTAAGCCCTACTGGTATTCAAAGCTCCATATTCTGGGGACTCATCTTCCTAGGCAAGGTCCCTGCTTCAGTTGCCTAGTGTAGGGTCTTCTCCTGTCTCTTCTCTCTACTTGTGGTGTCCTTTACATCTGTGATTAGTTTCTCCAGGAGTTTGGTTCTCTTCTGAATCTCCAACCCTTCTACTCTTTTCAATGTGGCCTCCCTTCTAGGATTAACTTTGGAAAATCTGTTCTTTTGGTGTTTGGGTCATTTTCTGGGTTGACTCTATCTAGGTGTGTCTGTGGGATAAGGTGAGTTTAGGAGTCTCCTAGTCTGCCTTCTTTCCAGAAGCCTCTGAAAGGATATATATCAAAATATGTACAGTGGTTCTTTCTAGATACTGTATATACGGATGTCAGCTATTTTTATTTTTATATGTGTTTTCATTATTCAGTGTACTTATAATGTGTTTGTATTAGTTTTGGAATAAGAAAATATAATTTTAAAATTAGAAAGAGAAATTAATAACTTGGAATAAACATAGAGTAATTAAAAGTAATGTCTTTTTTGTTGTTACTTTTTCTGTGTCTGGGCATGGTATGAAGGAGTATAGCAGCTTATCATAAACTTCATTTGGAATTTAGATAAGTATATTTGGAGAACTGTAAAACTGTTATTAAAATAAGAATGTCGGGGCGCCTGGGTGGCTCAGTGGGTTAAGCCTCTGCCTTCGGCTCAGGTCATGATCTCAGGGTCCTGAGATCAAGCCCCGCATCGGTCTCTCTGCTCAGCGGGGAGCATGCTTCCCCCCTCTCTCTGCCTGCCTCTCTGCCTACTTGTGATCTCTGTCTGTCAAATAAATAAATAAAATCTTTAAAAAAAATGTTAAAATACCTTGGAATTGAAAGAGACCTTGTAGGTCCAATTTTTACCTAAATGATTATCCCCTTAAAATGCCTCTTCTTGCTACCTTGCATTTGTCACATTATCTGATGGTTTACCTATGACACAGCAAGTTCACAAAGAAAGGAAATATCTTTCTCATTTTTATTTTCTAAGTGCCTATTTTATGAAATATCAAGAAACATTTGCTGAACAAATAATCCAATGATTGAATGCATGGGAGGCTACCTTTTCTAGTTTTGCATGGGTTCTTCTATTAAAATATTGTAAATTCCTAAAGTGAATGATAATACAGCTTATAGAAATTTCAGTCTTCAGGTAAGTGTTTTGTTTATATTAAATAGTCAATAAATGCCTATCAATTGAACTTCCCAGATTCTTTAACAGAACAGTGTATAGAGTAAGAAAGGGCCACCCAGAACACTTGAATCACAATTAAATTGCTTCCCAAGTAGCAGAAAACAGAAAACCATCTATTATACTTGACTTCAGCTGTACACTCAAATATAATTAATAGCCTGAAAATTTTTATGACTAATAGAGCATGAGCTTTTAGTGAATTTCTGGCTTTTGGTGGTTCACTAAGAAGGATTTATAAGATAAGATAGTTGCTGTCTCTGAAATTATCATCTCAGAAAACAGTATCAAGCTTCAGTAATCAAACCAATATAACATGTGATTAGGAGGCTCTATTTAAAATATGCTTTTACATAAATGGTTTATTTCCCACAATCATAGATGAATATAAGGAAGCTAAGTCATTTCCTCAGAGTTACACAATTCATCAGTGGTAAAAGCAACACTCCAATATAGCTCTATGGGCTTTAAAACAAGCTCTTTCATATTTACAGACAAACTCTCAACTTCTGTGGTAATTCTGAGAATTAAGGGAAAGCAGCAGCCACATCCATTCCTTCACCCACTCCCATTTCTGAAATAGAAATATTTATGAATATTACCCTGGATATTATCAACCCTCTGTGATAGGAGATAAATAAATTTTGTAAAACAAAAAAGTAGAGAGTCAGAAAAATAAACTTAAAATTTACAAGTATTGTAAATCTCTGTGTAATATCTATACATAGTGGTTCATATATATATATATATGAATAAGATGTATATGTATATATGACATATACATTTATCTGTACGTGATATATATGCTATATAAGTACATGTATGAATATATATAAATGCTGAGGTCTCACTATCTCTAATGGGGCAACAATTCCTACAACATAATAGCATGATAGTTATCAAAATTGAATAATTATATATTAATATTTGAAGCTTTTTCAAAAAAGATTACCCTAAGTTATCACCATAGTAATAGAAAAGGAATAATAATCTGAGAAATAATCAAAGAATTACACATTTCACAAGGGTGGTTCACAGTTTTATGTTCTAAGATATCTCATGAGTTTCAAGTCATCTATAATGGTGAATTAGTAAATGCAAAAATACAAAACCTTTGAGTTTTGTTTGCTTTGAATTTTTTGGTTCCTCTTTATAGTATTCATTATAAAATTCTAGTTATTTCAAAATAAGCAAAGCCCATAATGTAATTGTACACTTTATTTGTAAAGATAAACATTTGAGCTTCATGGTGTTTATAAGACCAGATACTATATGAAACAAAAGCTACATGTCACTATCAATAATTGCATCCCATACTTTAAAAGATCTCTCATAAAAGAGCTGTTAATTTTTTGCCTTTAATTAGCTATTTTATTAAAATAAATACACATATGAATGTGTGACTTATTGACATATTGGAAAGGATTCTGAGGCCAAAGATCTAGGCCCTGTGCTATGGAGCCAAAGAGATATTCCATTTATGGAATTGGGACTGTCTCAGTACTCTTATTAATATCATGCCATATTCATATAGTTGCCCCCATGTTTCTCAGAATTCAATCTCCTTTCCCATACACAAAGGAAAAAGAACTTAATATAAAGCTGTGAAAGAGTAATGCAATACATGTAAAGACATTTTACAAGACTCTAGCCGGATTTTTCCCCAAAAGATTTGGAAAAGTTTGAACTAACAAGGATGAATTGATCAGGATCTGGGGTTAATTAAAATGTGAAAATCCAATATTCTATATAATTGCAGCTAATTAAGAAACTTTCAGGACGAATTAAAGACTTTTGTAGCTTTTCCAGGATTCTTATTTCCATTTCTAAAACTCAAGAATTAAATTCTAAAATCTAAATAAAATAGTTTAGAACATTTACTTCTCTTGAAAGAATTATCTTTTTTTTAAACAAGCTTTTAACTATTAATATTAAAGCATGAAACTTCAATGACAGCTATGCTTTTTTTTTTAAGAAAAAAAAAAAAAAAGACCTTATTTTCTGATGTTATAGAGAAGGCAGAAGTCCAGTACATTTTTACAGTGATAAAAGACATTTCTCATGACTGAAAAGCACAGAAATGATGTGATACCTATCCCATCTATCTATAATAGATTTTGGATAATGCCATGAGGGAAAGAATGGAGGAGATACTTGGGAAAGTAGCATCAGCCTAACTCTGGGTTTTACAGATCTCTTGAAACAGTCAAGGAATGTTAAGGAAAGGTCACTTGACTGGTTATAAACGCTGTGTCCTTAGTTTCTCAATAGAGAGTTCCTTAGCGTAGCATGTAAGGTTTTTTCTTAGCTGGTCCACCCTGCATTTGCACCCCCATTCCCTGTTAGTCCACCTACTGCAGCCACACGGATACTTTCTGTTACCTGAATTTCCTATACATCTTGTATTTCTCTCTTTCCTGGAATGATACACTTTATACATTGAATTGTTTTTTTTTTTTTTTTAAGTTTTTATTTATTTATTTGACAGACAGAGATCACAAGTAGGCAGAGAGGCAGGCAGAGAGAGGGGGGAAGCAGGCTCCCTGCTGAGCAGAGAGACCGATGCGGGGCTTGATCTCAGGACCCTGAGATCATGACCTGAGCTGAAGGCAGAGGCTTAACCCACTGAGCCACCCAGGTGCCCCCATTGAGTTGTTTCTAATAGATCTCTACTTGGAAGTTTCTATATATTTGGAACTTCACCTTTCAATACCCATTTCAAATACCAGTGGCTATGCACCATATTTTCCTCCCTCGTCTAGGCTTGTGACTTCTATCTCTGTGCACCCATACCATTGTTTGAAATGATTCAGTTATATTTCACTTTACAGTGTATTTATTCACTTTTTTAGCATGCCAATTGGAGTATTATGTCAAATCCATTTTCATCTTTGTCTTTCCTTCATTAATGTCCAAAATATAGTAGGGCCTGAATAAGCAATCTTACTCAAGAGATTGTCTACTTTAGGTGACTACATAATATAAAAAATTTAGTTTTTTTGTGTTTTTTAAAAAGTATTTTATTTATTTTAGAGAGAGAGAGAGAGAGAGAGAGAGTGCACAAGCAGAGGGAGGAGCTGAGAGATAGGGACAAGCAGACTCCTCCCTGAGCAGGGTTTCCTGATACGGGGTTCAGTCCTGGGACTGCTGGACCATGACCTGAGCTGAAGGCAGACATTTACCTGACTGAGCCACTCAGGTGCTCCAAAAAAATATTTATTTTTAAAGAAGCTATAAAATTACCACTTTAAGATTGTTTTACTCTATTCATTCTACTGGTTTCACCACAGAACTGGGGTACTTATACTTTACTACAGTTATATATTTATATACATTGTAATATTTAGGTATTAAATGATCTAGATTTACATGGTATGTTTGAAAATTGAACTCTTTATAATGATCTCTTTGTAATTCTTATAGATTTTGGTATAGTTTATAAAATGGTAAAATGACTCATTAAGAAATTCTTTTCCTTGGGTCTGAATCTGTATAGCTAGTTAAAATTTGAATCAAATCTGTTTGCAGTTTTCCCTGAAGTATAATATTTTGTCACTCCAATGTCATTTAGTAACTTCTGTTTAACAGTGATTTATGATTACCCAAGTAATAGCCCGATATTCAAAATGAATTCAAATATTAATAAATGCACACTTTCATTTAATCATTTAAACTTTTGTTGAATATTCAAGTTGAAGTTTTCTGTTTTACATTATATATGTCTTAGGAATTCTACCTGTCAGACATTTGGTTAATTATAGTTGACAATTATCTGTATGTCTTATATAAGATTTAGGGAAAACTTAAAGAGGCTTGAAAAATACTCTTTACAAAATTAAGTTGTCATGTAGTTTTTGACAGTTGTATAATTTGAAGTATATTACATTTTCATTGAGTAGCATTGCCCATGTATTCTATCAATCACAATTTCTGTAGTACAGTTGGTGTTTCATTCTAGGTTTAAGGAAGATAAAAAGAACATTCTGTGATAAAATAAGTTCACGGAGGGGTGCCTGGGTGGCTCAGTGGGTTAAGCCTCTGCCTTCGGCTCAGGTCATGATCTCAGGGTCCTGGGATTGAGCCCCGCATCGGGCTCTCTGTTCAGCGGGGAGCCTGCTACCCACCCCCCCCCCCCGTCTGCCTGCCTCTCTGCCTACTGGTGATCTCTCTCTCTCTGTGTCAAATAAATAAATAAAATCTTTAAAAAAAAAAGATTTTATTTATTTATTTGACAGAGAGAGAGAGAGATCACCAGTAGGCAGAGAGGCAGGCAGAGAGAGAAGGGGAAGCAGGCTTCCTGCTGAGCAGAGAGCCGGATGTGGGACTCGATCCCAGGACCCTGAGATCGTGACCTGAGCCGAAGGCAGAGGCTTAACCCACTGAGCCACCCAGGCGCCCCATAAATAAATAAAATCTTAAAAAAAAAAAAAGTTCACGGAAACTTTAACTTAAATCAATAGGATTTTTACTCATCATTTTTATCAATGCAGGAATTCTCAGATATTCAAATTCATTGTGGATTTCCAAAACAGTTGACATAATATGAAGCATATTTACTCATATGATATTTTTGAGGAACATTTTAAGTCATTGATACTATAAATAGTTCTTATTTCTTTAAATACATTTTAGGAAAGCTAATATAAGTCCAACTGTCCTACTCTAGGGTTACTTGATCATCTCCTTCTTATTAGTATTCAGGGAGATTAATTTACCAATAAAATTAGGAGAGAATCAAATTCCATTCTTGAAATTGCATTTTGTGTGTGTGTGTGTGTGTGTGTGTGTGTGTGTGTGTGTGTGTGTATTTAATTTCAGTCACATAAATTTGTGTATATGTGCATGTGTTGTATGTTTTTGACATTCTTAAAATGTCATGCATCATGGAAACTAGAAATGCTGCTGATTGTCAGAAAAAGAATATGCCGAGTCTAGAAAATGTAATGATAGAAGCAGAGAAGTCATGGTAAATACACTTTAGGGGTCAAATGCCTGAAATTATTTAATTTTCTTCAGTTAAGAATTGATTTAGATTTGACTAAATTCTACTTGAATAGTTATATTCGTTTTCATTCTTATGTTTTCTCTATGGCAGTGGGGGGATGGGAAACAACTTACCAGTCTTTGGAAGCATTTACATTGAATTAAGGTCCAAGAGATCCACATTACATGAATACTTTACAAAGATTATTTGTCAAGCACAGTTTAGCTAATAAAGTGTATGATTAGCTAATAAGTGTATGATTCAAGGCCTCAGGTTTTTTCAAACATGAAATGAATTAGTTCCATGGAATCCAATATATTTTTCCAATCCCAGTCTCTGATGCTAGAATCTATATTTCAGAATGCTTTTGTGTCACCAAAAAAAACACCAATTGTTCAATAATTTTAGAGTTAATGGTCTTCTATTCCAGGAGTTGAAGCCATCTGAAGGTGTAATTATTCCTGTAACTGTGCAAAATATTGTACCTTGGAAACTGCCTATCTAGCCGCAAACATATGCCTAAAAGAATGGTTTCTGTCTTAGGTGGGTGCTTTTATATACTAGTAGTTCAGATTGGCTAGGGTATAGATGTGTGTGTGTGTGTGTGTGTGGTTTTATATTCTTCTAATACTTAGTGACACAATGCAGCTACAAGGTATAGTAAAGTGATGTAACTAGGAGGCCGGACACCTGAGTTCTAAGACTTTCTCTGCCTGTTTGCTCTGTGACTTGGAGCACGCCATTTCAACTCTTATAACCAGTTTTTTCATGTGTAGAAGAGAAAGTTGAACTTGATACATGATACATTTCACATCTCTTTCAGCACTATAATTCTATACATATTTGAGAAACCTGCTCTGCCCCTTCTTAAAACTGATACAACACTACCTATTTCAGAAGTCATCTTCGGTAAAACTCTAAAATTCTCAAAGGACTGACACCCGATGTAATGGGATAAAAATAATATTTATGGAGTATTACTTCTTCTGTTCCAGATTTATCTTCTGAAAGATTACTGAGCAAATCACTCCTTTTATCAGCATAGTTTGTGGTTTCTGCAGCTGTACTGCATACTGTCCTAGTTCATGGGCTGTCACAGCAACTGAACATCATGATTTTTGACTTGGCTGTTTGGAGGAAGTTGCCAAGTAACTGGAAGTGAACTCAGTTAAGGAAAGTTTACTAAGCCAGCATGTGAAAGAACTCTTCAGTGTCTTTCCCAGAGACCACATTTAACTATGACCATAATACATTTTTGTTTCATTCTTTCTTACTCTAAAGTAAACTCAAACTAATATAAGCCTCTAGAAATAGTAATAAAATTAATTTGAGAAAAGCACTGTACCCTGGGCTGTTTTGTTTTACAAAGACTAAAGTTAATAAATGGACTATGTGAGAGGAGGTTCCAATGGCCATGTTTCTTTGAGTGTCTTGGACTTCAAAGGAGGATTTGTGAAGGAACCAGGAAAGCTTCAGGTCTTTTGCGGTATCAAGCAGGTAGAGCCCATCAATGGCAATCTAAGGAATAGAAGTCATACATGAAAATAAGCCATAACTGTAACCCATTTATAATTGATTCAAGGCAGTGTACACAAATGATCTCTTCATGCTCTCATAATCAGAGAAATAAAGGAATACAAAAACTTTTCAAAGATATTAGTTTTCCTCTTTCAGTATTCTCAGGAATGGATGCTCTTCACCCTATGCCCGATTCAAATCTTCCTCTTTGGTTCTTTTGAACAAATAGAATTGCTCTTTCTGTTGTGTTCTTGTTCTAGAGTAGACTCTACCTAGAGAAATACAGTGTGTTTTTGTTTGGTTTCAAATAAAAGCGGAAAGGATACATATCATTCAGGAAAATCTCTTATTTAAATTTGAATGCTCATATGTCATGTAAGGTTCGCTTTCCTATCACCAATTATATATACTCTACTCATTGTTTACTCTAACCCAACTGTCCTGGTTTCAAGATTCTGAGTATTTGTCTCATTCCTGTTGCTGTGTGTTCGCACATACTTTTCTATCTCTAGCTGTAACGCTTTTCTATTCTCCAAGTTTAATCACAAGTTCTCAAGAATCACTGTTGTCTGATCTCTTGTTTCCTGTTACTAGATGGGAAAATATATGCACATGTGTATATGTTTATTATGATTCTCATCAAACAATGTTATTTAACACTTATTAATCATGATAGTTAATAATCACTGATTTCCTTATCTATTCTCTCCTAATTCAGTTGTGAGCTCCATGAAGAACAGGGTTTTGTCTTCCATGTTTGCAATTTTTGTACCTCACACAGTGCCCAAATGTGAGGTACATTCATACTCAATAATGGAGTAAGCTAAATAATGATACTTGGAATTTTATGCAGGGCACAGATATATATTTGATAAAAAGAAAAGGAAATTCAGTTCTGGTCCTGAGGTTTGGTTTTTCTTTCTTTTTTTCTTAAAGATTTTATTTATTTGACAGGCAGAGAACACAAGTAGGCAGAGAGGCAGGCAGAGAGAAAGAGGGAGAAGCAGACTCCCCGCTGAGCAGAGAGCCCAATGCAGGGCTCGATCCCAGAACCCTGAGACCATGATCTGAGCTGAAGGCAGAGGCTTAACCCACTGAGCCACGCAGGTGCCTTGAGGTTTGGTTTTTCAATTGTTGTTAAACTTTGTTTTAGAATTGGAAAAGACATTGAGGTAATGAGATGTCATTAAAAATTGCATTATTCAGAGATTTTGAAGTAGAATTACCCAGGATTATTTTTCCTGTGTGCTTAGAATAGTTCCAATATGTTCAGCTGAGAGAAAAAGACCTAAAATGTAATGGAAATACTTAAAACACTGGGAGGGGTCCCTTTTAATGAGGAAGTTAGTAATTACCTGAACATCACTATAATATTCTGTACTGGTTTGGATGCTTCCATGCAAAAGAATAAAAACCCACAAGGACTAGAAGCTTTTTCATGCACCCTCACTTTGGAAAGACTATAGAAACAAGGATATCTGAATATCAAGGTCATGGGCAGTGGTGCTGGGGGAGATGGGGTGATTTCCTTTAAGGTTTCCACAAGTCTCATGTTAACACACACCAAGTAGTTAGAAGAAGACTAAGAGAGGTCCACAGCTATTGGTTCTGGCTAAAAAATATCTGTAACAGGGTTCAGTGAATGTGCTAAATATATATGCAGTTTCTGCAGAAACAAAATAAAAAAACAAAACTTCAGATTTAGTTTCTAAAGGAAAAAAGAATTCAGTGCAGTCTTCTTCACATAACCCTCTGCAATGAACAATAAAATGTCTGTAATGTATATGATTCCTTCCCATATGGAGAAATTATATTTGTGTAGCCTTGTTCTAGTTGAGAGCTTCTGTTCAAGCTGTTTATGTAAAATGTATATGGTGCTTTGGAAGATGTTGGATGATATCAAGTGAGGATTTTTTTTTTAAATATCTGGTGTTCTACTATGATATGTATTCTTTGACTATGACACAAACAAACATATTTTCATTGTTTTGATATATTTTCATATATATCTCACTTATGCATGCATGCAATACAATTTCAGTGCTTCTAAAAATACATGTAAACCATATTCCTTCTACCTGGAGAAAGAGAAAAGAAGTGAGTGAATTGGTAAAAATGTCTAGAAGAGATGAGGAGCCTGGAGTGCTACTGAGTTTAGGATAATCCACACAATAAAATGATATGGCACACAGCATAGTATCAAATGACTAGAGGCAATAAAATTATTTAACAATACTAACTTGTAAGCTTACCTTTCTAAATGTCATTGGACCTTGTTTTAATAAATACAGTTTGCTACTGATATGACAGGTAACACAGAACATATTTTCCATGCTTGGTTTCAAGGTCAAATTTTGTTTTCAGAATGAGGACATCTTATTGTGGCTATTTAGAGCATCATTTCCTAGTCAATATATTCTCTGACATTTGGCTTCTTGGAAGTCCAACAATATTTTAAATGCTAGCAGTTATTGAACACTTACTATGTGCTAGCTAGCTACTGCTCTAAGCGCTGTGGTATTCCTTAGGGAAATTATTGCTAACGCTGTAAAAGGCAACTGCCAAGTCTCAGTGGCTTAGACAACAAAGGTATATTTATGATTCATGTCACAGTTTAATTGGGTTTCAGGAGGCAGCCTTCCACATTGTGATCAAAGATGCTGGCTCTGTCTAACTCTGCTTGAAATGGCCAAAAAGCAAAATAAGAGAACAAAGACCATACCAGGCATTTTATGGCAAGAACTGGAAGGGGCATATATCACTTTGAATCACATTCCTTTGACAGAAGCACAGTGGTGTTACCCTAACCTAAATGAAAGTAAGCTGGGCGACAAAATCTTCAGAGCCTCAGAAGTTAAGAGTGGGTACAGTGCACATTTAGATAGTCTGTGCCACTTTACTATTAATTTGTTCAATTCTCACAGCATAGGTACTATTATTATCCCCATTTCACAGATGAGAAAACCAAAGCACAAAGAATTACATACATATCCCGAGTTTTAAAACAAGTAAATGATAGAGCTGAGAATTAAAACCACAAAAATTGTCTATAGAGTTTGAACTTCTAATTATTATGAACACAAAGTTCAAATGAAATTGTCATTTAAATCATAAAATACTTTTATTTACTAGACATTGTTATCTATGTTTTTCAAACCCAAGAAGGAAATTTTTGCTTCTTAACAGATTACTTTAGTGCTATTTAACACTTCATTGCTACTCCCAGTTTTCTGTGTCTGAATATGTGTGTACATGTGTGTATGTGTGTAGATGTGTGCATTTTGAAATATATTCCTTCTATTTGCTGAGTTTTATCTCAGAGCTACCATTATCAGTCACCTTTGTCATCACTGCAATATTTATTAAATGTTGTGGTCAGGAACTGAGATAGATATTTCAGATTGAAAAAGCTTGGGAAGTGGTTAAGCACTTGTATTATTACAATTTATTTTATCTATTATTTAAGATTTTACTTGTTTCAGAGGGGGAGAGAGAAAGAGAGAGAGCAAACATGAGTAGGGGAGGATGCAATGGGGAAGCAGACTCTCAAATGAGCAGGGAGCCCAATGTGGGGCTCAATGCCAGGACCTGGGATCATGACCTGATCCAAAGGCAGATGCCTGACCAACTGAACCACTCAGTCACCCATATCAGTAGAATTTTAGAGATAAATTGAGACTTAGAGAGGTTAAGTGATTTGCCCAAATGACATTCCTAAAGGCAAGGGATATTAGTCTCTGGCTCTGGAGTCTGTGGTTTTTCACATTGTTATGATCTTCCATAAATGTTCATTGTGAAACAATTGTGAAAAACTCTGAAATTTTGTCATTTGCATTGTACAATGTATCATGCTGTCCTGTGTTCTTGCTAAGATTATTGTTTTTAATCTGATTTCATGGGTTCCTTTTGGATAGTAGGCTGGAATACTAGCATCTAGATTTTGGAAATTTAATGTAAATAGGAATGTGGTCAAGTGGTAAAAATATTGTATAATTGTTGCATGATAAAATCCATTTGGCTAGTATCCTTACTACTCTGGGAACATCTATTGTCCATTATTCACTGTTTCTCCTACATCTTTAACTCTTAATGCTCTAGGTATTGATTCGATCAGCTTTTAAACATGGTGAGATAAGCCAATCTTTTAAAAGTATGTAAATACACACAAATATACATGTTACTGGAAAGTTAGAATATCTAACAGTGATCACAGTATGTAGACATCCTTTGACAACCTCATCCAACTTCAACTGGTTCAGTTCCTGCCTTTAATGATAGACTCTTTCAGTGAATGCCTATATTTGGCTGTTCTCCAGTGTCTTCAAATTTTTGAAAAAATATTGTTAATTTATAATCGCCATCTGTGGGAAGGTGAGTTTCAGCCATATACTCTGACATCATTCCTCCCTCCTTTGTGAAACCCTGTCTTCCCCTAGCTCTTGTAGCACTCTATTAGCTGTCTTCTTTCCCCCTGGAAGTTTGTAATTTTTTGTTTCCATTAGAAGTCACTCAGAGATTGTTCTTGGGTCCACATCATGCCTCACTTTCCCCTTTCCAATTACACTGTCTTCCATTTCCATGACTTCAAATACCGAAGCTATATCAATAGCTTCTGAATTCATATTGCTAAGCCATAATCCCCTATTACTTCCAGGCCAATATATCCAACTGACTTCATCAACATATTCAATGTTCAATTGTTAATCTCTTCCTCAAGTTTTCCTTACCTCCAGTTTCGTGTATCTTGATAACCATCACTATGACTGTTCAGGTCAGAAACCTGGGTGTCAATCTTTATATTTAACTTTACCTTATTAACTCCCACTTCACATCCAATTATAGAATCTGCTTTTTCTTTATCAACCTCTACCCTCTAGCAAGGCTTTATCCATATTGTAGCCAGAATGATTTTTTAAAAAGAAAATCTGATCATGCCATTATACTGCTTAAAACCCTTTGACATCTTTAAGAAGTGCTTAGAATAAAGTAAAAATAAGTAACATGACAAACAAGAGCCCTGCTTAACACTAGAACCTTATCACTCTCTCCCTCCCTCTCCTTATTATGCCTCAGCTATATTAGTGTTTATTATGTCTCAAAATATGCCCATCTTTCCCAGTATTGGACATTCACATATGCTTTTCTTCTCTCTGAAAGAAATATCCTTATTTTACTCTCCTCCTAACCCCCACAAAACCCTATGTATCAACATAAATGCTGCTTCTTCAGAGACATTTTTGTAGTGAATATAAATCCCAGGCCAAAACAGTGTTGATTTTTGTTTTAGCAGGCAGCTAGACTTGGCTAAACATAAATTCTAAATTGTGCTCTCCCGCAGCAGGTAGCAGCTAAAATATGTTCCCTTCTTCCACCTTAACTAGGCTGTTTTGAGTCCATCCCAGGCACGCTGGGTTCAGGGACCAGGCACAAATGTGGGCTCAGCCTCTGTTGCTCTCTCTTGGGATCCTCCCCTTTACCTTGCAGCTTCTGTGGGAGCCCAGATATATTTCCTCTGATTCTTCAAGCCAATAAGAGAGATCAGGCCTTTAGCAAAGATTTTTGGCCTTCACAGTGGTGACTGAAACTTCCTTCAAGAGAAAAGCTATAAACATGGGAAACTTGATGAGTGCTGTTCTCTTCTGTCAAGGTGTTCACTACTCACCAGTTACTGCTCACTTCTCATTTGCTTCCAGGTGTGCACGTGTGTCTCTCTCTGTGTGCACGGGCTTGTGCGCACAGGCATAAATTTATATTTTGTTCAGTGTTTATCACTGTTTTCTACAGGAGGGTTTTTCTGTTAGGATACTTCTCCACCATTACCAGCAGCACAATGTGTATTCAAACAAACAAAATATTGAGTACCAATTTTGTGTCAAATACTCTGATAAGTGGTAGCAATTGGTCTCTGATCTAATAAGATACGTGTTCTGTGGGAGGGTGACATTAAACAAATACCCAAATATTTTTAAAATTGTCAAAAAGGTTATGAAAGTGAATTTCAAGGGGACATGAAACCGTTTATTCCAGGGAAACCTTATCTCCTGAGCTGAATTAGAAGAATAAAAGATTAACTAATATTTGAGAGTTATTACAAGTTAATTGCCCAAGGAAGTCAGGGTCAGCTAGAGTGGAAAAAGTGTTCCATGTAGAGGTAACCTTGGATTAGAGTTTTTTTTTTTTTTTTTTTTTAAACTAGATTTCTTAAAGCAGGAAGGAATCTTGGAAAGAATGTCAATGTGATTAGTTTAGAGAATGAGGCAAGAAGAGCTAGTGATAGAGAGTTTGTTTCAGAAGAAATAGAAGGTTATGGAAGCATTTTAAGTGGTGGAATCATTTGCCAATCTTTCAGTTGGACCATAAAAATAGCATTTGAATTCATCATTTCTAAATTTTTAAGGCAAAAATTTATCATAATATAGAGTGTATTTTGTAAATTGTGTTTTCAATTGTCCTTATAGGATAAGAATTTTCCTGTCTAATTTTTATAAACATTTTGTCAGGTGTATCGTATGCCAATGAATATAAGCACTATAACCTTTTTCAACTATTTACCAAACTTTTATTTGATTTTTTTATTAGCCAATTCACATAAACCTACTATGAATATCATCATACATTTTACATACATCATACATACATCATACATTTTACACTTAGGAAGCTAAACTATTAAAGGTATCTTATCATAGACCTTGAGAATTTAAATATAAAATTGCTTATAAAATAACATTAATAGAGATTAAATTTAACATGGAGAAATTAAACTAACATTTTTAAATGAATTACTTTCAATGCAAGATTATTTACATAGCTGAATGTCAGATACCTTTGTGAATGGCCATGTGAATGAAAATATTGAATGAGAAGGTTTCCATTATAGATCATCCACATTCATTTTTAAGGAGGAGTTTTTCAGGATGCCACAAGCTGCTTTTGAACATTAACATGATTACATTTGTGATTTTATTCACACAAATTGCTTGAGAAACTCCAAATACCTTAATTACTTCACAGCTGCAATATTTTCAAACTTGTTTGAAGATTTTCCAGTGAAAACCATGATTTTGCTTTCTTTGTATTAAATCTGTTCATGAATGAAAATTATAGTTGAAGATGATTGTGAAGAGAATATTAGAAACTTAAAGAGACAGCAAGTGTTCTAACAATCAAGCAATTAATGAAAGTACAACATCATGTTCCTTTATTTTTCATTATATTAAATATATTAACATTTTTTTTCTTATTCTGTAGCTCAGTATAATACTTTGTCCACTTTCCCACCAGACTGTCACCTTCATCTATGTAAACATAAAACTGGTTTACCAGAGCTTCTGGGCAAATATATGATGGATCCAATTCTTAGAGCCTCCTGTCTGTAGGTATGTAGCTAATGCTGTAGTCATTTTGGATTAGTGATAAACGGTCATGAAATTGGAAACAGGTTCCTCCAGCTTTTTACAGGATCTGAAACACACACACACACACACACACAAATACGTGCACCCAGAAAGTGTGAGTCCAACTCAAACATCATAAAATAATACACAGTGCATGCTTAATGGTATGCAGGACCATATGAACATATTAAATGACATTGCCTGATGCCAAAGTCAAGTATGGTTTCAACATTGTAGAAATTTGGAGCAATCTTAGCTTAAACTTGAACTAATGACATAGGTTTATGTTTCCCATTGTGATAACAGGAAAAATGTTTTACTTTTTCTTCATCTTTCTCCTTTAAAAGAATTAATAAATGATGCTTTGCCAGTTTATTAGCTTTGGAGAAAAGGATTATAAGACAATAACCACAACAATAATAATGTTGAACATTTAAACTGTGTCAGAAAGTTTCCAAATATTACCTCATTTAATTTTCACAACCATCCTATAAGGTGGGTAAAATCACAATTATCACCATTTCGTAGTAGAGAAATTAAGTTTTCTAGGCTGTAACATTATTAATTCATGGTCACAGACAGAGCTAGTATATGGTGATGACAGATTTTAACAAAGCTTATTTGGGAATAAGGTGATATCGATTCAAAAGTCCCTGAACTGGACAACATTCCTGTATTGAGAATACTAAACTTTTCCTAATTAGACAATTCAGTTTCTTCTATAGAAATTATATCCCACTTCTACTTTGGAATGGCAAGAATGTGCTTCTTTCAAATCTCCAGGGCTCTTCCTAAGATGTGAGGCCCTGTTTCATTTTGTCTCTTGTTCTTTTTTTTTTTTTCCCCCACAGACAACACTGTTACTTCTTACAGCTCTAGGATGTCCAATCCATAGAAGCACTATCAGTCTCAGAAGATTTATAAACAGGGTCATGACGGTCTTCACTTTGTGGTGAAGCCCCCATGATCTCTTTATTCAGGTATCTCAGAAACTGACACATTGGGAGACCAACAAATTATTACATAGACTCTGTAACTCCTAATATCCAATTTAAAGAGATCCCCTTCTGTGTATTCTACTTAGTCATTCAAGCAGAAAATAGATCCAGCCAGGGACTTCCTTGGTAATGGATATCAAGATATTCACCTTTTCTTAAAAAAAGTGTGGGGGGGGGGCATCTGGTTGGTTCAGTGGATTAAGCCTCTGCCTTTGGCTCAGGTCATGATCCCAGGGTCCTGGGATCGAGCCACGCATTGGGGCTCTCTGCTCAGGAGGGAGCCTGCTTTCCCCTCTCTTTCTGCCTGCCTCTCTGCCTACTTGTGATCTCTGTCAAATAAAAAAAAAAAATCGTTTTAAAAAAAGATATTCACCTTTAACATTATATCTTTCTATTTCTTATTATTGGGGAATTTAGCAAGTAAGACATAGACATCTAGGGTTTTTTGTTTTGTTTTTGCTTTTGTTTGTTTATTTGTTTTTTTGAGGTAAAGTATGTGAACTTTGAAACTCCAAGGCATTAAGCACATATTCAAATTTGGGAGCTAACTCTTCCCTTCACTCTGACTTGACCAGTATATGAAAGTCTTTATCCTCGTGATCATCTCTTACGAAATCCTAGGCAAAGATTTCTGTATATTCATAATAGAGATAGAAAATATGTGAATGATTTGATACCTAAATGGTAATTATCACAAAGTTGAAGTAAGCATTTATTAATATATGGTTTCAAGGGTAAAGAGAAACCCCTGAACTTCTTACATTCATCTCTCACCTGCTCACAGAGACCATAAATTATTAAAGTTAATTATAGAGTCATTCCTTTGATTTAAAGCTTCTAGTCTGGGGTTAAAATTCAAATGCACCTGGGAATGACAACACACCAAGGCTTATAAATCACAGTGTGATGAGATAACCAGATCTTTTCAGGAAAATGTGTTTTGATAGGGCTGAATGCTAAACAGAGATGGGAGTGTGAGCACAGGGAAAGAAAGGGGGAGGGATATGCTCAGAAACCTTGGAAAAGCCTTCACAAATTCATGACAGTCTCTTCACATGCTTACTCTGAGCGATAAGGTCATTGTTCATAGTGACAGAGACAGGAAGGTGAGTCTAATCAGAACACTAGTCATTCACTGCTGCCAGTCTGGAAAACTGGCATATAAGTGTGGCAAGTTAGCATCATGTACGACAAGCAGCACTGAAAATGGGAAATCTTGAAAGAGATTCTCATAATGATACAAACCCCCAAAATAATCAACTGATTTGAGGAGGAGGGAAGGAATCTGAGAATTCATTTATTCTGTATATCTCATCAAAAATTGTTAAGGGGCAGACACTTTGTGTGGCTATAAATCCATGACCGGAATGCAAGTTAACGATTCTTCATAAGCAAGGCCCTCATGCTCTCTGTTTTTGGGATTTGTTCAGGCAATGACAGATCTGGGTTAGCATACTAATCACCACCCCAGATGAAATGACCTAATACCAATAAATAGCTTTTTTCATCATAATAGGCCTTGACCTTGAATCTGAAATGGGTCACATTCCAAATAGTTTAGAGAGTTAATAATATTTGGCGATGATAATGATGATGATTAAAACAAACAAAAATTGTGTCTATCATTTCAGCCTAAGTGTTTTTCTGGCATTTTCCAAAGTATAAAAAAGTGCGTCTCTGAAGCCTCTTTATACAGAAACCATTCTGGTACATATGAATTGTCCAAATAGAGTCAGTTTATGCTTACTGAAGGAATCATAAATTTGAATTTCCTCACTTAAGGTTTCATAAAATCTCAATACCACACTCATGTAAGAATCTTAACGTTTAAATTTTGTTGTGCAACAGAAAGAAATAAAACCAAAGACAGACATGATTGATTGCATATTGTGGAACTAAACTGAATCATTGACTTGGGAGAAAACTTGAGGAAAGGTAAACAAATTAATCAGTTTGATTCTCATTTTTATGCTTAGGCATGGTATAGTAGTACTTGCTGAAAGAGGAAATGGTGAAAACATGGACTGGCCTCAGGAATATTGGAGTGAAATACAAAGAAAGCTAACTCCTAGTTTATTGCTACCAGTAGCAGAGGAGTTTTATTTACATTATCTCATGCAGCATAACAAAAGCCTAGCTTGATTTTATACCCCAAGCTCCCATACTAATAAATTATGTAAACAATTCCAACTTCCAGACTGCCCTTGCCTGTCTTCTGCCCTTTTGAGGCAGACTTTTGGGGAAAGTGAGTTTTAGGGAGACTGAGAGTCTCAGGGAAATTGGGACAAATCGTCAGAGGAGAGGCTTTATCTAAGCAACATAATGCCCTGTTCAGTGGAAAAGCTAATGGGGTCCTGAGGCAGTCTCTTCCACAGGGTTCAGTAAAAATGATTTACTTGAGTCAATGGATTGATAAGCTCTTTCTATCATTTTTGTTTCATTTCCCTTCAAGATCTCTAAAACACAATTTATTTAAGGTATTAAGAACTAAATTTTATTTCTTTGTGTGAAATATACTTAAGCTAACATTTTGACTATAAAAATATGAATAAAAGTGCTGCTTTACAAATATTTCAGTGCTTTACAAATTGCTATTGTGGAAAAGTGATTCAAGGAATATTGAAAAAATAGAACTATGCATAATTTTAAAGTTAAATATGTGTGCTAGATACTGTGTATGACTAATTAAATTACTGAAGTTCATTTTGAGCATTGTAGTTTACCAATTTCTTTCCCAGGTAGTATTGAATCTGAGGCCTTCAGCAAACATGTAGGGTACACAAATTTTTAATCTAAAAGAGATAATAGTGACAACATTTCAGGATGGCATTGAAAGTATAGATTGCTCTAGGCAGACATTTTAACAATGTTTATTCTTTCTATCCATGAGCATGGAATGCTCTTCCATGTTTTTGTGTCTTCTTCAATTTCTTTCATGAGTGTTCTGTAGTTCCTCCAGTACAGATCCTTTATCTCTTTGGTTAGGTTTATTCCCAGGTATCTTCTCATTCTTGGTGCTATAATAAATGGAATCAATCCCCTAATTTCCCTTCCTATATTTTCATTGTTAGTGTATAAGAAAGCAACTGATTTCTGTACATTGATTTTGTATCCTGCCACATTACTGAATTGCTGCATGAGTTCTAGTAGTTTGAGGGTAGAGTCTTTTAGGTTTTCCATATAAAGTATCATGTCATCTGCAAAGAGAGAGAGTTTGACGTCTCCTTTACCAATTCGAATACATTTTATTTGTTTTTGTTGTCTGATTGCTGTTGCTAGGACTTCTAGGACTATGTTGAAAAACAGTGGCGAGAGTGGACACCCTTGTTGTGTTCCTGATCCCAAAGGGATGACTGTCAGGTTTTCCCCATTGAGGATGATATTCGCTATGGGTTTTTCATAGATAGATTTTATGAAGTTGAGGAATGTTCCCTTTATCCCTAATACTTCGAAGTATTTTAATCAGGAATGGATGCTGTATCTTGTCAAATGCTTTTTCTGCATCAATTGAGAGGACTATGTGTTTCTTCTCTCTTTTCTTATTGATTTATTCTATCACATTGATTGAATTGCGAATGTTGAACCACTCTTGCATCCCATGGATAAATCCCTCCTGGTCATGGTAGGTAATCTTTTTAATGTACTGTTGGATCCTTTTAGCTAGGATCTTGTTGAGAATCTTGGCATCCAGATCCATCAGTGATATTGGTCTGAAATTCTCCTTTTTCGTGGGTTCTTCGCCTGGTTTGGGGATCAGGGTAATGCTGGCTTCATAAAAAGAGTCTGGAAGTTTTCCTTCTGTTTCTATTTTTTGAAACAGCTTCAGGAGAATAGGTATAATTTTTTCTTTGAATGTTTGGTAGAATTCCCCAGGGAATCCGTCGCACGTCCTGGGCTCTGGTATTTTGGAAGGTTTTTGATCACTGCTTCAATCTCATTACTAGATGTTGCTCTATTCAGGTTGTCAGTTTCTTCCTGATTCAGTTTTGGAAGTTAATAGGTTTCTAGGAATGCATCCATTTCATCTAGGTTGCTTAACTTATTGGCATATAGCTGTTGATAATAATTTCTGATGATTATTTCTATTTCCTTGGTGTTAGTCATGATCTCTCCCTTTTCATTAATAATTTTATTAATTTGGGTCCTCTCTCTTTTCTTTTTGATTAGTTTGGCCAGTGGTTTACTTCGGTCCAAAACCTATGGGATTTGGCAAAAGCAGTCCTAAGGGAGAAATACATAGCCATCCAAGCCTCCCTCAAAAAAATTGAAAAATCCAGAATACACCAGCTCTCTTTACACATTAAAGAACTGGAGAATCAGCAACAAATTAAGCCACCCCAAACACAAGAAGGGAAATAATCAAGATTAGAGTAGAGATCAATGAGATAGAAACTAGAGATACAGTAGAACACATCAATGAAACTAGAAGCTGGTTTTTTGAAAGAATCAATAGTGGCAACATTTCAAAATGCAGCACTAGTAAATGAAGTTCAGGAATGCTGAGGGAAATTCATAAATCAAAATATGAGGACCTGAATGTAGGTGATATAATTTTAAATATTAAAAAATGACTTTAAACACAGTCTTGTGTGGATAAAACATGTAATGAAGAACATTTGTATATTTAAGATAATATTTAGCATCAATTCATCTAAAGGTATAAGCATGTTTTTTGGAAGATCTAATTGGCTTCATCAAATGATTCATGAATTGGGCAGCATCCCTTCTAGCAAGTAGGGTGAAGCTACTGGTATAAACATTTTTTAAGTATAAAGTTATAAGAGATATGTTCTTTAATAATACAAACATACACGTGGATATAATTACATACACATATGTGCATTTATATATCATATGCACATATATGTGTATTTGTCTATATATCTATATAACATGATAGATATAGATAATCTACAAGTATAAAAGCTGTTGACCTTAAGAATGGATTATGAACTATGGTAAGCAGGATTCTTCATGGTTTAGAGTCACTAAATACTATTCAGGATATTGTCGTTTCAGATAACTAAATGGAAAAAGCTGTCAGAATTTTATTCATTTTTCTCAGATTCTTTAATTTCAAGATGCAAAAATCTTACAGCAATCCTTTAAAATAAAGCATTTGCTAGCTATAGTAAAGAAAACTCCTTTTTGTAAATAAATTAATCTATCACTATCAATTGAAAAGAACTGGAGTAGTTGCTCAGAATACAGGTTAAACATCAGACAACGCCAAGGTGAAAGAATGAAGTATCATAGAGATCCTGATGAAATTAAAGATGGACAGGAAGTTTTCTATAATCTGTTGTCATGAACAATTACAATCATTGTGAGGTACATGGGCATGCATGCACGCGCACGTGTGTGTGTGTGTGTGTGTGTGTGTGTGTGTGTGTGTGTGAAGGAAAATGAGAGATTTAGGGCTTCCAGTCTTTATGTTAATATTTTTTAGGAATACAGCAAGATATTGGGATTATGCTCTCATCAATTAGAGTTTTCTGAAAGCATCTTTAAGATCCCTTCACCTTGGCACGTGAACAAATATATCTAAAACGAAAACTGGCTTGTTAGAAGTGCAGAGCCACTTTTCTCTAAAGAACTCATGACACTGTCTTAGGATTTTGCATGTAAAACAAATCAAAGAAGGAAGCACATGGGACATACTGCTAGATGCACTAATATTTGCTTAACCTTAAAATTGACTTTGGAAAGAACAACTTCCCAGGGAATATGGAACCCTTGAAATAAATGAGGCAACATGTTCAGGAAGAAGCTGTGTGACAGGCTTTCTGTAGCTTTGACCTTAAAGGTAAACACAAGGCCAAAGAGCCCCCTGGTGTTCTTGGAACCAAACCTACTCAAATGAACAAATTCGCTAGATTCACATTTAGAGAGGGCAGTGGATATTAAATAGAGACACTGAAGAGTAAATGAAGGAGAAATGAGACTTGAACTTTGTTACATGAGTATGTTTCTAAGAAAGAATGTTCTTCCCAATAGTAAAAATTTCATCCATCTGTGGGAATAAGAACCATAAAGCAAAGAGCTTATGCATGAAGGAGCTTCAATTTATATTTCTACTCATCTCCTAGGTCTGCTTGGGTTTCTAAGACTTGGCAGAAGTTATGGTGTCATCTTGGTGGGCTGAAGTGGAGATTTACGCTCTGTCTTAGCCAGCTTTCAAGTTATATTTGTACAGTCTGGGTTCTTAAGAAAGCTACTTCTTAGCCCTGGCAAGTTCAAGGCTACAGTAAGGCATTTGGTGCACCAGTTAACAATAAGAAAGTGGATTATAATCATGGAGATGGGGTTCTTTCTAGACAAATGCTTTTTTCTGTTTTTCTGTACACTTCAGTAAATTGAACATTTGACTTTCTTTTGAATTATGTAATCCCTCAGGAGATTTAGCTGGTGGAATTTTAACCCTTTCTACCAAAGTAAACTCTCAGCTGACCTCTGATTTTCCCTAAAGGGAAAAAAAAAAAAATAGAGTTTTCTAAGCTTCTTTGGGAAAGGTTAGTTGTGGGTCACTGACAATGGCAGAATGACATGGTGCCAGTAAATGACATGACATGAGTGATTATGAAAGAGCTGAAAGAGAAAACTAAGTGATAGTCTGATCTGTATGTATCAAAAAATATCATCTGTTTCTAATAATTGCTATGTATATTTTTCTAACTCAAATTTTATTTCAAAGAGAAAGACACTGGAGCACGTTTGTATCACCACATTTTCAGGGCCCACACTAAGAATGTATAGCAGTCCCCCTTATCTGTGGGGGATACATTCCAAGACCCATGTGGTTGCCTGAAACTGCATATAGTACCGAACACTATATTGCCATAGCTGAGTTTAGTGTACTTCACTTTATTGTACTTTGCAGACATTGCATTTTTTACAGATTTAAGGTTTATGGCAACCCTGAGTTGAACAAGACTGTTGGCACCATTTTTCCAACAGCATTGGCTCAATTCATGTCTCTGTGTCACATTTTGGTTATCGTCACAATATTTCCAACTTTTTTATTATTGTTATGTTTGTTGTGACAATCTCTTATTAGTGGTTAAGACTGGCTGAAAGCTCAGATAATAGCATTTTTTAGCTATTTTTGAATTTTTAATTAAAAACGTACATTGCTTTATAGATACGCTATTGTACACTTAATGGACTGCAGTGCAGTGTAAACATAACTTTTATATGCCCTGAGATACCAACAAACTCATTTGACTCGCTTTATTGTGATACTTGCTTTATTTTGGTGGTCTGGAACCAAACCCAAAGTATCTCCAAGGTATGTCTGTATATACCATATATATATATACACATACACACACACACACACACACACACACACACACACACACACACACAATAGAGTTTAATTTATAAATTAGGCACAGTAAGAGATTGACAACAATAATAATAAAACAATTACAACTATATAATTTAATAAAAGTTATGTGAATATGGTATCTCTATTTCTCAGACTATTTTACTGTATTGTAATCACCCTTCTTGTAATGATGTGAGATGATAATATGTGGTGAGATGAAGTGAGGTGGCATTAGGCTACCTTGACCTTCTGATGATATGTCAGAAGGAAGATTATCTGCTTCAACACTATTTGACCTTGGGTAACTGAAATCGTGGACAGAGAAAACTCAAATAAGGGTGACTGGACAGGGAAACCTTGAGTAAGGGTGGTTAGTCAGGGAAACCTTGAATATAAGGGTATTGACTGTATTCATTAATGAAAACTCTGAGGATTTACATTGTTGCAGAAATTGCATAGACATTTCTAGTTCAAACTGGCACCGATGAAGTAATTATTTGTAGTGTTAAAAATACCAATATTACAACAAAGTTTGCAAAACTCTCAGTATAGGAATGCCTTTTTAATGCTTCCTAATCAATGTTATTTAAATTGCAGAAGCAGAAACTCCATGTTCTTATCCTAAGTAATCACGATTCCTGATTGAATTATTATATATAGGAAACACCTTACCTAAAGAGGGTTTTGCAAAGCCAAGTAAATCAAGTACTGCAATGAAGTCTTTTTGCTGTTATTGTTTATGACTGAATTTAATGGAGTGAAAGGTTAAGAACTCAGCAACTCTGTGACAGTCTTAGCTTTACAAGAGGGATATTGCTTAGTTCAGGTGTTAACTGAGGTCAGCAAACAGCTCAGACTATTCATCTGCTGTCTGTCTCAGGGTTGCCTTTCACTGATGCTGTGTTCAATGGAATCCCTCTTGCTTCTTCTGAGGATCCTGACATGTCTCACAATTAGAAAATGTTAGCTCGCTGTACAGAGTTTTGTCTGTTCTTGTCTTTATTAATAATAAGATCACTAAACTGTAATTTTTGTACGGTTTAAGAAAGTTGGTGTATAATTTACTGTATATTAGTTTGCTTCATTATACTTTATTATATTATAGGTAATCTAGTGTTCCTTACCTACATTTCAGTTTAATATCTACATCCAGAAGTAGACTAGACTCTAGATTCTGTGTAATGAGAAATCTTGTATCTTTTCCCATGATTGAATTTGTATTACCTGTTTTAGTGTCTAGCAAATGTGAGCACTCAAAAAATATTTCTTGAATGAAAGAATAACCAAGATCCACAAGTTCCACAAATTTTTATTTTTATTCTGATGTCAATTTAATAAATATCATGTCAGATATAAGTATGATACCTTTCTTTCGCTGTCACTTTCCTGTGTCTTTCTAGTTAAAGATATCAGGGTCAGATTTCTGTATTTCAATCATGAACTCAATGAGCTTAATTCTGAGATAAATTATTTATTTACTTTTCATCTCAAGTTATGATAATATTAAAACGTATTAAGGCTATTGTGAAGATTTAATTAGTTCACATATATTAACCCTTTAGCACCGTAGCACTAAATAAATGGAAAATATGAGCTGTTACTATTGCAACTACTAGTGCAACTTACTAGTGCAATCATTATTATATTAGTATCAGAATTTATGTGATGATTAATCTTATTTTCATGGAAAAAACTTTTGCTTCTTATATCAATCTTTTCCAAAGTAGTTTCTGAGAATTCCATATTATTAGGAGTCTGCCAAAATGATCTTCCTTTAATAAATTCCTTCAATAAATATAAAAATAAAAACTTTTATAAAAGATACAGCAGTCTTTACAATGAGTTATTTTTAGGAATTTATCTCAATTTCCTATTTAGACAAAGCTACCTACTATAGCAAGAGGAAAGTCCTTTTGGTTAGCAGGGCCATGTTTTCAAATTGTTGTGGAAGAAACTGATTTTTAAAAAATTTTTTTTTAAAGATTTTATTTATTTATTTGACAGACAGAGATCACAAGTAGGCAGAGAGGTAGGCAGAGAGAGAGGAGGAAGCAGGTTCCCTGCTGAGCAGAGAGCCCAATGCGGGGCTCCATCCCAAGACCCAGGGATCATGACCTGAGCCGAAGGCAGAGGCTTTAACCTACTGAGCCACCCAGGCGCCCTGAAACTGATTTTTTTATTATGGAAATTGGAAGTGTTATCTGAGCTTAAGTACTGGCAAAGCCTTTTATTCCTCTGTTATTTTATTTTACTTTTTTTATAATCAGCTCACTCTTCTATTTGAGTATAAACATTATCACTGAAAGTCCATTTAAGAAGGGGAACAAGGGCACTTTATAACTTTCAAAATATACTTTGACAGTATTTCCCCAGCTGTAAAAATAAGAATAAAATTATTTCCTCAGCTGATAGAAATAATTTAGAAGAGAGGAATAAGTGAATCATAGGCTGTTAGAGCTGGAAGCAACCTTACACGTTATCTTGAGCAGAGATGGAAACTACATGTTGGCATTGCCACAGCTCTCACAAACCCATGCCCATGACATTCATCTGTAGTGAGTCTTGAGGCTCTGCTCCTGGGCTCCTGGGCCCAATACATTTGTTCTCAGACCAGCACCCTAGACATCCACAACTATTGACTGAAGCTGCTACTCAGAATGAAAACTATGTTTCATCCCTGAGTCCCTATTGATTTCTTTGTTTATTAAATATAATTTTGAAAACCAAAGACTATATTTTGACTTTTTCCATGTCACAAAAAATTTTTAGTCATTTATTATTTATAATTTATTTATTTATTATTAATAGTCTGCAGGTTTTCTGGCTCTGATTTCAGTATTCCAATACCTGGAAAAAATGATCATGTGTGAATGAAAAATTGGATACTAGCAATAGGCAGAAAAATATCCTTAATCGACTTTGATTCTTTTAAATTTATTTCCAGAGAACGCCAAGTATTTTACAATAGGCGGATGGGTATACTGGAGTGGGAATGCATTTAGCAGTAAGAGGTGATGGAGTAGCCACAAGTTGCAAGGAAACCATTGGTAAATATGGGAAGAGACTATGTACAGTTAATGGTTCAAATGGAACACTGACAGGTCTTATTATTTTTGAAATCTCTTGAAAAGCTGCCCTGGTATCAGGTTTTACTACCAATCCCACATGTAAGGAAGATTGTAAAAAGTTTCACAAATGTTTGGAAAACTTTCATCAAACTTGGTCCAAACTTAGTTAAACATTTCATCAATGTAGGTTTATTTTCAGAGTCTTAATATGAAATTGTTAGTTTTCAATTTTTTTAATGATTTGGAATGTGTCTAAAACAAGTCAGTTCAACTGCTTTGCCTGTAGTATGTTAGAGTATGTTAGAAATGTTAAATTAAAATCCAAGGATTTGGAATTTCTGAAGCATTTACTTAATTTCTTTGAAATCCCATTTCCTCTCTTCTGCCATGTAAATGTATTGCACAGAACGACTCTTTTCCACACACAATTTAAACCATGCGTATAGATATTCCTAGCCAGAGGAGAATAAACCATCACAAATGCTTTGCTCCATCCCTTTGTTAGCCCTAACTTCCTGAATTTGGTTCTCGTTCTGAGGGGGGGATCACTACATCTGTTAACATGTGGTGATCAGCTTGTGGATAGCAAGCAAACCAAGTGCTGAAGTGTAAGAGAAATGTTAAGAAAAAAAGGAAACCAGATTGTTAGTAGCTAGTGATCTGCGAGGTGAAATACCAGAACTTGCACTTGAGACCACAAAATAAGAGGGGGTTAGGGTGGTTAAGTGTCTGATAATACTGGAGAAATATCAATATTCCAGGTCTTTGCTGGATTTCAGCAAATAATCTGTAAGGTTGAGAACATTTTCTAACTTCAAAGGTAAATCCAGACATCATTTTTTAGTGAACCCAGACATAAAACATAACGGCAGAATGATGTAATAGTAAAAAATGTGCAGATTGCCGTTTGTAGATGAGGTTGTGAGGATGTGTGTTTAAAATGATTGGGTAGTTGTTACAGTCAATACAAATTCAACCTTTCATTGGATTTCAAAATCTATTATAAGCTTTGTCTGTTTGTACTTCTGGATTTTTTTTTTTTTTTTGGTTGTTGTCATACAACTCGGAATCATTTCTAAGGTATATCTCTTCATGCACTCTGAAGGTAGTTACCTAGAGTTATGCTTTGTATGTTCTCCAACAAGACACTTGTCAATCTGTATCTTGGAAACAACAAATAAATATTCATTCAATTACTTCACTACACAGTGTTACTATTGTAGAGTTTTCTAAGGGTTCTTTTGAGAAAGTCCAGAAACATTGCAAAGCAGATTGCCTGTAGAACAAAATTCCTCATGCTTTACCTGTGGGAAATGTGTACTAGTTTTAATTCATATTATTTCTTATGTTGCCTATAATGCTCTCTTAAAAGTCTACAGTTTATCAGGATACAAATACATGGGTGTGTTTATACACACAAAGATGTATATGCAAATATATAACATGTGTTCTATGTCTTTTAGTTAATGATAGTTATTGAGACTATTCAATAATTTTATAATAGACAAATTTTAAATTTTCTATTTGTCAACCTAAAATAATTTAGATCCAAGCTAGAAGCTTCCAGTCTACTGGTATTCTAGCTACCTCCTATACTATATAATTTCATAGTTAATTCTAATTAAGGAACTGAATGTTTTTCCAGTTCTGAAGTTATGCTAAAGGAATTTCAGATCATTCCACTGTTTGCTTTCTTTTTATTAAATGCTCAAATTTATCCTTTTAAAATGTTGCTTTACTATCTGTAGTTCCAGAAAGTAGCAGAATTTCTTGGACTACTATTTTATCATTGTGGAGTCACATATTCTATTTAGTATGGACTAGTCTCAGAGATTGCACTTTGGTTTTCAATAAAACTAGCTGTGAGAAGTTTTGAAATTGTATTGACTATGAACATCTGTATGTTCACGAGGGCTCAAAGTTGCTTAGAAAATTCTTTGGGGAAAACTACCTTAACCTGAACTCTAAATTCTTTGAAGGTAGGGATTCTGCTTTATTTAACACTGTATCCTTAGCACCCGCCATGCCTGGCACATGGTGAATGAGTGTTTGGTGAGATGGATGGAGTAGAGAGGATCAGAACCTGACATCACAGCTCTAACTAAATGGAGACATTAGCTTTGGCAAGATGTACCTCTATGAGGTTTTACAAGCTAGTCTTTGTATTCTGATGAACTGAAATAATCCAAAATCCATAAGGGTACCTTTAAGCAGCAATTATTTCTATCAGGTTTTGGTGATAAGATTACCAGATTGTAAAATATGTTATGATTTTTTTTATGGTGACTTGCCAAATAATTAAAGATAAAGCAAAAAAGGTTTTTTAAAAAATACAAGTAGATCTTACTCTTAATATCATACTAAAATTATTTAAGGGAAACTTGCCATTAAAAAAAAATAAGCTAAAATATCTTAACATCCCTAGCTGGATGTATTTTTTTTTCAACTTTGTTGAGATATATAGTTGACATACAACATTGTCATAAGTTTAAGATGTATGATATATAATTTTATACATTTATGCATTACAAAATGGTTACCACAATTGTATTAGCTAACACTTCCATCCTGTCACATAATTATCATTTCTTTTCTGTGGTGATAATTAAGATATACTTGTATAGGAACTTTCAAATACATAGTAGTTTTATTGGCCATAACTGCCATGCTGTACACTAGATCCCCAGAACTTGTTAATCTTATAACTGGAAATTTGTACCCTTTGGCCAATCTCTCCCCATTTCTCCCATTCGCCAGCTCCTGCTAAATACCATTCTACTCTCTGTTTCTCTAAATTCGTTTTTTTTCAGTTTTATATATAAATGATATCCTACAGTATTTATATTTTTCTGTTTGACTTTTTTCACTTAACGCATGACCTCAAGGTTCATCCAAGTTGTTGCAAATGGAAGGATTTCCTTCTTTCTTTGCTAAATAATATTTATATACATCTATCTATATATCTATCATCTATATCTATTACATTTTCTTTATTTATATATAATGTATATATAAAACAATAATATGTCACATCTTCTTTATCAATTTATCCATTGATGGGTATGTATGCTGTTGTCATATCTTGGCTCCTGTGAACAATACTACAATGAATATAAGAATGTGGATATGTCTATGAGATCCTGATTTCAAATCCTTACATATATACCCCGAAAGTAGGACTCTTTTTATCATATGATAAGTCTATTTCTACTTTTTTGCAGAACTTCCATATGTTTCTGCAGCAGCTGTACCAATTTAGATTCTTACCAGCAGTGCACAAGAGTTCTTGTTTTTTTTTTTTCTATACCTTTGCCAACAGTCTCTTGTCTTTTGATGATGGTCATCCTAACGTGTGAGATGATATCCTCTTGTAGTTTTGATTGCATCTCCCCGATGATTAGTGACATTGAACCGCTTTTCGTGTACCTGTTGTCCATTTGTGTGTCTTCTTTGAAAAACTCTTCAGTTCCTGTGTTCATTTTCAATTGAATTTTTTCTGATAAGTTGTACGAATTCTTTATATATTTTGGACACTAATTCCTTATCAGATACACGATTTACACATATTTTCTTCTATCCCCTAGGCTGACTTTTCAACTTGTTGATTATTTCTTTTGTTGCGTAGAAATTTTTAGTTTGATGTAATCCCATCACATATGTATTTTGCTTTTGATTTTTGTGTTTTTGGCATTATATACAGTAAATTTCTGCAAGGAGCTTTATCCTTATATTTTCATCTAGTTTTATGGTTTCAGGTTTTTAAGTTTCAGGTCTTCAATCACTTCAAGTTAATTTTTGTGAGTGGTATAAGATAGGGAGGCAATTTCATTATTCTGCGTGTGTTTATCCAGTTTTCCCATACCATTTATTGAAGACACTATCCTTTCCCATTGAGTTTTCTTGACTTCCTTGTCAAACATTATAAAAACAGGCTTTATTTCTGGGCTCTTAATTCTGTTACACTGGTCTAAATATCTCTTTTTAATGATTATTGTACCATACCATTTTGATTACTATAGCCTTGTAATATAGTTCGAAATCAAGCACTGTGTGCCTCCATCTTTGTTCTTCTTTCTCTGGACTGCTTTGGCTATTTAAGGTCCTTTATTCCTCCATACGAACTTTAATATTATTTTCTCTGTCTCTGTTTAAAAGGCCACGGGAATCTTAATAGGGATTGCCTCTAGAGATGGCTTTAGTAATATGGGCATTTTAACAATATTAATTTTTCTGATTCATGAACATGTTATGCCTTTTGTTTGTGTCTTCTGTTTTTCTCATGAATGTGTTGTGGTTTTCAGTGTACAGTTCTTTCAGCTCCTTTGTTAAATTTATTTCTAAGTATTTTATTGTTTTTGATGTTATTGTGAATGGGATAGTTTCCTTTATTTCTTTTTCAGATGTTTTGTTGTTAGTATATGGAAATGCAACTGTGTTCTGCATATTGATTTTGTATCCCGAAATTTTGTTGAATTTGATTAGTTCTAATGGTTTTTGGTAGAGTTTTTTTTTTTTTTTCTATATAATTTCACCTCAAATAAAGAAAATTTTATTTCTTTTTTTCCTTTTGGATGCTTTTATTTTTATTTTTTTCTTGCCTTTGCTCTGGCTAGGACTTTTAACATAGTGGTGTGTGGGAGTGGTGAGAGCACTCTTCTCTTGCTCCTGATTTTTTTGCACCAAGTAGGATGTTGACTATGGGTTTGTCTTATGTGATCTTTAGTGTGTTAAAGTATGTTATTTATATATCCAAGTTGTTGACTGCTTTTATCATGAAAAAATATTGCATTTTCTCAATTTTTAAAAATTTATTGAAATGAACATATGATTTTTATTTTTCAGGCTACTAATATGGTATGTCATATTTATTGATTTGTGTATGTCGAACCATTCTTGCATCCCAGGAACAAATCCCAATTGATGATGGTGAGTTATTCTTGTAATGTGCTATTGAATTTAACTTGCCAATTTTTTGTTGAGAATTTTCGCACCTATATTTATCAGAGATATTGTTCTATAATTTTCTTTTCTTATAGTATCCTTATCTGGCTTTGGTATTGAGGTAATTCTGGCCTCATAAAATTAGTTTGAGAGTATTCTCTCCTCCTCCATTTTGTGGAAGAGTTTGAGGCTTGGCATTAATTCTATAAAAGTGTGGTAGCATTCACTAGTGCAATCTTCTGGCCCTGGACTTTTCTGGGTTGGGAGGTTTTTGATTACTGATTCAGTCTCCTTACTCATCATTGGTCTGTTCAGATTTTCTGTTTCTTTAAGATTCAGTCTTGGTAACATATCTTTCTAGGAATTTATCCATTTTTCTATATTATCCAGTTTATTGGCAGATAATTGTTTGTAGTAGTTCCTCATGGTACTTTCTATTTCTGTGGTATCAGTTTAATGTCTCCTTTTTCACTTCTGATTTTATTTTTTTGTTCTTCTCATTTTTTTTTGTAGCCTAGCTAAATGTTTGTCAATTTTATTTATTTTTCATTTCTTCAAAAAATAGCTCTTAGTTTCATTCTTTGTTATTGTTTCTTAAATTGTTTTTATGACTATTTCATTTCTCTTTCTCTATCTCTGATCTTTGTTACTTCCTTACTTCTACTAACTTTGGGCTTATTTCATTTTCTTTTTCTAGTTCCTTGAGTTATAAAGTGAAGTTGTTTATTTGAGCTCTCTCTTGTCTCTCTTAATGTAGGCCTTTATCACTATAAACTTCTCACTTAGGACTGCTTTCACAGCATCCCATAAGCTTTGCTATATTGTGCTACCACTTTTATTTAAGGTAAGATGTTTCTTGATTTCCTCTTGATTTCTTCTTTGACCCATTGGCTGTTAAAGAGCATGTTGGTTTATCTCCAGTATTTTTAATATTTTCCAGCTTTCCTTTTGTAATTGATTTTTAGCTTCAGACCATTTTGGTCATAAAAAAATACTTGGTATAATTTAAGTTTTCTTAAATTTGCTAAACTTATCTTGTGACTTTTCATGTGATATATCCTGGAGAATGTTCCATGTGAACTTGAAAAGAATGTCTTCTGCTGTTATTGGTTGGAATGTTCCGTATATGTATATTAACTCCATTTGGCCTAAATTATGGTTCAAGTTCAATATTTCTTTGTTAATTTTCTGTCTGGGTGATCTATCCATTTTTGAAAGTGGGGTATTAAAGTTATTACATTTATTTACAGTTATTACATCTATTTGTAATTTCATGTCTGTTAGTATTTGCTTTGACATATTTAGGTTCTCCAATGTTGAATGTATACATATTTATGATTGTTACATCTTCATGAAGAAATAATCCCCTTATCATTATATAGTCACCACCTTTTACTCTTGCTTCCATTTTTTGACTTAAAGTCTATGTGGATAGATATAACTACCTCTTATCTCTTTTGTTTTCCACTTGCATGCATGAAATATCTTCGTCAACCCTTCACTTTGATCCTAAAACATGTAACTTAAAGCTAAATTGGGTCCCTTTTAGACAGCATACATTTAGGTCTTTTATTTTTTTTAATTCATCCAGTCATTCTATACATTTTGATTTAGAGACTTCAATCCATTAACATTTAGCATAATTATTGATAGATAAAGATTTACTAGTGCTGTCTTAATTGTTTTCTAGCTGTTTTATAATTCCGTTTTCTTTCCTTCCTTTTTTGCCTTTCTTTGTAAATTAATTTTTTTCTGCAGTGTAATGTTTTGTTTCTCTTCTCTTTTGTGTATCTTTTATAGATTTTTACTTTATGGTTCCTGTAAAGCTTACATTAAACATTATACCAAAATACACATATATATATGTTTGTTTTGTGTTGGTAAGAATTTAACTATGATCACATACCAAAACTCTTTTTACTCCACACATTTTATATTTCCGATGTCACCACTTACATCTTTCTATAATGTGTATCCATTAACAAATTGTTGAAACTATATCTATTTTATATATTTTTGTCCTTTAACCTTTATACTAGAGTGAAGTAGTTAACACGTCCACATATTAGTGTTGGGACATTCAGAAACTGACTTTGTTTTCTTTATCAGTGTGTTGTTTATTTTCATATGTTTTCATAGTACTAATTAGAATCTTTTTGTTTCACCTTGAAGACCTCCTTTTAACATTTCTTGTAAGGCAGATTTAGTGGTGATGAATTCCCTCAGCTTTGTTTATTAAGGAAGGTCTTTATTTCATCTTCAATTGTGAAGGACAGTTTTGTTGTATAAAGTATTCTTGGTTGGAAGTTTCTTTTAGCACTTTGAATATATCAACCCATTGCTTCTCGGCCTTTTGGCTAAGATCAAGTGAATATATCAGCCCATTCTCTTCTGGGCTGCAAGGTCTCTTGCACTGAAATCCACTGATAGCCTTATAAGGGGGTTCTTTTGAATGAGTGATATTTTCTTTCTCTTGCTGCTTTTAAAATTATCTCTTTGTCTTTGTTTTTAGATAGTTTATTATTATGTGTGTTGCAGTAGGTCATTTTGAGTTGAAATTTTGAGGTGCCTATTAGCTTCATGAACTTGGATATCCAAATCTCTCCCTGGGTTTGGGAGGTTCTAAGCCATTATTTCTTTAAATAAGCATTCTATCCTTTTCTCCCTTTCTTTCCATCTGGGACCCCAATGGTATATACCTTATATTTTTTGATGATGTCCCATAAGTCCCATAGGTTTCCTTTATTCTTTTTCTTTTTCTTTTTTTTTTTTTTCATTTTGCTCTTTTGATTGGATCAGGGGCCAGTTTTAGACACATTCAGAGTGTTGGGGGGCTAAGACAGTTAGTAAGGGCCAGGGCCAACTATGGACTCCCTGGCAGCTCTAGAGGATTTGGCCATTTCCTGTGGCTACATACTCTCTCTCTCTCTGAAATACACACTGTAATGGGTTGGACTAGGGTCATGTAGGTGCACAAGTAGAGAGGCTAGCTACAGTTTGGTGCAGTGGTATGGCCAATGACAGCAGCCAGGGTCTGATCTGTCCTGAAGGCAGTGAGGGGCCCTCACTATGAATATATTCACCCATAACCACACTCTCTACCCCTGTGTCTGTGTGCTGCAGTGGAGGCTGATGATACATGTCAGGCCAATAGTATGCAGTTGCATGACTGGAGGGACAGCTCAGACCTGGGCACAGTGGTTAGCCAGGGTGTCCCAGGCTGGTATCATGCACTTACATAGCTGCTGAAGCCTGACCTGGCTGCAACTGTAACTCTTTGGCTTTAGTGGGAGTGGGGAGGGACTCAGGCAGCTAGTTTCAGTGATGACAAATACTTGGGGAAAGTATTTTGGGAGGGAAAAGCTGGCAAGGTTTACAGGGGGCCCATGGTGACAGTGCTGTGAGCCTCATGAGTGGCAAAATCTCTGAGTTTGTCTGCAGAGCAAGTGTCTGTGAACTATGATCAATCCCACTGCATGTCTGCTAACCTCTGCTTTTCTTCCTTGTGCTAAGCTGCCTCAGTGTCTCAGCTTTGTTGGTCTCTGTAGGGTGAAACCAAAGAAAGACCTTTGTGCATTGCCCCATGAGGGTAAGGAAGCCATCTCTTCACCCTGTTGTTCTTTTCCTGGTGAGAGCAACTCTTTCTAGCTAGGAAGATCCTTGTTGATGCTGAACAATGTCAGTTTAGGGGATGGGATGATGCAGGCAAAATGATCTTCCTTCTCTTCTTATACAATTATTCTCAGTTTTGTTTTTTGTTTTGTTTTTGTTTGTTCTAGTGTTGCTAGGTTCTTAGTTTGTAGAGGTCCCTTGGAGCTGTTTTCGCTCATGGATATCTGTCCAGTTACTGATCTTTATGGGGGGACATGGAAACTGGGTTTTACTATGTTGCCTTTTTCCCTGAACCCCACCCTCAAAATGAATCTAAGGTATTAATTTTTGAAATACTTTTATAACTCCTTTGAAATTTTACATCTCCTTAATTATATCACTCAAGGTTTTAAGCAAAAGCTTTAATAAAATGATAAAGCAGAAGAAAACAGTTTCATAAGTATGATGAGTCCTGACACTTTATTTTGGGAAGAGACTTGATTCCTGAACTCTGTTAGGGAAAAGTGTCCTAGAAAATATGGGAGTATACACACTTGGTGGTGCCTACATCATCAGGTACCCCTGACTGCCTATGGAACTTATGATGTATTTTTTAATACTTACTAATAACATTTATCCTTAAGATTTTTATTTTAAAAACTACTTTAAATAAAAATGCTTTACTTCCCTCACAAAATAAAATGTGAAATTTCTGCAGGCTAAAGAACAAAAAATATATATAACAACCTATCTATCTTTGTGCCATAGTGCTTAGAAGTGGCTTGTGCTTAGACTCAGTATCACTTTTTTGACACTAATTTATTTACTTGAATCATTTGATTATGAAATAGAAAATCAGGTTATAATCAATGCAGTTCTGAGTCTGAAGGAGACTTAGATATTATTGTGTAAAAGCTTCATTGACCTCAAGATAGTTTAATTCATTTCACTTTTTTTTTTTTTTTTTTTTTTTTACTGATTACCTGCTATGTTTCAGGTGCTCTTCTAGACAATGCACAATCAGTGTAAGAAAACATAATTCTGGGCGCCTGGGTGGCTCAGTGGGTTAAGCCTCTGCCTTCAGCTCAGGTCATGATCCCAGGGTCCTGGAATCGAGCCCCACATCAGGCTCTCTGCTCAGCGGGGATCCTGCTTCCTCCTCTCTCTCTGCCTGCCTTTCTGCCTACTTGTGATCTCTCTCTCTGTCAGGTAAATAAATAAAATCTTTTTTAAAAAAAAGGAAACATAATTCTTCCCTTGTAAGTTTTATCATAAGTCAGACAATGAGTTAGTGGGACACTGTGAAGTTCATTAAATCCTTCTGTGTTTCTGTCTTTGGATTCGCCTTTTGCAGTTTTCCCACATTCATCTTATACATTCCTTTTCTAGCACTAGTAAGTTATTTGAGACCTTCATTTTAGCTATTACCAAATTGTTACAAAATATTTTAGTAGCAAATATTTTGTGTTTATTTGCTCAACTTGACTACCACTGTTTCCAGAATAATCTTACTAAATCATGAATTTAATCATGTATATTCCTTGCTAAAAAACATTTACCTGTCTTTGCCTATAAGAGAAACCTACTTTGCTCACCACAATAGTCAGGACCTATTATGATTTAAAACCAGAATACTCTATCAAACATACTTTGACTCTTCCCTTCAACCACTGATCTAGACCAACATATTTGTTATTCTCCATGTATATCTTGAATCTATCTCCTACATATTATTTATTTTTTTTTTCTGTTTTTAGTATATCTTACCTCATCTTTTGTTGTCTGTACCTCCTTGCCCTTTAGTTTCCAGTAATGTCTTTGATCTTATTTTTTAATCTGTCATAGTTATTTGCATATGTATATTTTCTCTTCTACTGTACTTAAATTTTGGGGAGCAATGATTGTGATTTTTTTGGAGTTTACAAATATATCTTTGTAATCACAATGAAGAGTAAAATATTTAATTATTATTTGAATTTAATTAGAGGGGAAGAGAATAGTAGAAAGTCCAAAAGCATGTGGTTTGGTGCTATGGAAGCAAACAGGGAAGGCTTAGCATCTGAAGGAAAGAACAAGTCCTAGACAAAAAGGAGTTTGTCCTATCTGAAGGGAGATATGATATCTCCCTAAAAGAATGAAGAAGGGACATAACAGGCATTCATTACTTACTTCACTATTTTGTTTAGACAGAATAAATAGATATTAAATTAATGTCTTCTATAGTTTTCATTAGATGATTTAGGTTTATAGTGGCAAAGGATGTCAGCCTATATTTCTCTATTTTGTGAACCCAGTGGTGCTTTAATAAATATTTATATGGAGGTAAAAACTAAAATAATATATTTTATAATCAAAGTACTTCTCTTTTGGTGACTAGGGCAGGTTTAGTGATAAAATTCAGCAGTTATCTATTCCACTTGAACAAATTAGACTCTAAAATTCCATATTAGAACTTACAGTCAAAAGGTTTTTTTTTTTTTTTTTTAAAGATTTTATTTATTTATTTGACAAATAGAGATCACAAGTAGGCAGAGAGGCAGGCAGAGAGAGAGTTGGGAGGAAGCAGGCTCCCTGCCGAGCAGAGAGCCCAGTGCGGGGCTTGATCCCTGGGCGCTGGGATCATGACCCGAGCCGAAGGCAGAATCTTTAACCCACTGAGCCACCCAGGCTCCCCCAGTCAAAAGTTTTTTAACATTTAAAAATTCATGTTAATTCCCTGGGATGCATCATACACACAACCCACAAACACACACTTTTTTCTTTATATTTTAATTAAAAATTCAACATATATTCTACCCATATTAAATTCAAGAAATAGGCTGGAGGAGAAGTAAAAAAATGTGTTTTAAATTTTAAAAATTATGAATAATTTTTAAGAATATTTTCCCACCACATCAACAACTTTGGAATACTGAATCCTAATGCACATATTCTTTGCTTTGAGATGCCTGTTCAACTTTCCCCCATCACTTGAATGATGATTGGGATAGAGATAGAAATTACATGTATATATTGAACATATAGGACTGGAGAGAAAAAGGAATACTGTCCAGTCAGAAAAAGAGTAGGCCAAGTGAGAGTCAGGGAGCCCCCACTGGCATTACCAAACTATAAAAATGGTGTCATCTCATGTACATCTGTTCTGGGATTCCTCTGAGGTCCTGATTAGGGTGAAGGTAAACTCTTATGAGCCTCGGTTTTTAAAATTATGAAGTTTCCAATTAATCCCCACAGTCTCCAAACATGACGCTCTATTGTAACAAACCATAGTCTTTCTATCACTTTCCTGGTTTAAACAGTTAAGCAGAAAACAAGCAGTATTTGTATATACATGAGAGCACCTCTACATATTGTTTACGTCAAACTCATCATGAGATAGGCACACTGATATTTGAAAAGTTTCCCTGGGTTCCAATCACCAGCACTGTACTTCATCCTGGTAGCTATGTTTACATGCATATAAATTATACCAAAATATGTTTTGCTTTGTTTTGTCAGTAAAAGTCTATTAATATAAAGTTCTATATTTTAATCTCAGATATTGATTTTTAAGCTGGATCATTTGGACATTTCTCCCCCCACAATCTGAGTTTTTTCACACATTTTGGATATATAATCATTAATTTTCTGTCATTTCTCTACCTTCTGTCATTACTGGAGGTGTTTATTCCTTTTCATATTCTCATCCAACTATTAATAAAGATATCTCTGGCTAATCAACAAAACAGATTCTCACTTTTTCTGCTTTTTTGCCACTTCTTCCTCAATTATTTTTTCAAAGGTTAAATGTTACAGTCTAGAAATATCTGGAGCACATAGATGTATCCATGATGTGTAGTAATTCAGATCTGGTATTAAAACTTTAGCATTGAGAAATTAAGCATGCAAGAATGAGGAAATTCCACACTTAAAATTCTCATTAGTTCATGTACATTAGAAAGATGTAGAATCAAAAGTCCTTAATAGGCACCTTAACAAAGGACCATTTTTTACAATGTATGTAGATTTTACATTTAAACATATATTGTGGGGCGCCTGGGTGGCTCCATGGGTTAAGCCTCTCCTTTCAACTCAGGTCATGATCTCAGGGTCCTGGAATCGAGCTCTGCATCAGGCTCTCTGCTGAGCAGAGAGCCTGCTTCCCTCTCTCTCTCTCTCTGTCTGCCTCCCTGCCTACTTGTGATCTCTCTCTGTCAAATAAATAAATAAAAGTCTTTAAAAAAATAAACATATATTGTGTAATACTAAACATCTTTTTTTAGCATCTGAATGGAAGAACAAGTCCTAGACAACAAGGAGCTGGTCCTATCTGAAGGGAGACATGACATCCAAAAAGAGTGAGGAAGGGACGCAGCAAGCATTCGTTACCTACTTCACTATTTTGTTTAGAAAGAATAGACATTAAATTAATGTATTCTATAGCTTTCACTAGATGAATTAGGTTTATAGTGACAAAGGATGCCAGCCTATATTTCTGTTTATATTATGTGAACCCAGTGGTGCTTTAATAAATATGTTTATGATATATATAAATACATATTTATATATATAATAATTTTTTTGAATTTTTATTTTTTTGAGTGAAAGATTGAATTTGGGTTTTTTGTTTTATTTTTTGTTTTTGCTATTGTTTTTTACTTTAAATTTTAGGTAGTTAACTCACAGAACAATATTGTTTTCTGGAGTAGAATTCATTGATTTATCACTTAAGTACAATACCCAGTGCTCATCATAACAAGTGCCCTTCCTAATACCCATCACCCATGTAGCCTGTCCCCCACCCATGTCCCTCTATCAACCTTGTTTCCTACTCCTTTTTTTCTTTTGCCCTTTCCCATATGTTCATCTGTTTTCTTTATTAAATTCCACATGAGTGAGATCCTATGATATTTCTCTTTCTCTGACTTATTTTGCTTAGCATAATAAACTCTAGTTCCATCCATGTCATTGCAAATGACAAGATTTTATTCTTTTTGATGGCTGAGTAATATTCCAACATATTTATGTGTGTGTGTGTGTGTGTGTGTGTGTGTTTATGTATATGCATAAAGATATTTATCTGTCTTTATCCATTTATCTGTCAATGGACATTTGGTCTCTCTCCACAGTTTGGCTATTGTATCAATGCTGCTATAAACATCAGGGTGTATGTATCCCTTCAAATCTGTATTTTTGTGTCCTTTGGGTAAATGCCTAATAGTGAAATTCCTGAACCATAGAGATTGGTTTTATTTTTAACATTTTGAAAAATGTCCATACTGTTCTCCAGAGTGGCTACACCAGTTTGCTTTCCCACCAAAAGTGCAAGAGGGTTCCCCTTCCTCCACATCCTTGCCAACACCTGCTGTTTCTTGTATTGTTGATTTTATCCATTCTGACAAGTGTGAGATGATATCTCATAATGATTTTGATATGTATTTCCCTGATGAGTGATATTGAGCATCTTTTCATGTGTCTGTTACCATCTGGATGTCTTTTTTGGAAAAGCGTCTATTGTCTTCTGCCCATTTCTTAACTGGATTATTTGTTTTTTGGGTGTTGTGTTTGATAAGTTCTTTGTAGATTTTGAATACTAACCCTTTGTCAGATATGTCATTTGCAAATATCTTTTCCCATTCTGTCAGCTACCTTTTAGTTTTATAGGTTGTTTCCTTTGCTCTGCAAAAGCTTTTTATCTTGATGAAGTCTCAATAGTTCATTTTTGTTTTGTTTCACTCGCCTGTGGTGATGTGTCTAGTAAGAAGTTGCTATGGTTGGAGTCAAAGAGGTTTCTACCTGGGGGAGCCTGGGTGGCTCAGTGGGTTAAAGCCTCTGCCTTCGGCTCAGGTCATGATCCCAGGGTCCTGGGATCGAGCTCCACGTTGGGCTCTCTGCTCCGTGGAGAGCCTGCTTCCTCCTCTCTCTCCCTGCCTGCCTCTCTTGCCTACTTGTGATCTGTCTGTCAAATAAATAAATAAAATCTTAAAAAAAAAAAAAAAAAGAGGTTTCTACCTGTATTCTCCTCTAGGATTTTGATGGTTTCCTGTCTCACATTAAGGTCTTTCAACAATTTTGAATTTATGTTTGTGTGTGGTGTAAGAAGGTGGTCCATTTTCATTCTTCTATGTATGGCTGTCCAGGTTTCCCAACAGCATTTGTTGAAGAGATTGTCTTTTTGTCACTCGATATTCTTTACTGTTTTGTCAAAGATTAGTTGACCATATAGATGTGGGTCCATTTTTGGATTCTCTACTCTGTTCCACTGATCTATATGTTTTTGTGCCAGTACCATACTGTCTTGATGACTATAGCTTTGTAATATAGCTTGAAATCCAGAATCATGATGCCACCAGTTTTGTTTCTCTTTTTCAGAATTGCTTTGGCTATTCAGGGTCTTTCATGGTTCCATACAAATTTTAGGATAATTTGTTCTAGCTCTGTGAAAAATGCGGGTGATATTTTGATGGTGATTGCATTATATGTATAGATTGCTATGGTAGGATAGAAATTTTAACAATGTTTGTTCTTTCAACCCATGAGCATGGTATGCATTTCCATTTCTTTGTATCCTCTTCAATTTCTTTCATATGTGTTCTATAGTTTTCAGATTATAGATCTTTTACTTCTTTAGTTAGATTTATTCTTAGGTATCTTATTGTTTATGGTGCAATTGTAAATGGAATTGATTCCTTGATTTATTTTTCTGCTGCTTCATTATTGGTGTATACAAGTGCAACAGATTTCTGTATATTGATTTTATTTTATTTTTTTTTAAATTTGTTTTAAAGATTTTATTTATTTATTTATTTGAGAGACAGACCAACAGAGATAGTGAGAGAGAGCATGAGCAGGGAGGAGAGGAAGAAGCAGGCTCCCTGCTGAGCTGGGGACCTGAGATGGGGCTCAATCCCAGGACTCTGGGATCATGACCTGAGCCAAAGGCAGATGCTTAACAACTGAGTCACCCAGGATCTCTGTACACTGATTTTATACTCTGCAACTTTGCCGAATTCATGTGTAAGTTCTAAGTTCTAGCATTTTTTTTTCTTTTTTTGTGAAGTCATTTGGATTTTCTACATAAGAGTATCACCTCATCTGCAAATAGTGAATGTTTGACTTATTCCTTGCCAATTTGGATGCATTTTATTTCTTTTTGTTTTCTGATTGCAGAGACTAAGGCATCCAGTACTGTGTTAAATAGTAATGCTGGCTTTAAGATTTATTTGCTGGCTTTAGGCTTTATTTGCTGTTCCTTTCTAGCTCCTTTAGGTATAAGATTGGGTTGTGTATTTGAAACTTTCTTGCTTCTTGAGGTAGGGCTGTAGTATAATATATTTTCCCCTTAGGACTGCTTTTGCTGCATTCCAAAGGTTTTGGTCTGTCTTGCTTTTACTTTCATTTGCATCCATATACTTTTAATTCTTTTTTAATTTCCTGGTTGAACCATTCATTCTTCAGTAGAGTGTTCTTTAACCTCCATGTATTTGAGGTTTTTCCAAATTTTTTCTTGTGGTCAACTTAAAATTTCATAGCTTTGTGGTCTGAAAATATGCATGGTGTGATCTCAATTTTTTTGTGCTTATTAAGGGCTGATTTGTGATTCATTATGTGATCTATTCTGGAAAATGTTTCATGTGTGCCTGAGAAGAATGTGTATTCTGCTGCTTTAGGATGAAATGTTCTCAGTATATCTGTTAAGTTCATCTAGTCCACTGTGTCATACAAAGCCATTGCTTCCTTATTGATTTTCTACTTAGATAATCTGTCCATTGCTGTAAGTGTGGTGTTAACATCTCCTACTGTTATTGCATTGTCATTGTTGAGTTTCTTTATGTTTGTTATTATTTGATTTATATATTTGGGTGCTCCCAAGGTGGTGGCATAAATATTTACAATTGTTATATCTTCTTGATGGGTAGACCTCTTAATTACAATATAATATCCTTCTTTATCTCTTGTTACAGTCTTTGTTTTAAAATCTAGTTTGTCTGATATAAGTATGGCTACTTAGGCTTTCTTTTGACATCCATTAGCATGATAGATGGTTCTCCATCTTCTCACTTTTAATCTGTGGGTGTCTTTAGGTCTAAACATGAGTCTCTTATAGGCAGCATACAGATGGATCTTATTATTTTTTTTTGTTGTTCATTCTGATAGCCTTTGTCTTTTGATTGGCACATTTAGTCCATTTACATTCAGAGTGATTTTTGAGAGACATGAATTTAATGCCATTGTGTTACCTATATAGTTGATGTTTCTGGTGATGTTCTCTGGTCCTTTCTAGTCTTTGTTGCTTTTGGTCATTTTTTTTTCTTCACTCTAAGAGTCCTCCTTAAAATTTCTTTCAGGGCTGGCTTAGTGGTCAAGAACTCCTTTAGTTTTTGTTTGTCTGGGAAACAACTATCTCTCCTATTTTGAATGACAGCCTTGCTCGATAAAGAATTCTTGCCTGCATATTTTTCCCATTCAGCACATTGAATATTTCCTTCCACTCCTTTCTGGCCTGCCAGGTCTCTGTGGACAGATCTGCTGCAAATGTGATCTGTCTTCCCTGGTAGGTTAAGGACTTTTTTTCCCTGGTTGCTTTCAAAATTGTTTACTTGTCTGTGTATTTTGTGAATTTGACTATAATAGGCTTTGGCAATGACTGGCTTTTGTTGAATTTAATGGGAGTTCTCTGTGCTTTTTGGAGTTTGATGTCTGTGTCCTTCCCCAGATTAGGGAAGTTTTCAGCTATAATTTGTTTGAATAAACCTTCTGCCCCTTTCTCTTTCTCTTCATCTTCTGGGACTTCTAAGATACGAATGTTATTATGTTTTACTAAGTTGCTGAGTTCTCCAATTGGCCCATAATCTTTCTTTCTCTATTCTTTTTGGCTTCATTTATTTCCATAATTTTATCTTCTATATCACTGATTTGCCCCTCTGCTTTGTGTATCCTCATTTTTATCCTCATTTTATGGCCTCCATTTTTGTTTGCATCTCAGTTATAGGATTTTAAATTTTGGCCTGACTGGATTTTATTTCTTTTCTCTCCATAGTAAGGGATTCTCTAGTGTCTTCTATGTTTTTTTCAAGCCTGGCTTGAAAATGTTGTTTTAAATTCTAGTTCAGACATCTTTCTTATTTTTGTATTAATTAAATCCCTGTCTGTGAGTTCTACCTCATGTTCTTTCTTTCTTTTGGCAGTAAATTCTCCTGTGTAATCATTTTGTCCAGGAAAGAAAAAAAAGAGAAAAAAGAACAACAAAACAAATAGAAAACAAACAAACAAACAATAAAAGCAAAAAATTAAGAAAAAGGGGAAAACAATGCACCTAGATCCTGGGGTGTGTTTTGGTCTGCTTGTTAAAAGAATCTAGACCCCCCAAAAATAAAAAAAAAATTAAAAAATGACAGTAGACAAAAAAATACATATATGAAAAGTAAATATATATATATATTTTAAAAATTAATGATAAACAATAAAAAAGGAATTGGAAAATATAATAAAATAAATCAAAAAAATAATAGAAATAAAAGAAATAAAGAGTAAAAATAAAAATGAAGCTCGATCTTATTTCCCATAGAGTTAAAGCTTTTCAGCACTCCACAATTAATAAACTGTGAGCTAGTTGTTTGGGGGAGGGGACTCCTGTGCTGATTCTCCACTTGATCTTAGCCAAAAGGCTGAGAAACGATTCCTGTGCTGACTCTCAAGTGGACTTGTTTCAGTGAAGATATATCTCCAGGGCCCAGAGTGGGTGGGGCTTGCTTGGTGTATGTGGCTCCAGCTTCCATTAGGTGACACTGCTTTGCTCACTAAAAGCTTTACACTCTGATAGGTGAGATGAATAGCTCTGCTCTCTAGCCTTGGAACTGAAATTTTGGGCTCTCTACTTCTAAATGAGCTCTCACAGAAAAGCCTTCAACACCCTATTTGTTTTCCCCATTTCTGTCTGATGCCTATGTTCACCCTGCTTGTGTCTGAGCCATTTTTTCTCAAGTGTGTAACTAAGTTTCAGAAGTCCAAACTTCAGGGACACCTGCAACAGGGACTCATTCTCTTCCTCCCAGCAAGTGTTTTGCCACACTTGCTGGCCAGTCCCAGGAAAGTGGATACTTGATTGAGGCAGTTTGCAGTTTATAGTAGAAAGCCAGGACCCACTGCTCTCTGCCATCTTCCTGGCTTCTATGCCTGGGAACAGTGCAACAACTTGGCACTGTCTGTTCTTCCTGCAACCTAGAGGATTCTCAGACCACCCCGAGATCCTGCCCTTTTTTTCCACCTGAGCACCTTTAATCCAGTCATGTCCCCCATGATAATGAACTTAAAAGTTCAGATTTTGTGTTTTATCACTTCTAATACCTTGCAGTAGCCTCTGTAAGCAGGCTCCCTCCCCTCTGCCACATCCACAGCCATGTCTCTCTCAAGTGAACTTCTACAACTCCTATTTTCCAAAAGACGGTCACTTTTCTACTTGTAGACTTGAAGTTTTTGTTCTCTCAGACCTCCAATTGACTTCATGGGTATTCAGAATAATTTGACTATTTAGCTCTGTTTCAGAGAGAAGACAAGCTCAGGGTTCTCCTACTCCTCTGTCATCTTAGCTTAAGAGCAAAAGATTGAATTTCTACTCAACATTTTACATGCTTCACGATTTCATAATGATTATGGTTTAAAAAGATAGTGGAAATATTGAGGTATGTTGCACTCCCTGGTCTTATACCTATCTCATTCTCACATTTTCATGTTCCTGATTTAGAAATGCTTTTCCAGTTGCATTCCAATATGTACCTCTCATAACTCATCTAATCATTACATAAAAATTTACTCACACATAGCATTTAACTCAGACTTAGCCTTGGCTAGCTATATTCAAGCTATCTTTTCATTATTAACTCAGCAGTATATCTCATATAAGACTTTGCCATAGCCGTTTTTCCCTTGGAAATTTTTCAAACATTTAAAAATGATTAATAATTATTTAAAACAAGAATACTTTACAAAGCTTTTTATTTTAGTATTTATTATTTTATTTGTCTTTGAAAATCATTCAATAAGACATTAATTCTTCTTCTTCTTCCTGAGTGGTTCATTAACATAATACATAATAAAACATATATATATACTTTACATATACATGCATAAATATATATCCTCCCAAGGCTATGGTCTAGCTGACTAAAATATTCTTTTTTATTTTAATGAACTTCAAAAATATACATTGGCTGTTCTTCGATCAATTATTGCTACTATTTTACTTGGATTCACAAAACAAGATATATTTTCTTTGTTCTTCAAGTTTAGAATTATAACTTCTTTTCTATGTTCTGTTATTTGAGTTTTTAACTTTTTAAAAACTATCCCCTCTTAAAAATATAAATTTTCCCCTCTTTAGAAATCTTTTATAGTTACTATGTGTATTTTCCCCCTTACATCACTATCAAGATTTTTTAAAAATATTTTTTTTTAAAGATTTTATTTATTTGACTGACAGATCACAAGTAGGCAGAGAGGCAGGCAGAGAGAGAGGAGGAAGCAGGCTCCTTGCTGAGCAGAGAGCCCGATGTGGGGCTCGATCCCAGGACCCTGGGATCATGACCCGAGCCGAAGGCAGAGGCTTTAACCCACTGAGCCACCCAGGTGCCCCTAAAAAGATTTTTATGAGAGAGAGAGAAAGAGAGAGAGAGAGAACATGAGCATGGGGAGGGTCAGAGGGAGAAACAGCCTCCCCACTGAGCAGGGAGCTTGATTCAGGGCTTGATTGCAGGACCTGGGATGATGACCTGAGCTGAAGGCAGCCCCTTAACTGACTGAGACATCCAGTTTCCCCTCTATCAAGACTTTTTAATGGGATTTATTAATTTTGACTCTTCAGAATATACTTACTCTTTTTTTTCCTCAAAATTTACTCATTATTTGGTAATCATTTATCAAAAAATTGGGTCTATTTATAAACTCACAACCTTTCTCTGTTGATATGTATTTCTCTATTGACATGTTATAACTCAGTTTTAAATATTTAAAGTAGATCATAATAGGAGGTAATTCTTACTTCATCTTTTTCTCTAACAATTTTACTCATCTTCAGAATAAAATTGAATATTCTTGCTTGCTTATACCTTTTTATATGTTTCAGAATTATTTTATGTAAATTAAAAATTCCATTCAAACTTTAATGTGAAATATGTTAAATTTATAAATTAACTTGGTGAATACAGATATTTCTATAGCACTTAATATTTGTAGCTAAGAACATGGTATGTCTATCCATTTATTGATATTTTATTTTAAATTTCCATTAAAATTTGTAACTTTCTTCATTTGTCATAATAATTTCCATGAACTTTATATCTAAATAGAAGACTGCTTGCTAATGCTAATGAAAAATTTTCCCCTAATATTTTTACTGTGACAATTGCTAGTGAATAGGCATGATATTTAGTTTTATTCTTCAACTATCCATATATCTTTTTAATCTATCTAATCCATTTAGTTTTTTGTTTGAATCTATATTGTAAATGTTTTTGTTATAAATGATATTTCTGAAAGAATTATCAGAATGCCACAGTTTTAATATACTGGGTTTAAAATAAGGCTATAGCACTAGGAGAATCAATCTTGTGTTGCTCAATTAGTGAGTCAAAGTCAGCAAATAGCTAAGTGATCTTAGAATTAGAGTGTTATTATTAATATACTTTCCATTATTAAGACATATGGAATATTTTATGGCATAGGAAAATAATGGATTTCATGGTTTTAATGCATGCCCTTAAACATATTGTACATGTTTGTGGAAATTAGAGCAAACTGTCTTCAGGGTTGTAGATGGTTTTGGAATCTATCTAATATTGTAACATAAATGACACAAATTAAATCTTTGTGAAAAGCATACAGTGTAGAAAAATTAGAATTCTAATGAAAGATCTTCTGTTGTTTTCCTTAGAGATTGTATAGAAAGTATGTGAAGTTATCTTAAAATTTTCTCTGAGAGCTAGACTCTCTCTGGGTTTTGTTTTTTGGTTTTTGTTTTCCCTATCGGGGAAGGTAATGATTTATACTTAACCTAAGGTTACATATATTTTTGTTATGTATTTACACAGTCATTTTATTTTATTGTTATTTTTATTTATTTTTAAAATATTTTATTTATTAATTTGACAGAGAGAGACACAGCAAGAGAGGGAACACAAGCAAGGAGAGTAGGAGAGGGAGAAGCAGGCTTCCCTCTGAACAGGGATCCTGATGGGGGACTCGATCCCAGGACCCTGGGATCATGACCTGAGCTGAAGGCAGATGCTTAAAGACTGAGCCATCCAGGCACCCCCCACAGAGTCATTTTAAACTCCTGAGCCACTGATTGGTCCATGGGTCTACTTATATTGTATTACATTGTATTATAATTATATAGTTATAGTATATTTTTATTTTTGGTTGTGAGTCACACTATTTTGCTCTTTGGCATGCATATTAAGTTTTCTTTTATATACCAGACTTGTAGATGATGCATTATAGAGACTCTGGAATTTTTTTTTTTCTTTTTTTCCAAATAGTATTTAGTTTTGCTCCAGCTCAGAATAATATAACTGGATCACCATGATCTTGTGGAGGTTTAGTTTTCAACATTTTTGGCTAGATATGTCCTTTATTCTATACCATGTCCCTTAGTCATATAGTTCTTGTTCCTAAGGCATATAACTTCTAGGGTTTCAGTGGAAAATGTGATGTGTTTATTAAGCCAGTCTAACTGAGCAGGACTCTAAATTATTTCTCTCCAGCATCTTGTGATTATTAAATTCTCTGTTCAGATTAGTTAACCTTCCAAATATTGTTTCCTGTGAAGTTCCTTGGGTTCTTGTCTTATGTACAAACATTTTAGAAATCAACCCAAGGATTTGAATTAAATTTACATTGGGACTTTTGTGCTCTCCCCAGTGTGACTTCCTTCAGCCTTTCAGGCCCTTCAGAATTCTTACAGATAAGAACTCTTTAGTCATTTGAATGATTGTTCCTCTGTATGTTAAGAAGTAATGATTTTTGGTTTTTCTGGCTATCTATAATATGACGTGATATGTTTTTCTTTCTTTTTTAAAAATTTATGTTTCAGTGGTCATCAAGCATCTTGAATCTGTAAATTTATGTCTTTCTCCCAAATTGGGAACTTTTAGCCTTAATTTTTATTTTTTTTTTATATATGTGTGTGTGTGTATATACATATATACATATATACACACACACACATATATAAAATACATTATAATATATAATATTAAATATAATATATGTAAAAGGTATATACATATATGTAAACAAATATATATATATGTGTGTGTATATATACACACACATATATATATATTTCCCAGCTCCTTTCTCTCTCTCTTCTTTCTTTCTTGGACTTCAAAATCCAATCAGTGAGACTCTGTTCATATATTTCTCAACAGATACAACTATGCTTGAGGTATCAATAGAGATCTTTTGTGGAATCTTTAGCTGGCACTATATATCAATAATAACGCAGACCTTAGGTTTTATAGAAAAGCCCTATTATTCTTTTGAGGAAAATGGAAACAAAAACAAAACCAAACCACAAACTTATCTCTTACTACAGGGATTTAGTATAAACTGAATATTTAAACAGTGCCACCAAGTTTTCTTGAGATCTGAGAGACTTATTGTGAAATATGTGTGCTATACCTATGAACCATACAGCTGTGCATGCGTATGGGGTGGCATAAATGAGATTAGCCTTGAGCAGAACCAAAAACCCTAAGTAAATTATGTGAACAAGTGTGTTTCCTACCATGTTCCTCATTATCTCTCCTCCTGCTTCACTGTCTCCTCCATCAATGTATATAGCTTCATGGAAACTTTCCTACGATTAGTTGGCTGAGAAAGGAAAAAAAAAAAAAAATCAGGCACAGTTTAATGATGGTTGGGCATAGTTATGCTGGCTCCACCTGAAATTAGGTACATTCAGCACTGTTGCCTCATGGGTGGCCCCAAAAGAAGAAGTGAAAGAAAAGTGTCAGAATGGCAAAGTTTCGAGTAATGGATCTGTTGTTTATTTCATCTGTAATGAGAAACAGACAGAAATACAGATTTCGGTGATTTATTGGCAGTAGTTAATGATTTAGCTGGATGGTTGGAGAAATAGAAAAAACACAATTGGAAAATTAGTGACAAGGTAGTCTGAGGAAGATAACTGTGGATGGTCTTTTTTAAATGCGCAAGGTTTAAATGTAATTTTATTTCATAAAGCAAAATGCTTTTCAGAGAACAGCTGAAAAGAATCTTACTGATCAGCTCATTAAGATGACCTGTCCAGGGGATGTCAGTCTGACTCTTGCCTTAGCCACCCTTGTTCTTGCTTAATGGTCATATTAAGTAAGCTTATTTCAAAAAAAAAAAAAAAGTAAGCTTATTTCTTGAGTTTATTATACTGGCTCAGAAACATGGATCTTTACTCAACAAGGCAAATAATAATAATAATAATAATAATAACACCAAAAAACAAACAACAACAACAACAAAAAAATAGCTGAGTGCCCATGTGCCATCAAGAGAGACCAAAGTTGATCCCACTATGTGTGGCAGGTTGATTACACTGGAATACCTCTATGATAAAAGGGACAGTGTCTTATTCTCACTGAAGTAGACAGTTACTATGGATAATGGATATAGCTTTTCTTCTCACAATACTTCTGCCAAAATTACCAATCATGAACTTAAAAAATGTTTGTTTATAACCACAGAGCATTGCTTCTGATCAGGGAACTTATTTTAAAGTAAATGAATTTTAGAAATGAGCTCATACTCTTGTAATTCACGGGCTTATGTTCCTCAGCACAAAGCAGTTAGCCCGATAGAATAGTTTAATTGCCTCTTGAAGACACAGTATATGACTTCAGGTGAAAAGCTTTATGTTGTTTGAGATAATGTCCTTTAAAATGTGGTCTATCTTCTAAATGAGCAACCAAATATGACATTGTTTTTTTCAAAACCAGGATTCATGGGTTCAGGGATCCTGATATGGCAAAGGGAGTGATTCTATCAAAATTACCCCTAATATTTTCTAGCAAAAATTTGGCTTCCTGGGTTTGTACCTTTGAGTTATGGTAGTTTACAAGTGTTAGTTTTCAAGGGACATTCACAACGGGACAAAGCAATAGTTCCACTAAATTAGAAACTGAAACTGCCACCTAACCACTTTGGGTTTATCATGCCACTGAACCAATAAACAAAAAAGGAAGTTACTTTTTAGAAGAGGTGATCCTGATTATCAAGGACAGAGTGGGTTGTTAATATATCCAGTTTCATTTCTGGTGACAAGGAAGAGTGAGTCTGGAACACAAGGGACTTTTTGGGAGACCTCTTAGTTCATCCATATTTTTGTCATGTGATATTTATTATGTGATAAGTTTCAACAGAAAAATAACAACCAGATAGAGATGAGACTGTTGCTGGTGCAGACTTTTCAAGAATGAAGGTTTGGGAGTGCCTGGGTGGTGCAGTTGGTTAAGTGTCTGACTCTTGGTTTTTCCTCAGGTTGTGAACTCAGGGTTGTGAGATTGAGCCCCTCATTGGGCTTCACAATCTACATGGAATCTGTATAAGTCTCACTCTTCCTCTACCCATCCCCCCAAATAAATAAGTAAAGCTTAAAAAAAAAAAAAAAGAGAATGAAGCTTTGGATAAATGTAACAAGCAATGAACCATTAGCCCATCAGATGCTTGCTGATGATAAAGATAACAATGTTTAAATAGTACCTACGATCATGTGACCAGTTGTAGGGGGAAAAAACAAGTTTTATAGTTATTTTTTTATTTTTTTATTTTTTTGATGTGAATACATGTGTGTGGGTGTTACCTAGTTTTTTTTTCTTTTTTTCATCTCTCATTCTTTCACTATCTACATAAAATATGTTAAGAGCAGCTAACATTATATCTCAGTATTTGAGTTGTAGACTATCAAAGAAGGAGGGTGATTCAGCTAGAAGAATGGCCTTCCTCAAGGTGGATAAAGTGAGAAACTTTGTAATCTCTTTTACCTAAGTGTTAGTGTATTCATGTTTGAAGACAGAGAACTGCAGAAAAGTAGGTGGAACCATAATTTTGGATTTTTATTTTGGAGATTTACATATGGTTAAAAGATGATTATAAAAATGCTTTAAAGCTGGCATAGCCAGATTTTGTGGTATGAATTAGAGCTAGCCAAAAAAGAAGCATTCATGAAGGACATTGGAAGAGTGGAAGTCAAGCAGTGGCCATCATTCTCAGTTACATGGTCAGATAAGTCTCAGATAGACATGTAAGTGGATAGTGGGTCCCAGTTTGTTTTCTCTTTATTGTACAGTTTGTTTTCCCAGACACTGGCCCTGCTAACACTGATGCAAGGCCAGCCACCAAAAATGCTTAACTATAAATCACAAGACGTGGGAGCTCACCATAGTTGCTCTGTGGTCTCCCATTTTGTGTCTCCAACCTAGTGCCTGGATATGCTTAGTGTTTGGGTTTCCTGGGAACTCACTTGTACTTCAGGTAATGCTTTGTCATTAAACATCAACTTGCAGATTTTCACTTCCCTAGCACCTTTCACATTTGTATAGGATATACTTCCTATAATAAATTTCTTTTTACCAGCAGTTATAGTCACTCTCCATTTCTTATTAAACCTTAATTAATATATACATTGAATCATTTTTAAGTTTCTAGTTAACTTTGCTTCATTTATAGAAATCAGTCTGGTCTCCTTAAAATTTTCTCATATTCCTTCATAACTTTTATTTTTTAACTTATAATTTTAAATGCACATATTTTTATTCCATATCTGAAAATCCTATTATCTAAAATTGTCAGTATGCATGCAATTGCCTTTTGATAGGTCACATGAAAGAATAGCATTACACTCTACTATAACTGAGAAAGTCTACCTTTCTCAAGATGCCAAGAAATATTCCCCATCCCCAGGTCTTTCTGCAGATAACAGCTCATTCATTGTATTTGCTGACATTTTGACATGGGCTCTTTGAGAAGACATTTTGAATGGTCTTAAATGAAGTTTTGAAATTTTAAGCTAGAAATGACAGGACAGTTATTGGAATAGACTTAGCTGTCATTGATTGGTAAGCATAATTTTCCTTTCTACCCAGCAAAGTAGGGTATTTAACAAAACTTTGGTAGCAATTATTGAAAAAAATAAAATTCATCCATATACCATGCTATGTTGAACTCCTCAAACCCGTGAAGCCAAACTTAACAAGTCAAACTCAGATCTCATTCTTTTCATCTCCATGGCCTTTACATTAGATTCTCTTTCTGAAGATTTCCCTAAAACACCAGAAACAATCTTCTCATTTCAGTGCTTATCTTTCTACAGAGGCAATCTAATTTTGTCCTGTCATCTTTATATTCCTACTACTCAGAGAGTGACATACATATTTATTAGTATGATTTGTGCCCCACCACATTAAAATTTAGTTTGCTGTTATACTCTACTCCCATAAACACATTGAATTAAAAAGCCATAAGAAATTACCTACCCTATTGTGTCTGTATTTTTGTCTTTTGTTCTTCCTGAAAAATCCTACTCAGTTTTTGTGTTACACATTGCTTCCAAGAAGCTTTCCCTAATTTCCCTTATTAAAATTTACAAATATCTTCTTGTGACCTTCTAGGATTATGATACTTTAATGAAAATTGTAGTTATTTCTGTATAAGCCTTCGCTAGGTTTTAAACTCCTTGAGTAGAGGAACTGAGTCATAGATACTTCTCTATCTCCAGTGGTTGTCACAGTGTCTGCTGCTTGGTAATTAGTAAATGTTCAATCAGCAGCATGTGTGCTATAATTTTGAAATGAATTATTGAGAGACTCTATTTTTTCATAAATTATTTTTTAATTTAAATTCAAGTTAGTTAACATATAGTGTATTATTAGTGATTCATCAGTTGCTTATAACACCCAGTGTTCATTACATCAAGTGCCCTCCTTAATGCCCATCACCTAATTACCTCATCCCCACCACCCTCCCCTCTAGCAATTCTCAATTTGTTCCCTATAGTTAAGAACCTCTTATAGTTTGCCTCTCTCTCTGTTTTTATCTTATTTTATTTTTCCTTCCCTTCTCCTATATTTATGTTTTATTTCTTAAATTCTGGATATGAATGAAATTATATGGTATTTGTCTTTCTCTGACTGACTTATTTACTCAGCATAATACCTTCTAGTTCCATCCATGTCATTGTAAATGGACAGATTTAATTCTCTCTGATATCACGTTTTCTTTATCCATTCATCTGTTCACGGATATCTGGGTTCTTTCCATAGGTCGGTTATTGTGAACATTGCTGCTATAAATACAAGGTGCATGTGCCCCTTTGAACCATTATGTTTGTATCTTTTGGATAAATACCTAGTAGTGCAATTGGTGGGTTGTAGGGTAGTTCTATTTTTAACTTTTTGAGGCACCTGCATACTGTTTTCCAGAATTCCGACCAACAGTGTAAGAGGTTTCCCTTTTCTCCACATCCTTACCAACATCTGTTGTTTCCTGCGTTATTAATTTAAGCCATTCTGACTGGTGTGACATGGTATCTCATTGTGGTTCTGATCTGTATTTCCCTGATGGTGAGTGATATTAAGCATTTTTTCATGTGTCTGTTAGATAAGTGTTAAAATTGGCCCAGATACTTTATAGAGTTAAGAATTACAGAATTGGCATGGGACTGATATTAATCTAGTAAAATTACCTGTATGATAATTAGATATTCTCTGGAGCTTTTTCTTAATTCTTTTTTTTTCAATAATAAAATTGAAAATGTGTGTCATGATATAGAGGAGATATAACAAAAGACCCACATTTTCTAGAATATGATACATTTCAATGATTATTAAAGTTATGGACATTATGAAAGCAGGGATGCTTTTTCCAGAGAAAAATATTTTACTAATGGTACAAGTATAATAGCTTCTAAAGTTAGAAATGAGCTTGAAGCTTTTTGAACTCATTATCTTAAAATCGTCTTTGGCTCTGGAATAGTATAAATTTTGAAAAGCCATTCCTAGGGTAAATATAGAAGCAGGGTAAGAGATTCAAATAAATATTTTCGTACATTTGCACAGCTCAAGCTTCTACTTCAGTGGAAGAGATTCTAAAGTGACTTCTTCAGCTATCATTTAACAGCCATTATAACAACTCAGTGGTTTGGATCTTTAAAACTCCAAATTCCAGTAATTTGATAAATTTAGAATCCACATGTTTCTATCAACACTAAAACTTTCTGTTTGAGAGCACTCTTCTCACAAAGTAAGATAAAAATTTCCTTAATATCCATTTAAGAACATATTTTTAATACTGCAAATTCTGCCTAAAGTTTGTCCAGTTGCAGAGTCATGTAGGTTTTATAATTGAAAAGACCTCCCCAAATCATCATTAAATGAAACTGCAAAAAAATATCTTGACTTCATCTTTAATTAGAATCAAGCCTTCTTCCCATAGGACAAGCACCTCATTAAAACACATTTCCAAATGACTTATATAATTCTGTGACAATGTGGATCTCCCAGGTGCTTTTTAGGTTGATGGAGAATCTGCTGATTGGTGCTTGCCTTGAAGATGTTTCAGACCTGATTGATTTCTAGGCCTAAACTAAAGTACTTTAAAGAACTGCCAGGGCAGGCAGGAAAAGTATGTTCCCACACAGATGTGCAGGTGGTCATTGCATGATCGTAGACAGTTCTCCCAAACTTCAGTGCCTTACTTACTTTACTGGGAAATGAAGTATGTGTGGGAATGATGATGTGAAAGAGATGAAAAAAATATCTCTTAACTTCTAAGAAACCCTGATGCATAATTCTGGTATTGTGTGTTTATGAATTTATCCGTTCCCCAAATCACATCAAATAAAATACCTGAATTACCAGGGGTTTCCATGTCTGTCTTGCATTTATACATTCTCTTTGAAAATACCTAGCCCTATATCTTCTTCCTCCCTTGCCCACCTCACATTTCTTTTTTTTTTTTTTTAAAGATTTTATTTATTTATTTGAGAGAGAATGAGTGAGAGAGAGCATGAGAGAGGAGAAGGTCAGAGGGAGAAGCAGACTCCCCAAGGAGCTGGGAGCCCGATGCGGGACTCGATCCCGGAAGTCCGGGACCATGACCTGAGCCAAAGGCAGTCGCTCAACCAACTGAGCCACCCAGGCGCCCGCCCACCTCACATTTCTAAGAAAAATAATATCTAGAAAAGATTTTGTAATTCTGTCCCAGCATGAAAATTATGTATCTTTTCTATGTAGTGCAGTTTGCCCATCTTTAAAATGGGATGCCAAAATTATTTGCATTTAAGATTTACTTAAATCTTGAAAAGTAAAGAAAGTAAAATCAGAAAATGTATGTGATTTACTTAAGTCTAACACATTGCATGTTCTCAGTAAACACTAATTGTTATCACTGTAATTTTTAAAAATCAGTGTGATAAAAATAGTTGAAAAGGTTTGGAATATTTGGAAATAATTAGAAAATAATAAATTGGAAAATCTCTAGCAGCTCTCTAATTGATCATGTGTTTTGAATGATTTAGAAAATTAAATATCTTCAAATTGCATTATATATACCAAGTGATATGCTGGGGTTCCTTTCTTTGCCTTGGTTCTCTTGCTGTTTTAAAATTGCATTGTGTCATCTAATTTACATTTACTCAGACCATTTGAAAAACTTTCTCTTACATAGGTATATGTGTATACAGCATGTGTTTATATATGTTCCATATATGTGTGTGTATGCATGTATGTGTGTATGTGTATTTTTTCAGTGTAAGTTATGGAAGAAAAGTTAAGATGCCTAAAACAATTGCAGTAGTCATCTATGCATACTCTTTGTTATTATGGCCATGTTAAAGCATCATGTAACAAATAAAGTCTTATATACACTTTATGTGAACTCTATATTTCGCCTAATTGGTCTTCAAAATGTGTACAAACCAATGTACAAACAAATGTGTACAAACAAATTACAAGATTGCTGTGCACCTATATAGTCCCAAACAGAGCTCATGTCTGATCACTATGAATTAAGTTTCTTTTCCATTTCTGAAAACTGACAAAAAAATATTTTTTAAACACTAGATTATTCAAGCAACAGACTCCTTAATTTTTGAGCTACATTTGAACTCAGGGAAATCACTGTTAAAACCCAATTAATCCAATTGTGATCAAATACATCATAGACTTTATGCAGTATTTTGCTTCAAAGAACATTATTCATTATGTCATTTTCTTCCTTCAAACTTCTTGACTCAAGTGAATATTACTGTGAGTAGATATTCTTCCCTCAATAAACCTTTCACAAAAGGTTAATAGAACTTCTGTGAATTTAAAAACATATCTGAAAAATTGCTAGTACAAAAGAAGAAAACACTAAAATACTGATTACAAAATGTACAGTAACATACTAAGTAAAATATGTGAGTAGTTTAGTTAAAAATACATTTACCTAATATTTTCTGTGCAAAAGAGTTTTAATTTTTTATAAGAAGCTAACTAGCTTTTTTTTTTTTTTTTCTCTCCCTCAGAGCAACAAAAAGACAGGGTTATATACAAATTGACTATAAGAGCAAAAACTTTCTCTAGTTGCAAAGGGAATGTTTCAGTGTTTGAAAACTTTTGTGTATTTCTATGTAAAATGTCAAGTGACATATAAATATATCATGTTTAAAATAGAACCGAAAAGTAGGTAGATAATAGCTTTTGGAGGGTCATTTTGAGAATATGGTAATAAACTAAGTTTTAAAGTTGCTTTATAAGTTAAAATTGCCTGTAGAGTGATAAAATTATGTAGAGTGATAATTTTGTTTTCATTTGAAAGAGGTAAGAACAAGTAACTTTTAAATTGTGATTACAAAATCCTAAATAAAGATTTTAATAAAAACTGTACGTCAGAGAAAACTTAGTGCTGATCTAGGAAGTCCTTGCAACTGCTCCACCATTTCCTGGCAGTGAGACCTTGAACAAGTACTTCCTTTTCTGTTCCCTCTCTCGATCTAAGATAGTGATATTTTCTCTAAATTCAGCTTCCATGTTAACTAAACAAGAACTAAAAACTTCTATGACGAAACAACATCAGTAACCTGGTTATTCTGTTGTTAACCTGGTCAGTCAAAGTGGTATCATTTTCACACATCCTCCATATGAAACAGAAAGGCACTTAATACTTTTGTTCTGCCATACTTCCAAATGGGCTTGTGGAAACTTCAGACTAGATCCCAACAATGACTTCATGGGCAGAGCTAGCAGTATGGTAAGGGGGTATGAAAATGTAAGATGTCCTGAAATCTGACTGAGTCAGAGGTTGGGACTGGAGAAGTTGGGGACTGCTGGGGTAGAGTCTTGGGAGAGAGGGAGTGTGGCGATGGGCACTCCAGTCACAGAGGAGAACACTTATATTTGGGGTTATGGAAACCTTGCAGTTACTGGAGAGGACACAGGAGGGATACAACCTTGAGAGAGTGTAACTGAGTATAGTTCAAAATTTTAAGCATTGCTTAGACATTATTTGAATCAAAATGAAGAAAAGTTGAATTATAAATTATGAACTTTAGGATAATTGGAATTTTGTTGCTGTTTACTCTGCTAACTTCTTGTTCCCACTAACTGATCAAATGAAAAGTCCCAAATCCTTCCTATACTCTACTAAGATATTTAGAAAAAAAAAAAGACAAGTTAAGAACTGAGTATGGTTTATGAAGATATGACAATTTGTGTAAAAAATAAGTATATTTTATTCAATATAAACTGCTTCAAATATTATACCAAGAATTGGCAAACTTTTTCTGTAAGGGATAAATAGAAATATGTAAGCTTTGTGGGCCGTGAAGTCTCTGCCCTAATTAATGACCTATGGAACTGTAGTATAAAAGTAGTCAAGTAATACATAGAGAGATGACTCTGGCCATGTTCCAGTAAAACTTTATTTGCAAAAACAGATGGCAGTCTGGATTTAGGCCATAGTTTGTTGCCCTAAGAGCATCAGCAGATTGTTTTTTTGTTTTGTTTTGTTTTGTTTTTTGTTTGTTTTGTTTTGTTTTGTTTTTAGACTTGCTTTTGGTTTTGTTTTTGGTCTTTTTCATTTTTTATTCTTACTTGTAGGCCATACCCCTTGTATCTAGCAAGACCTACTCCTATCATTTTTTATTCTTACTTGTAGGCCATACCCCTTGTATCTAGCAAGACCTACTCCTATCATTTTTTATTCTTACTTGTAGGCCATACCCCTTGTATCTAGCAAGACCTACTCCACTTGTAGGCCATACCCCTTGTATCTAGCAAGACCTACTCCTATCATTTTTTATTCTTACTTGTAGGCCATACCCCTTGTATCTAGCAAGACCTACTCCTATCATTTTTTATTCTTACTTGTAGGCCATACCCCTTGTATCTAGCAAGACCTACTCCTATCAGATAGTAACCAACTAACCCAATAAAATACTTCTTCATCAGGGATTAAATGTGACTAAGACGGGGGAAAGACATCATAGTGGTGAAACTTTGTAATTGGACCCAGACAGGTTGTGGTATCCTTATGTTAGGCTCATCATTTAAAATTAACCAGAAATTGGATATGCTGGTGGTGGTGGTGGTGGTTCTTCTTATTTTTCTTCTCCTTTTCCTTCTGTCTTCTTCTCTATAATACCTTTAATGAAATACAATTTATATATTATCAAATTCATTCTTTTGAAAGTATATAGTTTGAAGGGTTTTAGTATATTCATAGAGTTATACAACCATGAGCTCTAATTATAGAAATTCCCATCACCACCCCCCAAAAACATTATATTTATCTTCTTTTTATCTTGCAAGTTACATCATACATAGAGGATGCTTCAATTTTGTTAGCATGTATTTTTCTTAACCTCCTATCCAACACTGTTCAGAAATTTGGAGTTAATGTGAGAACTTAGATGATTAAAGAATTTTTTAAACATAGACTTGGAATGAACTAATAGTAGTTATTTTAAGTCCTAACCACATACTACTGTGTAATTTAATGACTATTTTCAATCTTATTCCTGATTCCCACTGTTTGATTATGACAGATATTTCAAGCATAGCATTAGCATTGACTATTCAGATTGAAAGTCAGCCTGAGATTTGACTAGTTTTTATGAATTTTCTTCAAGAAGTACATGTATCCCACATTATAATGTTGTATAAGCACATCACTTCTATCAACTTTTTTTTTTTTTTTTTAAACTTCTGTCAACCTTCTTATGCTCATCAAGCTTACTAAAAGCTCTGAGGGGAAGTGGAAGGGAATAAGTCATTATGTAATGAAAATGAAAGAGAGAGGTAGCATCAGAAAATGAGATATCAAACAGCCAGTTTTGTTTTTTTAAACTTAAACATCAAGCTTCATTTACTTCTTCTGTATTCAGTGGATTCTCAGAGTTTAAAATAGCAGAAACAATTTGGAATTTTTGTTATGTTTCTGCTTCAGTAAAGCAGATAACTCAACAATATATGTCAGGATAGACACTGATCTGATGAAATGAGACCCATCTGGCTAAAACTGAGATGGTCAACTCATATTTTCAAAGTATATATTCAAATTAGTAGATAGGGAGAACTCAACTCATAAATTAGTGATGTTCAAGTCTGTTTTGATTAGCATCTCAAAGATTTAGCTATTATACAGAGCAGTTTCTACTACTTAAAATTCTCTCTCTCTCTCTCTCTCTTAAAAAAATCTGTGGATAATTGTTCCTTCAAGGCTCACTTCAAAATCTAAATGAGGCCTTTCTTTTCCTGCCCAGATGAACCCTCTACAATGCTTGTTCTAGGAATATCTCTATCATTTGTTTTTAAAATCATCATGATGAATAGTCCTTTTGATGGTTTCACTTTTTTAAAAAAAAAATATGTTCTACTTCCCAGATTAGATTATAAGCTTGCTTATAATTTAGAACATTTTTCTGTGTTTTAGTGTCCTCAGCCTACATAAAAGAATCAACGAATCTTTATTGAGGGCTATAATTTAACTCTAAATACAATTTGGTAATATTTAGAAATATTTTAAAAGACTGAAAATATTAACTAATATTGAACTAGAGTCATAAGAATATAATTATTTAGATAATCTTTCCTATGGTTTAACTAATTATTTTGTTTTGTTTTTCTGCAGTTGAATAAATGGATCCTAGACAGCATTATATGGGTCTGTCACTTCTATCGACATTATCAATGTCCACATTTATGTCAAAAACATCTGTGATTTAAAAAATACAGACTTCTTGAAAGGTCTACCTTGAATGAAAAAATTAATAAGGATTTGATAAGTTTCATTTGTACTTACTTATACTTTTCTAATTACTTAATTGTAAGAGACATATCCAGTAATTTAAGAATGCAATGATTCCCTTATGAAGTATAAAATGAATCTTTTTAATATCTAGTAAAGGAGATTACAGAGAGGACATGACCACAGGTTAACCCTCAGGCTGGACCCAGAAGCTCTTTACTTCCTCCTATGCCCTTGAAAAGTATGATCTGCCCACCATTCTCATAGTGGGAATCATTTTCAAGGATGGAGCCTTGAGAACGCAATATGTTATTAAGACATGTGTATGACATACATAATTGAACCTACACAAGTTCTCTATATAAACTTTTAAGATTCTGACAGGCAGGGGTGTCGGGGTGGCTCAATTAGTTAAACATCTGCCTTAAGCAAGAGTCTTGATATCGGGGTCTTGGGATGGAGCCCTGCATCTGGCTCCTTGTTCAGGAGGAGTCTGCTTCTCCCTCTCCCTCTGTTGCTCCCCCTGCTTGTACTCTCTTTCTCTGTCAAATAAATAAAATCTTAAAAAAAAAATGATTCTGGCAGCAATTATGGAGATCAGAGTTCTCTTGCTCATTAAACCTGCCACATACCAGCTTGGAGTGGTCTGATTCTTTCTTCAGTCTCTACTTGTCCTCTGTATACAGGGGTCAGTTTCAGACTTTACCTGGGAGGCTCTTCTGGTTTCAAACCAACAGGATCTTCATCAATTGTGTGAGTCTCTTGCCCTCTTGGGGAGCAAAGATAGGGTGAGACTCTGACTGTGTTTAATTTGGGAGAGAGAGCTAAAATTATTTTCTTTGGTGCCAAGAAGCAGAGAGAACTAAAATAAAATCTATTTAATAAATTGAATTTTTAAAATTTTAGCTCAGTCCACAAAGTAAGTGGCCAGAGAAAAAGATCTGGATAGGAGTCACAGAACCTGAAATGGATGGCCAAGAGTGGATGGATCAGCTTGGAAGCAGTTTAAGTTTAAAAATGTGGGAGGATTCCATAATGGTTGGGACAAGTACTGTATTTGGTTTTATTCTAATTCCAAATGGGAATAGGATAGGAAAGAATATCTCCCAAACAAGTTAGTTGAATAAATATTATATCTTTCTCCATAATGAATTTAGAAATCCAAATGAAATTTAATGTTGACATAGATCCAAATTCTTATTTTTTGTGCCAGTCTAGAGCAGTTTGCATTTATGTCTTTGAATTCATTTACATCTTCCTGTTATGTATTTCAAGTCATGTAACTAATGCACAATACTTTAGTTTTTATGACAATTTTATAAAGAATAGTTAATAAGAATGAAGAATTTAAAAATAATATGCACTTATGATTTCAACATACGGAATTAATTAAAGAGACAACTGATGATTTTTTATGATAAAATGCTGAATTTGGTAAATGAAATGTACATGGTCAGTAAAATGGATGAGATAAACTAAAACACAAAACAAAACCCTGTCCTTTGAGAAATTTCTTTTTAGAATCAAGAAAAAATTTTATATATGTGACATACACATATTTGTGTGTCTGTGTATATGTACATGAAAAAATAAGTATATATACACACACATATGAAATCAGCGATCTATTTCAAGGCTTAGTCTTTGACAGTCAGAGTAGATAGCAACAGGAAACTATACCTTAGTATGTCTTCTTTACCTTTATATTTCTAGTGATTAGAATAGTGCCTGACACATACTAGGAAATATACTTTTGAATCTGTGTATTTTGAATGCATGGCACCAACTAAATGATGGCTAAAGTTACTTTATATTTTTAACTCAATATATTCACTACCTGAGCTGATATTTGGTAAATAGGAGTAAATTTTTTCAAAAAAGAACTGTAATTTTGGGCTGCTTGGCTTGCTCATTCAGTAGAGCATTCAAATCCTGATCTCAGGGCTATGAGTTCAAGCCCCACAATGGGTGTAGAGATTACTTAAAAATCAAATCTTAAAAGAAAGGACTGTAATTTATTTATAAATGTTTTTCTTTAGGTTCTGCAGTGCTGGAAAAGATGCTAAGAGGCATATTTCCTGATCTCCATGAGTTTAAAAATAATAAGTAAAGATATAAGGGGCACCTGTGTGGCTAAATGGGTTAAGCTTCCAACTCATGATTGAAATGATCTCAGGCCATGATCTCATGGGTCATGGAATGAAGCCCGAGTGGGGTTCTGCACTCAACGAAGAGTCTGCTTATCTTTCTTTCTCTGCTCCTCCCCCTGCTTACCTGCTCTCTCTATCTCAAAAAAATCAATAAATCTTAAAAAAAAAAAAAAAGATATTAGATCTCCTATTTGGATGCAAGTCCACATGATCTTTTGGGGGAAATAAGATTGAATGTGTAGAGCTGAATTATGGTGGATCATGATGATTTCAGTGAGTTTTAACTCATTCCAGAAAGGGGAGAAAGGGGAGGTATTATTGTTCTTACAGAGAATGCTATGAAGGTAACATGGCTTTCAGATTCAGCTAACAATATGCTTTATCTACATTAGAAAAAACCTGGAAGTCTGAAGTTTATTCTGTAGTTCAAATATCCATTTGTGAAGTCCTCCCCTGTGAATAGGAGTGGAAAAGAAGGTAAATGAATGAAACAGTGAGATAAGCAAATGAAAAGAATAATGAATCCATTGACGACAAGTAAGGCATAAGGCTGGGAACACGGGAGTCAAAATGGCTCTCCTTTTTGAGTTTATGTCTGTGATAATGATAAAATGAAAAGACGGATCAGCATAAGGATCTATTTAGAGAGAAAGAAGAGATTGAATTTAGTTGTATACAGGCCAAGTTGATAATAATAGTTGAAAATTCATGTGAAAATATCTCAAATCAGGAGGAGGTAAATATTTGGGAATTATCTTTTTTTTTTTTTTAAAGATTTTATTTATTTATTTGACAGACACAGATCACAAGTAGGCAGAGAGGCAGGCAGAGAGAGAAAGAGAGAGAGGAGGAAGCAGACTCCCTGCAGAGCAGAGAGCCTGATATGGGGCTCAATCCCAGAACCCTGGGATCATGACCCGAGCCGAAGGCAGAGGCTTTAAACCACTGAGCCACCCAGGTTCCCCGGGAATTATCTTGATAAATAGTTATGTGATAAATGCCTCTTCTACAATCACATTTAGAATCACTGCAATTAAACTAATGATTCAGATTAGGTTTAGAGTGATAATAAAAAATAATGTATAGTTATCTCTAGCCTATTCTATATCTTACATACTATAAGCTGTGGAACTCTAAAAATAGACTAAATAGTCTGGTAAATATTTGGATTGCAAGATAATTTGCTTTTCTTTATTCCATCTCTCTGCTTCAGTTATACTTTCTAGGCAAAGAACATTAGCATTATAATCACCACTTTAAGCTTTGAGTTGAAAACATTTTATTGGTTGACTGAACTTATCATCCATTAGGAATGTCCACATCTGGAGAGATGGAGAGTTCAGTGTTTGCATTCCCCACTCCACACTGCTGAGTTCAGATACTTTACTGGCTAGTTTACAAAGCTTTGCTTTTTTATAGCTATTCAATGTACAGGCTTATATAGCATATACCTCCCTGAAGCAGTTTCTTTCTCATACCATCTGTAACGAGAGGATCATTTACACTACATAAACCCACGGCATCTGGAAAGGAAAACTAATGTGATAAAATCAGTTGACTACCAGGAATGGCCATATTTTGGTTTTATTTTGGGGGAAATTATTTAATACTAAAATGAAATTTAAAAAACCAGTGTTAAACAAAAACATGAATAAGTTAACACCAGCATATTTTTAATGGTTTCAACCATATAAGGTTTTCTAGGGGGGAAAAAATCCAAATAATCAGAAACTGCATATTTTAGGGAGATACAAGGCAAGCATTTGGAGGGCAAAAAAATTGAGTTTATAATGAATGTCAACATTAGTCTTTAAAATAAATTTGGAGGTTGTGACAAGACCCTCGTCCCCACACATGTACCTCTTTTTCACATCTATATGAAAGCCAAGCAGCAGTTGTAGATATTGAAGACAAATGGAGATCAGCTGTAAGGATTTTTGGGATTATATATTCTTCAGAGAAGTAAGAGATGCACTCGTTTACTTAGATACCTATCACTGGGCTTACTGTGATCCAGGCACATAGGCCTGGCACTGAGGGAACATTTTTGAATAACGCAGGAACAGTCACTGCCTTCCTTACATTTTAGTGAGAGAGGAGCAACATGATTTAGATGCTGCAACAGAAACAAAATAAAGTGATAAGGTAGGGAGTGACTGTTAGATGGTTGAGTCGAGATGGCTGCCAAAGACAGATCAGTCCAGAATAGGCCTCTATTGGAGAGGAAATGTAGGATGACATCTGAATGAACATTGGGAGATAGCCAGGCAGAGTCTGGCTTTTGGGAGAGAAGACATTGAGCCCTGATTAAGAGAAAGACTAGAGAGTATCAAGGAAAGGAAATCAAATAAAGGAAGGCCAGTGTGAAATCAGACCCTGGACAAGAGAAGAAGAAGAGTTTAGTTTAGAAGAAGGAAGTTTAGTTTAGAAGAGTTTCGAAGTTTAGGAGAGTTTAGAAGGAAGAGTTTAGTACTGGGACAGAACACAGTCTTTGGAGAGAATTTCCGTCACTCTGACAAATCCTATTTCTGTGATATCTACCTTTTTTTATGTATATGAAAATAACACACACACACACACACACACACACACACACACACACATACATATAGAATTTTACATATAAGTGCATAAGTTTTAAAAAATTCAAAAATCTCCTGTTACTTCAACAAGTCATCCCAAGTCTGATATTGCCCTCTATTTAACAGTTCCCAGTGTCTCATGGAACAGTGATTACCAATAGGCAACACACTTATAGGAGAGGGAAATGTAAAAATGCCAGTGAGATTTTTTTTTAAATTTCATTTTATTTTTTCAGTGTTCCAAAATTCATTGTTTATGCACCACACCCAGTACTCCATGCAATACATTCCCTCCTTGATACCCACCACCAAGCTCACCCAGCCCCCCACCCTTCACCCTTCCCAAACCCTCAGTTTGTTTCTCAGAGTCCACAGTCTCTCATGGTTCATCTCCCCCTTCGATTTCCCCCAATTCACTTTTCCTTTCCTTCTTCTAATGTCCTCCATGTTATTCCTTATGTTCCAAAAGTAAGTGAAACCATATGATAATTAACTCTTTCTGCTTGACTTATTTCACTCAGCATAACCCCCTCAGTCCCATCCATGTTGATACAAAAGTTGGGTATTCGTCCTTTGTGATGGAGGCATAATGGACCATATCTGCTTTATCTATCTGTCCGTTGAAGGGCGTGTGAGATTTTTGATAATGATGATTGAGGAAAGGTTCCTTTACTGGGCAAATGCCATTGATGCAATGCATAGAACAGTCCTGCAAAACAACAAATTTTCTCACAGACCACACAGCTTATAAATATTCTTTGGCCAAAACATATCTCAAATGTTAAGTGTCTGCACATCTGGAGACAAAAATTATAGGTAATTTCATGAAGTCTACTGGTTTAGGAGAAAGTCAGTATATAGACAGAAGATTAATTAGAATAAAGGTATTTTATTGATGCTATTAGACATTTAAATTCACTAAGGACATCACATCTAGTTTGTAAGTAAGTGTGTGACTTTGATGCCATAACGTTAATAGTAAATAAACTAGAAAGTGAGATATTCTTACTGATTGGGTAAGAATTTGTTAAATATTTCAATATTAACTTTTACTAGTTTGTTAATACTTTCATTGACCACATGAGATGGGTATCTCACATCTTAATTTTTTTCAATTTTGCAGTCAATAACATGGAAATTTTACTTGACATCTTTTTTTTTATTTTCCCCTTCCTCATCATGTACAAGTAAGATTAGATTGTCAATACTTATTTTAATAAAAGTTTATATTTAATACCCACTTAATTTTGTATTTTATTTTCCTTTATTTCATGTGCAGAATAACTTCTGGGCTTTATCACTTAAATAAAAAAAACACATTCATTATAAATTGGCAAAAACATTTGATTATTTCATTACATATCCTACATTAGTCATATCATAGGATTTTTAAAGGCTTATTTTATTTCAATTTTATTTCAGGATAGCAAAAGGAAAAAATGTAAAATTATTTATTAGTCAAAAAGAGCTTGTATCTAATGTAACTGAAAAATTAGAGAATAGGGGTGTGCATTTTAGAAAAGACACATTTGAAATGTATTTATTTTTGAAACATATATTTTAGAAGTTGCATTTGGACTGGTTTTTATGCAGCACACTCAAATTAAAAATTAATTGGAACTTCAGCTTTTGTTAATAAAAATTCTTTAAAAATGTTCCTGATTCTGACTGGAAAAAAGTTCACTTAGATAAAATACTCTCAAGATTTTATAAATTATAGTGAGGACTTTAATACCTATACAATTAATTTAATTTTATTCGTGTAAATATTGACAGTAGAAAATCAAGATGTGTTTCTCTTCCTTTATGTTTCTTATAAACCTTGATTAAACATGGAGTTTTAAATATCTTACCTTCAAATTATCCACACATCAAACTCTAAGTATAGAGATGAAATTTTCTTCATCTATATGAAGTTTTCTTTATTTGCACTACTTCTAAATAACAGCTTGCAAAAATAAAAAATTAATACATTTTATTTCCTTCATGTTTGTGTGTGGTTTCTATTTCTGGAATACTGTATGGAAAACTTTGTCTAGGGGCACCTGGGTGGCTCAGTGGGTTAAGCATTTGAGTCTTGATTTTGCCACAGGTCATGATCTCAGGATCCTGAGACAGAGCCCATGTCAGGCTCAGTGCTCAGGGTGGAGTTTGCTTGTCCTTCTCCCCCTGCTCCTCCCACCTCTCCCTCTCTCTGTCAAGTGAATAAATAACATCTGAAAGAAAGAAAGAAAGACGAAAAAAAAAAGGAAGAAAGAAAAATAAAACTCTGTCTCTTTGAGCAGGTGTAAGTGTAGCCCATGCAATGGAAATGAAAGTCTAGAAAACTATAAGTCATTCAATAAAGAATGTCCATAGAATCATCTCAACAGTTTGGGGAATTTGCCAAATAATATGCAGCCTAGAAATTATATTCCCATCCCCCCAAATCAGGTAAATTTGTAAAATCCCTCTGTGACAACATAACACAGGTGGAACAATTTGTGTAGATAAAATTTTCACAGTCATTAAGCATTTTGAAGAACAGAGAGTTTTCTTTCTTTTTGCATAAATCTGGAGAGCTCTTATTAAGAATAGAAGGAACTAAATGTTCATACAAATGCATTTGATGAACACTGTATTTGGCTTACCTATTATGCGAAATAATGTGGCAGTTGGCACAGCATGGCTGCAAGGAGGGTAAAGGAAAATTGCACAGTCAGAAAATGAACAAGAACCTGACTTGTGCTAGAACACAGAACAGATGTAAATAAATATGTTAACATTTACACACTGAGGTTGGATGGGCCTGGTAATAGGAGCTACAGTATGTAGGCACACTGTATCGGACATGTAACCACACTCTTTATGATCCGTAATTTAATATATGCCAGCCTCTTCATGTGTATTATTTATTAACTTGTATATCTTTTCATTGACAATTGCTGTGTAGCTATCAAAAAGGGACTACATATAACTATTTTATCATTGAGTCAGAGTGAGTGGAATAGTTAAAAAACAATGAGCCTGGCTGAAAAATGAATAAAACTTTTCATAATCATCTTATTGAATGCTTATTGCATATATATAATTTTCTTTTTTTTTTTTTTTAAGATTTTATTTATTTGACAGAAAGAGACACAGCGAGAGAGGGAACACAAGCAGTAGGAGAGGGACAGGGAGAAGCAGGCTTCCCGATGAGCAGGGAGCCTGATGCAGGGCTCGATTCTAGGAGCCTGGGATCGTGACCCTAGCCAAAGGCAGACGCTTAACCGACTGAACCACCCAGGTGCCCCATATATATAATTTTCTAACAATATTGTGGTATAGACATTAATTTCTCTAATTTACATTAAATAAACTTGATAACTTATTCAAGACCACATGACTATACAACTAATGCCAAGATTTGAAATGACCTAATCTGATCTCCAAACCCATAAGCTTAACTACTACAGTATCTTGTCTCCAAAAATCCAAGCCAGGTTTCCACTCCATCAGTCCTTTGGGGAGATTTTGATTTATTAATGTCTTTCTGTGATAGTTTCTTTTTTATAAGAACTAAATGCTAATTGCCATGATTTTGCCTGACACATAATGTTCACCAAGGGTTAGCTATTGTTCTTTCTATTCATCAGGAGAGAATTTTAAGAAGTTTATTGAATATTTTCAAGTGTTTTGCTCATATATTCTCAGATGGCCCCTGATTCCTATGCCTTTGCTTAAGTAAAAGAATAGTAACAATGTTTTCTGTAGTGACTACAGTCAATTCTAATGCAGTACTCTGATTAGGATGGTAAACTAGTTTTGATAGTTGGAAAATCACTTTGATAATCATGTTTATTAGTAATCATTAGATCTTAAGTTGCTCATTAGGACAAATGTACATGATAAACATAAGGTGATGCTGAAAATTCTGTTGGATATTGAAATGAATTTATTCAATTTGGCTAGTCTACCACCTCCCCTGCTGTGTAGAGTATTCTCACATGTAACTGATGGCTTCACTAACTGTGCCTTGCAGTGCACTTAGTTAATTTATTTCATACTTTCTTTTTGAAATTCATACAGATTTGCAAGGAATTAAGATAGGTTAAAGAGATAGACATCAAATTTGATCTTATTTGAATACAACATTTTGTAAAATATACCATAAAACAACTTGGAGTCTGTTAGACCAATTCCTATTTTTTTTTTTTCTTTACTGGATCACTAAGACTCTGTTACTGGTAACATCATTCTCATTTGAGGCTTAGACATATTTAAACAGAGTGAAAATGGTGTGTGTTGGATGAGAGGCTTTACATCTTTAGCTCTTAGATATTGTTTGGGAATGTATGTAAGTCAAAACCCATGTTATTTTAAGGCAATGGCATTCCGGGTCTCTAAAAGTTGTGAGAAAGGGATAAAACTAGGAATAAGAGAAACTTTGAATTTAAGAAATTTTCTTACTGTGGGATTAGCCACAAGCCCTCAAATGCGATATGAGTTGCTGTGTATCTCCAAGGATATCTGAGCAGGTTAGAGGGAATCATAGTAGAAGTCTGGGCAAGTGTGAAATCATTAAAAAGGTGGTTTACAGCACAATTGTTAGTAATCTCCTTGGAGAAAGATCCCAGCTAGATTATGCAGGGGAAGGATCCAAGTCTTGAATGCAAGGGAATGCACAGCATCTGGGAAAGGGCTCAGGTTTACAGAAAGGCTGGATATGATTCAGAACAGGGATCCAGCCCTCGTGGGTGGATGAAGGTTGGGCCAGGAGCCTGGAATATATTCATGGGGAGCCAGGTGGAGGAGTAATCATAAAACTATGAAAGGAAGTGAAACCCAGAAGAAAGCTTCTTAAAACTGTGGACCTGTTACTGATTTTAGCTCTAGTCTGACATTCAGAAACACAAGGTCCAAATCCCAGCCACTGAAAAGGCCACGTTTCTTTATATATTACCTCACTGGGTCAGTTATAGCACGGGGCAGAAATTCTTGCCTCTGAATGAGGATGAAACCGTCTGGCAGGAAATTAGTATTCATTAGTGTAATCATTATTGGCAGAATCTTTTATAGTATTGCATGCATTAGCAATTTAAATTGGTTTTATGTTATAAATTAATGTAATATATAAAGAATGAACTTAAAATATGTTGTATCTAAGCTGGGGTTCCTAGAAAATTAAGCTTAAGAGGTAAAATTAGTTGTCTACCTTCATTTCAATCTCAGAGAAAGAGGAGTGAAGAGAAAAAAGTCAGACTTCTTACTGGAGGTTCCTATCCTCTTATATGAAACCCTTGAAGTTATATGTATTGATTTAATGAAATTCAGGAGTTTATAGAGATAACAAAGTATAGTTATCATTTTTAGTGTAACATCTACAGTGAACTCTGGGGGCAATGTTACTTAAACACAAAGAAAGTATGAATCATTATATTAAGGAATATAAAGAATTAGGTCCTCATGAAAAATTGTATACCTGTACCTAGGTTCCAGAATATCCTCAAGCAAATATTCAGTGAAGATTGTCTGACACAATTCTCAGAGGCAACACAGAGAGTACTAATATTGTACTATAAATAGGCCTTTGTCTTCACCTCAGCCTAGCACTGCTAGTTCCTCTGAACTCACCTCCTAGTACTCTTGCCCCCCAGATCACTGTCTCTAGCTACTCTGGTCTTCTGGAAGGTCATCATAGACTCTAGGTGCATTTCAGCATCTAACATCAGCTGTTCTTCTAGTGAAATACTCTTTGTCCAAACAACTTTATAGCTGATTCCTTCAGCAGCCTCAAATTGTTGTTTAAATGTCACCTGTTTAATGAAATCTATCTCATCCACTCTACTTAAAATAGTAACCCAGAAGTGGGATTGCTAAATCACATAGTAATTCTATTTTTAATTTGTTGAGGAGCCACCATACTGTTTTCCATGTAGGTTACAACATTTTACAATCCTAGCAATAGTGCAAGTGTTCCAATTTCTCCCCCTCCTCACTAACACATTATTTTCTATTCTTTGTTTTTTATAGTGGCCGTGATAATGGGTGTGAGGTGATATCTCATTGTGGTTTTGATTTGCATTTCCCTAATAATCACAGCTGTTGAACATCTTTTCATATGCTTATTGAACATTTGTATATCTTCTTTAGAGAAATGTCTATTTAAGAACTTTGCCCATTGCTTTTAACCAGGTAATTGGTTTTTTTTTTTTTTAAATCATTGTTGAGTTGTAGGAGTTCATTGTATGTTTTGTATTTCAACTCCTTATTTGATATTTGCAAATATTGTTTTCCCATTATAGTCGTTGCCTGTAATTCTGTTGAGAGTTTCCTTGATACACAAAAATTTTTAACTTTAATGTAGTCCCAAAAGAGTAAAAAGCAGGATCTTAAAGAGATTTTGCACATCTTCACTGCAGCATTTTTCACAATAGCCATGAGATAGAAGCAAACCAAATGCCCATTGACAAATTAAAGGATAAACATAATGTAATATACATACACAATGAAATATTATTTAGCTTTAAAAAATAAAGAAATCCTGTAACATGCTACAGTAGTAATGAACCCTTAGAACACATGATATTTTGCTTTGTTTTTGTTTGTTTCACATTTTTATTTAAATTCCAGTTAGTTAACATATAGTATAATATTAGTTTCAGGAGTAGAATTTAGTGATTCAGCACTTACAAAATACCCAGTGCTCATCACAATAAGTGCCCTAACACCCATCACCCATATAATCCATCTACAATGTTTGTTTGTTCTTTATTGTTAAGTATCTATTTCCTGGTTTACCTCTCTCTCTTTTTTCCCCCATGTTCATTTGTTTTGTAACTTAAATTTTACATACAAATGAGATCATGTGGTGTTTGTCTTTCCCTGACTGATTTATTTTGTTTAGCATAATACCCTTTAATTCTATTCATGCCATTGAAAATGGCAAGATTTCATTCTTTTTGATGGCTGAGTAATATTCCATGGTATATGTGTCTTCTTTATCTGTTCATTAGTTAATGGACACTTGGGCTGCTTCCACATCTTGGCTATTATTGATAATACAGCTATAAACATTGGGGTGCTTGTATCCCATTGAATATGTTTTTGTATCCTTTGGGTAAGTATGTAGTAGTATAATTGCTGGATCATAGGGTAGTTCTTTTTCAACTCTTGAGGGAACTCCTTACTGTTTTCCACAGTGGTTGCACCAGTTTGCATTCCCACCAACAGTGTAAAAGGGTCTCCCTTTTGCTGCATCCTTGTCAAAACCTGTTGCTTCCTGTGTTGTTAATTTTATTCATTCTGACAGGTGTGAGGTGATATCTCAATGTTGTTTTGAATTGTATTTCCCAGATGGTGAGTGACATTGAGCATCTTTTCATGTGTCTGTTAGCCATCTGTATGTCTTCTTTGGAAAAATGTCCTATTAATGTTTTCTGCCATTTTTAACTGGATTATTTGTTTTTTGGGTGTTGAGTTTGATAATTTCTTTATAGATTTTGGATACTAATCCTTTAGTGATATGTCATTTACAAATATCTTCTCCCATTCCAAAGGTTGCCTTTGGTTTTTTTGATAGTTTCCTTTACTGTGAAGAAGATTTTTTATCTTGATGATGTCCCAATAGTTCATTTTTGCTTTTGTTTCCGTTGTCTTTGGAGACCTGTCTAGCAAGGAGTTACTGTAGCTAAGGTCAAGGAGGTTACTACCTGTGTTCTCCTCTAGGATTTTGATAGTTTCCTGTCTCACATCAAGGTCTTTCATCCAATTTGAATTTATGTTTGTGTATGCTATAAGAAAGTGGTCCAGTTTCTTTCTTTTGCATGTTGCTGTCCAATTTTCCCAACACCATCTGTTGAAGGGACTATCTTTTTTCCACTGGATATTCTTCCCTGCATTGTCAAAGATTAATTGACCAGGGAGTTGTGAGTCCATTTCTGGGTTTTCTATTCTGTTCCATTGATTTTTGTGTCTTTTTTTGTGCCAGTACCATACTGTCTTGATCACTACAGCTTTGTAATATAACTTGAAGTCCAGAATTCTGATGCATCCAGGTTTGCTTTTCTTTTTCAAGATTGCTCTGGTTATTCAGGGTTTTTGGTGGTTCCATGCAAAGTTTACGGTTATTTGTTCTAGTTCTGTGAAAAATTTGGGTGGTATTTTGATAGAGATTGCATTAAATGTGTAAATTGCTTTGGGCAGTTTTAACAATATTTGTTCAACCAATAGACATTTTAACAATATTTGTTCAACCAATCCATGAGCATGAGATGTTTTTCCATTTTTTTGTGTCATCTTCAATTTCTTCCACAGGTGTTTTAGAGTTTTTGGAGTATGGATCTTTTACCTCCTTAGTTAGGTTTAATCCTAGATATCTTATAATTTGGGTGCAGTTATAAATGATGCCTATTTCTGCTGCTACATTATTGATATATGAAGTAAGCCAGCCACAAAAGATAAATAGTGTATGAGTCCACTTATCTGAAATATTAAAAATAGTCAAACTCATAGAAACAAAATGGAATGATGGTTGCCTGAGACTGGAGGGAGGAGAAAATGGGGAGTCATTCAATAGGTATGAAGTTTTAATTTTGTAAAATAAAAGTGTTCTAGAGATCTGTTGCATAATGATGTGAAGATACTTCACACTGCTGAAGTGTACATTTAAAAATAGTTAAGATGGTAAATTTTATGTGCTTTTAACCACAATTTAAAAATTTGCAACACATTTCTTCTAAACTTTGCAATCCTGATCATTGTTTTTTATTGTTTTGTTTTGTTGTTGTTTTTATTTCTTTTTTTTACAAAACCTTGTGTCAAGGGCTGACTTTCAATAGGTTGCAGTGAGAGAGTTCCTCTGCTACATACAAAACCCCAACCAAGGAGCAGGTCATTTACAAATAGTTTAGCAGCAGGTTGCCCATGAATGTACATTGCATGACAGGATCCTGATTATTCTTACCCTTCTTTCTTGTTTCCATAGAACACATGACCTTTTTAATATACGATAGAGTTTTCTTATATTTTATTATCTGTCTTTCCACTGTCCCTGTCCCTACCCAATATCCCAATATAATGAAGGTTTTACACAGACATGTATTTTTGTTTTATTTACTGAGGTTTTTGTTGTTGTTGTTGTTGTTGTTTTTTTTTTTTTTTTTTTTTTTTTTTTTTTTTTTTGAGAGAGAGAGAGAGAGAGTATGTGTGATGGGTGGATGGGGGCAGAGGGAGAGATAGGGAGAAAATCTTAAGCTGGGCGTGAAGCCTGATATGTGACTCTCACAACCCTGGAATATTCTTGAACAATGTCTGTCTCAAATGATTTTTTTTAAAGATTTTATTCATTTATTTGACAGAGAGAGACACAGTGAGAGGGGGAACACAAGCAGGGGCAGTGGGAAAGGGGGAAGCAGGCTTCCTGCTGAGCAGGAAGCGAATTGTGGGGTTCAGTCCCAGGACGCTGGGATCATGACCTAAGCTGAAGGCAGATGCTCAACTGACTGAGCCACCCAGGTGCCCCTCAAATGAATTTTTAATGAATATTTGTTTGCTGCAAGAATGGAACCCAAAGTTTCAGTTAAAAATTACTAAAAAATATCTTCCTTATTCATTCATCTACTGATGGAAACTTGGGCGGCTTCCTTATCTTGGCTATACTGAATTGTGTTACAATTAATATTGGGTGCATATATCTTATTGAACTACTGTTTTTGTTTTCCTTACCAATTTAAATTTCTACCTACAGTGCACTGGGGTTCCTGTTTTTCCACGTCTTGTGAATACCTTTTACTTCTTGTCTTTTTGATTCTAGCCATTCTGACAGGTATAAGGTGCTATCTCATTGTGGTTTTGATTTGCAGTTCCCTGATGATTAGTGATGCTGAGCATCTTTTCATGTGCCTACTGACCACCTGTATGTTTTCTTTGGAAAAATGTTTATTCAGATCCTCTGTCAAATTTTAATCAGATTATTTATTGATTGATTTTTGGGATGTTGAGTTGTATAAGTTATTTATGTATTTTGGATTCTATGGTATACAATATTCAAATACACACACACACACATGCACACACACATGGAAAGGAATAGTAGTCATAAAAAAGAATGAGATCTTGCCATCTGCAACAACATGGATGAATCTAGAGGGTATTATGGTTAGGGAAATAAGTCAGAGAAACAAATACCATATGAGTTCACTCATATATGGAATCTAAAACACAGAATGAATGAGTAAATGAACAACTGATGCATTATACCTATAGATACAGAAAACAAAACAATGTAGTCAAGTGGAGGGGAGTGAGAGTATGGGCAACATGGATGAAGGGGAGTGGGAGATACAGATGTCCAGTTATGGAATGAATAAGTCACAAGAATAAAAGGTGCAACATAGGGAGTATAGACAATAGTGTTGTAATAGCATTGCTTGGTAACAGAGGGTAGCTACACTTGTGGTGAGCATAGCATAATGTATAGAGTTGCTGAATCAGTACATTGTACACCTGAAACTAATGTTACATTGTGTGTCAACTGTACTCAAATTAAAAAAATCATAAGAAAAATTAAAAAAAAAACCTTACACTTTAAGAAAGATTTACTGAACACAGGAGGAAACAAGCCAGATTCAGTGAGAATAACTATATATTGGAGAACTCAATTCACAAAACTTCAAATACTATAATTTTTGGTATACTTTGCAACTCAAATGCCAAACCAGATTTAGACATACAAGAGATTTATGGGTGGAAATGTTGATAATGGGTAAAGGAGAATGATCAAGAGTAGATGTGTCATAACTATGAAAGAGGGAAGAAAAAATTGGATATGAAAGGCTTAGACAACCTCAAATAAATGTGTGAGGAACTCAATGGAAGAGTCCTTCATAATTCAATGGAAGAGTCCTTCATAAAACGACAATGCACTGTCTCTTGTGCATGACTGGAGTCACTGTGCCCAGTCAAATAAGGAAATTTGTTAGTATGAATATTCTAGAAAATCCAAAGGGGCAGCAGCAAGACTGGTTTCTGCAGTGAGTTCTCTTCAACTAGATTTATGTGAAACACATCATCTACCACTTCAAGAATTATAAAAAAGTAAAAGTAAAGAGAGGATAAAAAGTATTGAAAATTAATCAAATTTGAAAAAGATCCAGTTAAAATTCTAGAAGTGAAAGAAAATGGTGATTGGTAAGAAAAGAAGAATGCATCAATTAAATAGCAACTTAGATAAAAAGCAGAGTTCAAGAATTAAAAGGATCAGTTGACTGAGTTACTAAGAATACAACACAGAGAAAGAGGAATGAAAAAACAGAGTTTAAGAGACATAGAACAAGAGTTCTAGTGTATCCTAATCTAAATTTCAGAGGAGAAAAGGGAAATTGCAGTGAGGTGCTCTTAGGAGAAATAATGACTTAAGAAATTTCTTGAATTGTTTAATGAATCTAATCCATCTATTCAGGAAGTACAACATATCCCAAACTGTGTTAAATAAGGTGAACCATTAATCAGACACAATAATTAAAAGTGTGTTATAAAAAAAGTCAAAAGAGAAAAAAAATTAAGATAGCTACAGAGATTGGGCAGATTATCTACTTACTGTTTCCTTCCTAAAAGCAACAAAAGAAGATGTAAGGCAATGAAATAATATTTTGGAAGAACAAAGTGTCAACTTACAACTGCATATATATTTTAAAGAAGAAGGTGAATTAAACATATTCCCAGACAAAATGTGCTGAGGTACTTCATATTAACAAACTCTCACTAAAGGAATTTCTGAATGAAAAACAAACAAAAACACTCATAGATCAATCTACAAATATTAAATATGTATATTTGCATATATATTTTATAGAGGTAAAAATTTAAAAAACCCTGAAATCTTATAGAACAGTTAAAAAAAATCAAGGTAAACATATAGTCTCATATAACAATTAATCTCTTCATTGTACAAGAGGGTAAGTGAATTAAAGCTTCTAATATATTTTCTTCCTAATGAAAAGAAAATCCATAGATGGACTTTAATCTTTATTAAGTTAAATATGCATATTTAAAATGAATATGGCCACCATTAAATAATACACTAACTTTTGAATTATATTCACATAACAATATAGCTTCAAGATGTATGTAAGGCAAAAAATTGACAAAACTACAAGGACAAAATGACAACCACCTTGATAGAAACATTTTAACACAACATTTTCAGTGATGTAAAAATTAAAGTGACAGAAGCAGTAAGGATAAGTGGAATGTTTTTCTTTTTCTCTAGCTACACAGCTTCATTAAGCTTAGGGGAGAATGCTTTAAAAAAAAGTCCTGTCAGATTTTGAATATCAGCTTCCAATTCAGCCAACTTCTGACCATCGAGCTACTTAAACAAAAGCAAAAACAAACTTTCAAATATCTTGTCAGATTTCAGTCAGGACAAAGAGTAAATATTCCAGGCAGTATGGAACCACCCACGGTCAGAAGAGACAGCCTCAAATGGGAAAACATACTACTCCCCAGGACCTAGAGCCACTCACAGATATTTAAAGAAAGAAAGAAAGAAAGAAAAAAGACTTAACATAGTTACCCTGAAAGCTGACAACTGTCTGCAGGACACCAGATGCAAATAGAGTAAGTGCAACCCACATTTCTGTCCACCCATATGTTTGGGCTCCCAACCTGCCCATTGACAGCCTGTATACACAGGAACCAATCAGCTGCCTGTCCCCGGCAGGCAGAAAGCGAAGCCAAATTCTCAGGAAACAGAACGAGACAAACAAGAAGACAATAACGCTGCCAAGGAGAGAACAGGATCCATAGCCAGTGAGGGACAATGTGAAATTTTACCTTTCTCTCTTTCCTGGACACTACAGAGATCCAGAAGAAATGACTCCAGTAAGAATTCTCATCCTTTCTTGCCTTCTCAAAGCTTTCCTAGGGTTCCACCTTTAGGTTCCAGAGTGAATGGGTTTAAAGTAGAGAGTGGAAGGAACCTTGGGATCTACTGAATTTGACAAGATTTTCCACTAATTTTAACTTTAATTTTTTAAAAATTCAGATAGAGATTAGTAGACTGAGTACTGAGGTAAAGGAGGAGAGAGGGGAGTAGCAGGTGTCACATTAGTCTGTAGTCTTTTGTTTTATGTACCTCTTGGATCTTTAATTTTTCTTTAACCTTTTGCAATTAATATTTTGATAAAGCTACTTGGGAATTTTGAAGTCTCCGATGGTTTCTGCATGCCAATTAAAATAGGTGTTACATTTTGTTTTTTGTTTTTTTGTTTTTTTTTTTTTTTTGATTTGGGAATCCTTACTTTCAAGTGTACTACTTAAATGAACAATCTTGTCTAACTAGAATACTCCCCATAATGTCCATTATAATTCTAGGTTAGCTTAGTAAGATTTTCCATTTTATGTCTCAGAACCATAAGTTCGGAGACATAAAATAAGTGGGTGTGTCTGAGGTGGTGTTCTCAGTTCTGTGAATCCTGAGGATCCCATTTCTTTAGCTAAGTCTTAGGTCTCTTGAAGCCAAATTAATACTTTTGAGGGATGTGCTGCTGGGTTCAGGATTTTGTGTTTTATGGTGTACCTTGTTACATGGAGACTTTCTTGAGGTTGGCTGGTGACCTAGTGTTAATCTAATCCATTTTGTGACCGACTTATTCTAGTATGGGTGTCTTTGAATTGCGTGGCCAGTACTCTAACAGCTTTTAAGAGTTCAACCCCCCCACCAAAGGCTTTGGTTTCCCAGATTCCCCTTAGAAATAGATCTATTATTTCCTTCAGAAGAAGATTTCTTTATAATGATGGGCATTCTTATGGCTTTTAATAGTGTGACTTGTGCCTCCTTAGATTTTTACTTAGATGGTCAAAACAGTACAAATTTATTGTCTTATTATTTTTTTCCCAAGTTTTCCAGGAGTTTATGCTGTGGACTTATCTTGATGCTTTGCAAGTCCCCTAATGACTGACACCTAATGTGGACTCCTAATGTAATTATCACAGAACCATTTCAGGACTCTTATTTCTGGGATAGATATATATATATCTATTTTATTTTAAAATATATCTTAATTAATTAATTAATTAATGTTATTTTATTTTATTTAAAATATATATTTTATAAATATTTATATTTATAAAATATATATTTTATAAATATTTATATTTATAAAATATATACTTATTATATATTTATATATATTTATTATATATTATATATATTATATATTTATTATATATATTATTATATATTTATTTATATATTTATATGTATTATATTTATATAATTTATATATAATATAAATTTATAAAATTTATATATATAAATATGTTATATTTATATATATAAATTATATAAATAAAATATATATAAATATAATATACATATATAAATAAATAAAATTTAAATATATAAATAAATATATATTTTAAAGTTAAATAATATCTATAAATATATATATTTATATATAATATATATTTTAAAGTTAAATATATATTTAATATTTAAATATAATATATATTCAATATAATATATAAAATATTAAAATATATTTTAATATTTAAATATATCTATAAAATATATATTTTAAAATAAAATAAATATATTTTAAATGGAATGTTCTTAACGGAGAGCTGCACACAAGGAACTGGGATTCAATCTGAGACTAACCCCAAGTAATGACAAGAGGGATAGTAAGCTCAAAGGGATCAGCTACTGCCTTGTCCTGTAGGCTCTTAAGAGTCAGCTTCAGATCTCATTCTTCACTGCCAAAAACTGTTAAAAAATGCTCAAAGAAGGGTGCATGGGTGGTTCAGTTGGTTAAGCACCGACTCTTGGTTTCAGCTGAGGTCTTGAACTCATGGGTTATGAGATTGAGCCGTTTGTTGGACTTTCTGCTCAGCAGAGTCTCAGCTTGAGATTCTCTCCTTCTGTCCCTACCCCCACACATGTGCACTCTCTCTCTTAATAAATAAACAAATAAATAAATACATCTTTTTTTAATGATCAAAGAAGACAATTAGATGGTACAAAAAAAAAAAAACAAAAAAAAAACAAAAAAAAAAACTTCAATGTTTCATGAAGCGTGTAATCTCCTTTTAGAGATCTGCCAAATGAAAAATGAAGGCTGACTACAGGAAGCCCTCATAGGATAGGGAATAAAGACAAAGAAGAGAAAAATAGAAAATATCTGATTGGCTATACCACATTGTCCTACTTGTATGGGGTGAGCCTGCTCTGAGCCTGCTTAGAGTTGGCTTAGAGTTTAAAGATTGGCTGACTAGCAGAGCATGTACAGGGACATAAAAGTTTATCTAAGTTTTGGTTTGCTGACTAGGCCCCCAACCCCAGCAAGAGTGGCTCCATCTTGGGCATAGAAAGTTATTTTAAAAACAGGTATTAATTTAATTATTGATACAGTAATTCAAGTATAATTTCTTTACTCCCCTACAGCAAATGTTCATTAAGCATTAATATATAAACTGTGGTGACATGCTTTGTGGGATTTAATGCCTTTTGAATTATCAATACATAAACATATTTTCAAATATACTTTAGTAAAATGTAGAATTCCTTCATATAATTATATCACTGGTTTCTTTGATATAATTATATCTAAAAGAGGTAGACTTAATACATCTATTAAGAGTGTGAATCTGCCTGGAATTTTTTTTTTTAAGATTTTATTTATTTATTTATTTGAGAGTGAGAGAGAGAGAGATGAGAGAGAGAGAGAGAGAGATCACGAGAAGGGGAAGGGTCAGAGGGAGAAGCAGACTCCCTGCCAAGCAGGGAGCCAGATGTGGGACTCAATCCCAGGACTCCAGGATCATGACCTGAGCTGAAGGCAGTTGCTTAACCAACTGAGCCACCTAGGTGCCCTGACTAGAATTGTTATGGCTTATTTATTGTTGCTATTGAGACCATGGCTAAGAAAAATCCATCTTAGCATTTCCCTATATATTCTTTTATCTATTTTGCATTTTGAAACCTGATCATTTTTTTCCAACATATTGAGGCTTATAATGACTTCCTTCTATAAATAGTTAAAATGAGAAAAATTAAAGATGAATCTCCAGAAAAACAATATGAATGAATGAAGTTATACCTACAGATATGATGTTTTCATTTATAAATTTAAGTGCTATTTAATATTTTTTCATGGATATGCAATAGTGTCACCTTTACTTTTACATGTTTAGGGAAATTACCTGGAGTTTAATAATTGTATTTATGAGATCATATTATTATATACTCCCTTAGCTGTTGTACTTCTTTATAACTTTTCCAGCATTTATGATTAATAATTATTTCTTATATTTATCTCTCTTAGATAATACTTGCTATTAATACTATTACTACTACTACTAAGAGTTAACTTTCTTAGCTCAGCTTTGATCTAAAACACTTTATGCTTATCATTTAATTTTCTCAACTATTAAAATGTTGTATATACCATTATGATACACATGTTATGAATAAAGAAAGACAGAAAAGTTTAATAATACAATGTAATTAGTATTACACTAATTACATTGTACTAATACTAATTACTAATACTAATTACTAATACTAATACTAATTACTAAGATTAGTGCACACACAGTGAGGCCAGGATTGTAAACTCCAAGAGAGTAGGAAATATAACTCACATATCCATAGGGTCTTGTTCAGTATCTGGTGCTTATGATGCTCAGATAATATTTGGTAAATGAATAAATTAATGAGTATAGATTTAAGAAATACAACTTAATAGAGATTTGCACAACATATTTTTGCCTTGGCTAAATTTAAATAATGATTCAAGATCCAAAAAAGGTAATTTGATAAGTTCTCTGATTAGTCTGATTTTTCAATAAAGTCTTAGGTTATGTCCATATGGACACAATAAATGTGCTACACCATATTGAGTCTTCCTGTTCTGGTTTCTCCAGATAAATGTCATGCTGTCATATAATTGATTTGACTTCAGTGATATGAGTAAAATTAGATTCACTGGCTATCAAGTTTATTCAGAATTTAACTCTGAGGATACCTGTACCCAATTAATAGATAAAATAATTGGCTATTGGTGAAGTAAATACAGTTTTCTTACATTTGAAGAAAGAGTGAACATCAGATTTTGTATAAACAGTTGAAGAAGTAAAATTGATAATATGAGGTCGTTTAGAAACATTTGCATTTGAGAGAAACCAAAGATAAAAGAGACAAAATCAAACGTATTTTTTCTTTTAGTAATAAAATAGAGACAAGTCAATGAAAATGGGGGTTAGGAAAGGAGATACAGGATTCTTTCCAACATTTAAAATGCACACTAATTGTTGTACTTTTCTGGGAAACTTACAAAACAAATTGAAACTGGAGAGGCCTGGGTGTCTCAGTTGGTTAAGCATCTGCCTTTGGCTCAGGTCATGTTCCCAGGGGCCTGGGATTGAGTCTTGCTTCAATCTTTTCCTTCTCCCTCTGCAGCTCCCCCTGTTTGTTCTTGCTCTCTTCCTTTCTCTCTCACTCAAATAAATAAATAAATGATCTTTAAACAAACAAACAAATAATACAAAATTGAAACCAAGTAATTCTACATCGTTCATTTTTCATACACTAAGACAAAACAATATCCTATAATAGGAATATATACTTTGATCTCTTAAGGAAATATTTGGCACTGAATGAGATAAAAACTCTTCATGGGTATCATTTATTTCTATGTTATCAGGAAAGTCAAGTTGATACAAACAAAGCCAGCAAAGGGGTGAAATAAAGCAATTTACTTTTGTTTCTAATCCTGTGGTAATGTAACTCATATTAATTCTAAAATACTTAAGAAGAAAACCTAATTGATAATATACAACCCAGTATTTATACACTTAACTCTAGTAAAAAGAATGCTCAATATTTTTAGCCAAAGGAGAAATGGAAGAAGTTGAAGATGTAATAAATGTGCAAGTACAACTTGTTTTAAATTAGACATTCTAAAAATGCACTCTTCTTTTAAAATGTAAAACAGTTTTACAGAGTAACTCTATTTTCACTTAAAATATTTACTCTGGGGTATTGCACACGTCTTATTGTTGATAAAGTTTTGTATGAGTAAATAATCAATGTTAATAATCAGATGTGAGATAAGTCACGTAGCCTTTGACAGATTTTCTTCATTAACATGCATCAGTGCAGGCTGAGGATTGAATTCATCCTGTCCTCCAAGATCTCCAAAATGGAACACTTTGAAAAGGGGGCCCTTAAATCCAGTCATACAACTTATTTAAATTCCATCATCTCAAATTTGTGAAGATGAAAGACCCATCTCATAGGAAAGATCCCCTTAGGTGAATTAAGGGCAGTTTGACAGTCTGCACAAATGCAGAGACATTAGGCTGTTAAGTGGCCACATGTGTATACACATGTTTAGTGTTAAGGCCATAAAGCAAACATTAGCAATCAAGAACATCAAATTGATTTTGGAGCAAATGTCTTCCAAGACCCCACAAAATCTGGACAACAGCTTGGGAAACATTCAGAAGAGTTTTTATACAGTATGCCTCATTCTCAATTGCAAGAGATTGTGCTCATATGCTAAACGTGCTCAGGGACTACCTAAAAATTTATCCCTACCTTTGATAGAACCGAGAAGCGAAAATTACAAAATCTGTTTGTCATCACTGATCTCCATCATACTTCACCAGAAGACAGCAACCAGTAAGCCCTGTCAAAACCTACTGGCTCTGCTGACACATTTAGAAATGTTAATGCATAATTTGCTATTATGCATTATTTTATGTGCAGACTCTCATTATCATAGCCGTATAATATGAGGCACTCACACATATGCATACAGCATGTTCCCACCAGGCATAGTTGGTCATCTTTGGTAACTTAGGGATAATAACAATGTTGTTTTGTTTTGTTGTTATGGTTTCAGACAAACCTTTTCAAACTTATTATTTTGGCATAAAATGAACTCTGCACAATTGTGATTATCCAAATAATTTATTAAAATATATTTTAGTTAATTAAAATAGAACAGTGGTTTTCACTTTTTTCTCTTTTTTTGTGATCAATGAAATCTTTTATTCAAATAAACCTTACACAGATGAAACAGGTAAGAAAAAAGGTCTTGTGGTTGAAGTGTGTGGGATGGAGAAGGGGCTACTTCACCTTCTTTGATGGATGCTTTATTTTCACTGCAGCCGCTAAGGCATTTTTAATTGCTTTAGGACTATGTGCAACATTCTGGAAAATATTGATGTACAGGACAGGAGAAAAAACAGAATTTCTCTTCCTGAGTTAGAATAACTTTCAAAAAGTAAATTATATTATTACCATAATGACAGAATACTTAATGAAAGTTACTTGAGGGGCGCCTGGGTGGCTCAGTGGGTTAAAGCCTCTGCCTTCTGCTCAGGTTATGATCCCAGGGTCCTGGGATTGAGCCCTGCATAGGGCTCTCTGCTCAGCAGGGATCCTCCTTCCTCCTCTCTCTCTGCCTGCTTCTCTGCCTACTTGTGATCTCTGTCTGTCAAATAAATAAATAAAGTCTTTAAAAAAAAATAAACACACTTTCTTAAAAAAAAAAAAAAGAAAGAAAGTTACTTGATGATATTCAAACAAGGAATATCTCTCCCCAAGGATTAACTAACATTCATCTTCTGCATGAGACCCATGTTGAGGGGGCTACAGGCATTTTTAAATAAATGGACACCGACCTAGCTATTCATTTTAAGTCACAACAATAAGGCAGTACTTACCCTCTGTAGTGAGAATGGGCTAAATTCCAGATTTGGGACAACTGGGTTAAGAATTAAAATCAGGAAGTGACTTCACCAAAGAAGTGACATAAAGTATTGTTTACAGAAAGTAGGGTTTGGTTTTCAGCCTTTACTCACTAACTAGGGACACCATGGCTAGCTGTGAACACTGACAATTTAAATCTTGGTCCTGGTCCTTGAATTATTGCAGAAGCATGCCAGTCTTAGAAGCAAAGACATACCTGATTCGAGAATTTTGAAAGAACAGTCTTAACTACTACAGAGCTATGCTATCCTTGGCATTTGAGTTACCTCCTCTTTTATTGTCCCAGGGGCCAAGATTTACAAGATAAAGGCAATATTTTCAGCCTCATTTAGCAAATGAAAATGAACTTATTAAATGCATCCCTAATGAAACAATGCACATGCCATATGTGTGACCTAGAGAAAATTCATTTTTCTTCCAAGGTTTAAAGAGTTGCTCTCTTCTTTTTCGGCTGGAAGCTATATCACTGGGAGAATCAAGGACATTCTGACCTATTACGTATGGTTGTGCATACCAGTACTCTAATTTGGGAACATAGCTGTGGCATAATGAATACTGGAATCTCTTGCTGAGGAGAATCGTACTGCAGTGTACTTCAGTTAGTCCAACAAATAAAAAGTATCTGCTCATAAATCTAGCTGATGTAAACCTAAATTGTACTTTGAAAAGATTACTTAAGATGCTTTCATTGCTTCCAAGAATACTGGATAAGGAGCTTGTCATTTGTCAGGCCAAAGTGCAATGCCAATGATAGGCTGTAGTTTGGTATTAGTTAATACCTGGTTAGCACCAGATCTGGGGAGGAGATAAAGAAAACCAGAAAGTACCATGGTTGAGTATGAAGTACTCATCTAATTGGTCCCAGTGATATCATATTAAAGAAGATATATAAAAATGCAAGGTGGAGCCTGGGATGGATTGTGTGGCCTTTTAAAATATTCTGAAGAGGGGCACCTGGGTGGCTCAGTTGGTTAAGTGACTCAGGTCATGGTCCTGGAGTTCTGGGATGGGGTCCCACATCGGGAGGGGGGGAGTCCCTGCTCAGCAGGGAGTCTGCTTCTTTCTTTGACCCTCCACCTACTCATGCTCTCTCGCTCTCTCTCTTACTCTTTCTCTCTCTCAAATAAATTTAAAAAATCTTAAAAAAATAAAATATTCTGAAGAACTGAAATTCTACCCTCTTTATTTATGGAAAGAGATGTAAACATTATGGACCTGGTCAATTTTCTGTCCAGGGTCTATCTACTTATCCAGTGATTCTAGGAGAGCATTGGTTAACTTTATGTCAGTAGTCATAGAAAAGAAGATATTTTTTAAACAACTCAGGAAAAAAACAGATGTTGGCAGGATGTGGAGAAAGGGGAACCCTCTTACACTCTTTGTGGGAATTCCAATGCAAACAGTATGGAGGTGCCTCAAAAAGTTAAAAATAGGGGCGCCTGGGTGGCTCAGTGGGTTAAAGCCTCTGCCTTTGGCTCAGGTCATGATCCCAGGGTCCTGGGATCGAGCCCTGCATCGGGCTCTCTGCTCAGTAGGGAGCCTGCTTCCCCCTCTCTCTCCCTCTGCCTGCCTCTCTGCCTACTTGTGATCTCTGTCTGTCAAATAAATAAATAAAATCTTTAAAGAAAAAAAAAGTTAAAAATAGAACTACCCTATGACCCAGCAATTGCACTTCTAGATAATTATCCAAAGTATACAAACTTAGTGATTTAAGGGGTACCTGCACCCCAATGTTTATAGCAGCAATGTCTACAATAACCAAACTATAGAAAGAGCCCAGATCTCCATCAACAGATGAATGGATAAAGAACACACACAATGGAATATTACTCAGCCATCAAAAAGAATGAACTATTGCACTTTGCAGTGATATGGATAGAACTAGATAGTATTATGCTAAGGAAAATAAGTCAGAGAAAGACAAGTGCCATATGATTTAACTCATATGTGGAATTTAAGAAACAAAACAGATGAATATAGGGGAAGGAAAGGAAAAACAAAATAGGATAAGAACAGAGAGGAGTACAATCCATAAGAGACTCATAACTATAGAGAGCAAACAGGGTTGCTGGAAGGGAGGTGTGTGGGGAGATGGGGTAATTGGATGATTGGCATTAAGGAGGGCATTTGATGTAATGAACACCGGGTGTTATATACAACCGATGGATCACTAAATTCTACCCCCAAATTAGTAATACACTATATGTTAACTAACCTGAATTAAAATAAAATTTAGAAAAAGAAAATAAGAATTTTTTTTTCATTTTTTCAAGTTTAAATCATTCATATTTATTATTTAAAATGCTGAATTAGGGACTCCTGGGTGGCTCAGTCGTTAAGTGTCTGCCTTTGACTTAGGTCATGATCCCAGGGTCCTGGGATGGAGCCCTGCATCAGGCTCCCTGCTCTGCGGACAGCCTGCTTCTCCCTCTCCCTCTGCCTGCACTTGTCTTCCCTCTCTCACTGTCTCTCTCTCTCTAGCAAATGAATAAATAAAAGCTTTAAAAATAAATAAATAAATACATACATACATACATACATAAATAAATAAATAAAATGTTGAATTAACTTTGATTTTAATGTGTACATTTTTCTTCTCAACAATGTGATAGCTCTGTGGGGATAGTCTCTTCAACAATGTACTTAAAAATCAGTTGAGGGATAGTCTCCTCAACAATGTACTTATAAATCACTATCAGTATGCTCAGGACCAAGTACAGTTAGTGCCCAGAATGTGGCGTGCAGCCAGAAATGTTTTACAACTGCTAACATGTGTAATCCAGATCTAAGGATCCAAAGAAGTTATTGTTAGGATCAACTATGAGGATGATCTTAGTATGTAAATGAGAACAAAATGAGTAATTAATTTTTTATTCATGTTTTAAAACTTCAGCCATGTTACTTCTGTTGGTTGTCTAACTGGCGCTCATTTTCTCAGTTTTATGACACATTATATTAGGACTGGGTCTATGGGGCTTCTTTGAAGCTAACAATGGCTGGCTTTCTTGAGAGAGTCTTTTACTGTGCTCATAGGTGTACAACAACCTGAGACCATTTTACACTAAATAATCAGCTTGAAATGTCTACGGTTATATAAAATTCAGCTGTAAACACCCAGGAGTGCTGTGATTGGGGTCAGATTCTCAAGGGAGAGGAATTTTGTTTTTTGGGATTTTTGTTTGTTTTTCCCTCTCTTCCTTTTTTAACTCTGTGGCAAGGTCTAAGACAAGGAATTACCCTTATGTTTTTGTTGTTGTTGTTGTTGGGGGGTTCAGATATATTTCTAGCTTATCCTATATATGGGAACATTTAAGTGGGGAATTTCCTTTTGCATCCCCAACTTTGGGCAAGCCTTGAATGTTTCGTCTTTCGTCTTTCTGTTCTCTCCAAGGACAACTCAGCAAATCTCCCAAAGAAAAGTCTGCCTTTGACACTCTTGCCATCTCTCAATCACATGTTGTTGTTGTTTTGCTTTCTAGTATTCTTTGCCAGATTGTCAATTTGTTTTAGAAGATTTTATGTTTTCTGCTATTTTATAATTATTTTCAGCAGTGGTATAGTATCTACTAAGCCAAATGTAAAAACATGGCTATCATAACTGCTGATAATACTAAGCTTCTGAGATACTGCTGCTCTTGTGATATTTAGTTGTTCTCTATGAAAACTGTCCATTAACATTCAAGTATCAGTTCATATTCTGAGAAAGAAGTACTGCTTGATAAATAAAAGAGTTAAATTATTTTTTATCTTCACTATATGAATATTGGCAAGGGAGATGAAGGAAATGTGAGAAGTAAGCTAAGGAGACAACATAGAAGGAAGTTGAGAACGTCAATAAGAAGAGAGTCAGAAATTCAAGAATAGATACAAAATCCCACAAATGGAAACTCACTGTTGAATTTCAGATATCGCTCTCTTGTCCTCTGAACATGGGCAGTCCATTTCTTTTGCTCTAATTCTATTTTCTCATGTTTTGTGATGACTGCATCAGTCTCTTCTTTTGCTTATTGTTCACTTTTTCATCTATCCAGGCTGTGCACATATTCTTTCATTTTCTCCTGACAATACCTTCAAATTCCTTTATCCTCACTGCCTCCACCATGACTAGTTCTCCTTCCACCCTTACTGGTGAAACACCACCCCAAAATATGATAACTAGAATGGAGATAATCCCATGGCTTATGGACTTGATCCATGATAAAATCATAGCTCCACTTTCATTTGGATTTTCAAAAATGAATAATATACTTTCTGTTGCCTCTCTCAAATCCTTCTCCCAGTTCTCACATCTATTTCAGTCTTTTTATGTTTTGCTAAGCTCTTTTCTCTAATATCTACCCTTTCATTCCTGCAAGTCATCCCATCCTACTATACATAGAAAATGTATGCCATTATTTGGATGTGGCTCAAAATCCTACCTTTTTTGTCCCAACTCCTGTGTATTTGCTTCCACCCTTAATGCTTTATCTCTGTGAAAGTGATTCTTTCCCAGCAACCCTAGTGTAGCCTCCTCCCCTGTGGCTCTGGTTTCACTTTTTCCTGCTTCTCCATATTTTATTTAACTTTCTCATTTGGTATGTCAGTTTAAGGATGTTGTAGTCATTTCATTATGTTCTCTTAAACTTTTTATCCTCTGGAGTAAGTACAAACTCCAAATATTCAGACCCTGCTGAAAAGCTACACTCAACATTATTGTGATGTTATAATAAACATTATCAAGCATTTAATTGGATGAAAGAAGTATGCAGAGCCATTTATCACTTAATGATGCATATAAGCCATACTCTGTTACATGTTTTCTAAACAATTTGATTAAATTATGTATACTTCTCATTACAGTCCCTTTATATTATAATATAGTCACAAAAGAAATGCCATAGCACTTTTCCTCCCAATTTTTCCACTTCATCTGTTTCTAGAAAATTACAAATGCATAGCCTTGGAAACTTACTAAGTTTTTAATTTAGAAATTAGTTTTACCGGATTTTTGACCATTTTATTCTTTGTTCACAAGTTCCTTTCCTATCCATCTGATTGTCTCAAAGCCATTTTTACTTTCATACCATCATCTGTATCCTCTTTCAAACTTAGGACCATTAATTATGGTTAGTTTTTTAAAAAGAGCTTAATGGGCCCCTGGGTGGTTCAGTTGGTTAAGCATCTGCTTTTGGCTCAGGTCATGATCTTGGGGTCCTGAGACTGAGCCCAGCGTCAGGCTTGCTGCTCAGTGGGGAGTCTGCTTCTCCCTCTCCCTTTCCCCCAACTCATGCTCTCTATCTCTCTTTCTCTCAGATAAATAAATAAAATATTTTTTAAAAAAGGGGGGGCTTGAAAATATAGTGGAAGCACAAATGCAGGAACTGAGTTGCTAAGAAGAATTAGAAGTCCTCAGTCATTTCTGGTGATATGTGTTAGGAGTAATAAAAGCTATTTATGATGCAGTCATTTGAGCTGCTATTTTGATTTTCAAGAAGAAAATGACTCCAGCAAGCAAGACAGCTTTGGGAAACTAGAAAAATGATAGTGTGAGAAAGAAAGAGTGGTGGAAGACGACATACTAATGAGGTAAAATACTAGAGAGACTCAGGCAAGGTGTTGAGTGCTTGAAATCAAGTCTAGCCTCTTTGAGAAATAATAGGAGATAACCAAGTCTCCATTTTAAATATTGGCCTATCAAGTACCAGTGCACCCTAGAGCACAGTGAGTAAAATGGAGAAATAATGCTAGTTAAGGGATCATGCCTTTAAAAGAAGATGCAATATCTTTTTTCTGCTGTCTACCAATTCCCATTATATCTGATAATTTCCGCCTTAAAGATGAAATGCTGTGACATTTTTTGGATTCTAGGGAGTACTGTGTATTAAAAACCAGAACACAGAGATTTGTCTTCTCTTCTTAAACACGTGACAGGAATTGTAAAAAGGCCAAACTTTCTCTATAACTTGTATTTTTTGTTTTGTTTTGTTTTTGGTAGTGACCAATATATGATAAAATATCAGCTAATTTTTTCCCTAAAGGTAAATGAGGTTTAGCTGAAGAAGACAGCATAGTCCTCAGATTGCATAGTCTGCCTTGATTAGATTCTACGTAGGTACAATTGTTTAGGAAATGGGTTGCTCCATAAGACCTAGTCTGATTTATTAGAGTTCTTGTCGTTGTGATTTTTGTTTATCCTATAGGTGTGTAGTATTTTGGTTTCCATTTGCCATTGACTTTCATGGTTATGTCATATATTGGGAAATTTGAGTAAAGATAAGGGTTTTAGGCTAAGTACAGACAATTCTGGGTTTCCTGGAAAAAAGAAAGTTATCTTAATATCATTTGATAGCACCTCAGATATATTTCAAAAACCTACTTTTATGTATTCAGTGACCAAGTGGAGGAGGTTCAGACTTTCAAACTGATAATAATCAAAGCAGAATAAATCCTGACCAAAAAGGTCTTAAAGTTTTCCTCAGCCTGAACTGCACTTTAGACTGGCTTTTTACTAACTAGGCCCTGACTTCCATTACTTTCAGAAACTTGCAATGATATATTCTTTCTCTATTCCCTTGAGGAATAATTTTTTTTTTAAAGTCTCTTGCAAGTTTTACATATTATCTCCCTCAAGGGCCAGTTAAAAATAATCACCAGGAGATAGAAACCCCGTATCTCAGTCTCTGATGGAACCCCTATCTCAATCTCTATGTGAAGACTGGAGCCTGACTTTGTGAGGTGACAATTAGCAAACAAAGATGGTTTAACTATAGAGGAAAAATAAAACAAAAAACAAAAACCTATTTGCAATCTCGGGAAGAACTTTGCAACTCAACATGGTCAACCTATTTATGAATTTCCCCCTCTGAAGTCCTCCAGTACTATTTCACTGGCTCACTTCAGTACTGAACCTTTTATTTCAGTAGAGTTGAATTCAGACTGAGTTCTGAATTATATTCTGAATTCTCTCTCCTATTGCAATAGCCTTGAAGAAAGTATCCCTTTCCTGTTTAACTTTGTCCAATACAATTTTTGCTTTGACAAAACTTACATAGCCTCACAGTTTGCCAAGACTTTAAAAATCAGAACCTCATAAAAGAGGGGCTGTTTTTGCCTTTCCTTTTTATGGAAGAGGAACTGAGGCCCAGAATGATTAAGCTTTAGGTTAATCCTGCCAGGAAGGGGCAGAGCTGAGGTTTGAACCCAGGTTGGCTGGTTTCATAATCAATGCTCTTAACCCAGGGCAATGCTATCTTTCAGAAAAATTTTAGGCTTGTAAGTATTGATACAGAATAAAGAAAATAAAAACAGCAAAGACACAAATCAAGAAAGTTGTCTGGAGTTTTGGAAAACAAAAGAGTTGAAGGTATTTCTGAATGAAAGATTGGACTAGTTTTGCAGGGACCTAAGAGGCATTCATGTGGCTTTGAAAAAAGATTTTATTTAAAGTGATGGATGTCCACAGATCCTTAGGACAGAGTCTTAGGACTCTTTGACACAGATCAGGGATGATTCCCATATTTTGTCTGTGTACTGATTACTTATGATCATCAAAGCAGTGAGATAAAACTTCAAGAGAAAAGATTCTTTTGTAAACTAAATGAATTTGATAATACGTTCTACCTTTTGGCTACCTAATTGCTATGTGACATCTTGGCATTTTTATCAGTTAATAAAATATCTTTTATGTTAAATCATGGCTACTGTTCTGTGATGGTTAGAGTGTATCTATTCTGGAGAAAGCATTCATCAAAGAAGAGAAAAGATATTGGTAAATCCCAGGGACTAGTTTTCCACAAAGGGAGTCTTGTCTTTTAGGTATCAGCGGTAGAACATTCCTAAAGAGACTGAGGCTTTTTTTGAGCAGTATTCTTTTTCTTCTGATGTCCAGTTTTGTTTTGCTAGCCAATCTGGCCTGACTCACACATGATCTGCATGGGTCAGTTCTTCTCAGAAGAGAAGGCCAAAGACTTCCTTGGTGGTCTTTGGCAGATCTGTGGTGTTTGGTATGTTGACCTGTAGCATAATCTATAATCCCAGCTGTATCTACTAAATAAAGTTTAAGTAAACCATCTCTCCAGGTAATGAACTTTTATTCTTCAATATGAACCCTGAATCCTGTTTAGCTGATTAATGTTAGTAAATACTCTTACTTGATTCTGACAAAGATAAATGTTATTACCAGTTTCATCTTTTTTCCCCAGTATTGTGCTATAGTCATTTAGTCAATATCTTAGGTCTTTATCAAAATGCTGACCTCACAGACCTCCTTTTTGGGGGCTGCCTCTTTGATTCTGACAGGAGCAGAATAACATTAGAATCGGGGTCTTTGGGTACAAGCTCTTTCCTAATGAATATAACAGAAATGGGAATTTCCTAGCTTTATGCTTCTTAATTGTGCTTCTTAATTTATGCTTCCTAATTAACATCTGCTGATAGAATCAATCAGATTATCTTAAATAGCAATGTGTCAATACATGTCAAAAGTAAAAAATAAAACCAAAATCATAAAAACAAATTTTCTGAGTTTAGTAATGCCTGTACGCAATGATCCTTTTTCCTGTTCTCAATGCATTAGTAGTATCTATTCTTAACTTCCCTCTTCACCCAGCTTAGTTTACATAGAATTTCAGTAATTAATAAACACTTTTGCTTATCTGTTATCTTTATATCATATCTCCTCACACAAACCTAATTCTCATGATCCCAGCTATACATTTTCTCTGGACTTGCAGCAGAGCACAAGGAGAGAGGTATATCAGCAAAGACAAACTCTGTTATAAATTGATGACCACTCCCTCAATATACTGCTCATAATTTTTGCCATGTTTCTTAAGTTCAGTCAACTCACTCAACTCTGAAAAATCATGTCAACACTCTAACCACCCTTGCTCTCCTCCCTCCAGTTGTTTGATGACCATTTCTAGTTAATAGAAAATTATAGCCAGATGCTGAGAACTCCTCATTTGTCAGGACCAAATAGAAACAAAGCCTTGCTACTCCAAAGGTTCTCTGCTTACTGGCAGAATGGGCATTACTCAGAATGCATTAGAAATGTAGACCTACTGAATTGATATCTGCATTTCTACAACGTTTTTGTGGATATTAAAATAGAAAAGAATTGAAATGAAGAAGACACAGATCATTTCTTCCTCTCCTTTGAAAAGCGGTTTCTTTGCCTCTGTAAGTCATATTTCTTTTCTTTCTCCTAATTTCTCAGAAATTTGCACTGAGATTGTTCCTTCTCTTCCCAGTGTATTTGGTTTCTCTCTTGCAACTACAATTCCCTGCACTCACTTTTTAAGTTTCAAATTTCTCCACTAAATGCTTGTACTTATCCAGTTAAAGTAAAATAAACACCAGTTACTGCCCTAGTTTCTTCTGCCTTCAGAGCCAGACTTTTCAAATGAGATGTTCATAATTAGTGTGTCCATTTTTTCATCTAACACTTACTTTTCAACCCACTGCAAAGTGGCCTCTGAGCCATCACCCCTCTAAGTACTGTTCTTAGTAATTCACATTTCATTCATTTCCTTACTCTCTCAGCAACATTTGACACTGTGGAAGCCCAATGATGAATGAAGGACAGAATAAATATTGACATTTCAGGATTGACATTTCAGGACCCTTACATTTCCACTTTTTCTCCCAAGGATCATCTTTCTAGTCATTGCACCTCATGCCTCTGATTTTTAAGCAAAATAAGCAGATATTAGGGCACATGCAAAAAACTGCTTCAGTTTTCAAAACTGCTCTAGAATAATACTAGGCACTCAGAAAATACCTAGAATAATAGTAGGCACTCAGATTTTATCAAAAGAATGAATATATGATACAGGTTACATGTTCTTTCCCCAATCCTCCACTGAAAGTTTTATTTTCTTCTTCTTTTTAATTCATATAGTAATTACACATTGCTGAAAGAAAACATCCATCCTTCTCCCTCACCCCCCCCCCACCTTGGGGAAGGCTTGTGCTTATATCAAAGGATGTTCTTATATGGTGAATAAACAGGATGGCGATAAGGAGCTTTTCTACCCTTTTATCCTTGGGATTTTATCCTTTATTTAACTCTGAAGTCTCTTCAGGCTTCTGAGCAAGAAACTGTTTCTTATCACTTCTATTATTTGAATATCTCTTAGAAGTGGCTATATGAATTAATGGAAAGGAAGAGAAAAATTTCTAAGCCTTTGATTTATATAGAGTTCAGAAGTTTGAAAGCTTAGCCTAATTTTATTCTCAAAGATGACTAGGGGTCTTCTGATCAACTTAAGCCTGTGCCTATATAATTCCGTACTTTTGTGCCAGGATGTACTGAAACACCTATTCAATTTATGATTATTCTTCTGGTTATTGGAGAAAGACACAGGGGAAAAGTAATATATGCATTAAAATTGTGTTATTTTAGGTTTCAATCAATACTCTATAGGAAAAATTAAAAGATACCATGATTAAAATAATTTTGGGAATGCTTATATATCATCATGCTATACTCCTATTTTAGGAGATTCATCATTTATATGATTATAAACATTTATTTTTAAATATCTTATTTTTTCTTATAAATCTGATGTTTTGAGAAATAATATTGAAGAAGCACTGCTTAAAATAATATTGAAGAAGCACTGCTTTAAAAATAACTAAAGTTAAGTCTTCAGTTGCCTTCATAATAATTGGAGCTCCCACCTGTTGAAGCATTATATATAATGATTTTTGAAACTGTGTATACTTCTTTTATAGATAAGGACACAAAAGTTCAGACAGATTAAATAATATCCTTCCTAAGATCTCATACTTAGTCATTACTGCAAACTGGGAAATTCTAAAGTTTATCTTCCTTCCACCTTGTCTTCATTTCTGCCCTCCACTGTTAAGTCAGCCATTAGAGTAAAAACACCATCTACCTAGGGGGAAATTTTATACTGTCTCCATCCAGTATGGAGCTTTGGATAGGAACTTATTCCTGAAGTTGACATAATCCCTGTATACTATTTCCTTGGCTTTCCTAAAAACATAGCAGTAATATTATGGCTTGACTGAGATCCTGACAGATGTACCTTCCAAGAGTGTAAGACAAACCCTGCAATTTTCTCAAGATTCAAAGTTATTTTCTACTGCCTCTGGTCAAAAGTCATCCCAGAGAGAAATTTTCCATATAAGGCTTTAACCAGCATCATGGTAAACCTTTCCAACTTCTATTGTTTCTTCTCTCCTCTGTAACCTCTATCACTGGAAAAATAATCCTGTACTCACTCGTACAGTTATTTTGAAATGAATTGACTTAGGAGTTGTTGAACATAGATGAACCACCTATTTTAAAAAGCTACTGAAGATGCCTCCTCATTGTTTAAACTGTGATGATGGATTTGTCTCAACCTAGTTATTTTATACAACATTAGGGGAAATTAATTTCTCCTGGTATTTTTTTTTGTTTTTATTTGTATTTATTTTTATTTTTTTATTTTATTTATTTATTTCACAGACAGAGATCACAAGTAGGCAGAGAGGCAGGCAGAGAGAGAGGAGAAAGCAGGCTCCCCGCAGAGCAGAGAGCCTGATGTGGGACTCAATCCCAGGACCCTAGGATCATGACCTGAGCCGAAGGCAGAGGCTTTAACCCACTGAGCCACCCAGGCATCCCTCTGAAAGTTATTTTTAATGAAGTATAAATTATCAACAACATTTGGGTATTTTTTTTAAATTTTATTTATTTATTTGAGAGAGAGAGATGACAAGTAGGCAGAGAGGCAGGCAGAGAGAGAGGGGGAAGCAGGCTCCCCGCTGAGCAAAGAGCCCGATGTGGGGCTTGATCCTAGGACCCTGAGATCATGACCTGGGCCGAAGGCAGAGGCCTAACACACTGAGCCACGCAGGCGCCCCCATTTGGGTATGTTTTTAAATGTTGCCCCTAGATAATAATTTTGGAGCACTTGACATCCTGGCTCAATCACTTAGTTGATTGAACTTGGACTTCTAAGATTCTATTTCTTCATGTGTAAAAAGAGGCCTTTAATTGTTTTTATGGTTTAGGGTTATTCTAGGAATAAGTGAAATAATGTTTATAATGTTCATATCATAAAGCCTGGTACATAGTATATGCATATTAAGTATTAGGAGTTTGGTATATGATCTTTTCTCCCCAACAGAATGATTAAAAGTAAATAAGTATCTTATTTTCAACAATAAAAATGCTAATTTATTTTAGGCTACTATTTTTGCCTTATATTTTGTTGTTGTCATTGTTTTAATCTTTTATGAGAGGTTGGAATCTGCCATCACTCTTCCATAATTTTTGGTGGAATTTTTTCTACCTCATAGTACTCCCACTACCCCCCCAGAACCATAGGATCTAAGAAATCGCCTTAGTTTCACTTTACCTGCAGTCTTTTAAAGTCATATATCTGTTATGCTTTATATTTTATTTTTTTAAACCTAATATGAAAATCACCATACTGAGAAATTATAGCTCCTTTTTTATACTGTTAAGGACATCCTGAAATCCATGACAACTGGGTGGCTCAGTCAATGAAATGTCTGCCTTCTGTTCAGGTCATGATCCCATCCATGGTCCTGGGATAGAGCCCAGTATTGGGTTCCCTCCTTAGTAGGAAGCCTGCTTCTCCCTCGCCCTTTGCCACTTCTCTCTCTTTCTCTGTCAAAGAAATAAATAAAATCTTTAAGAAAAAGAAAAAGGACATCCTGAAGTCAATAGCCTGAACTTTCAGAACTCCAACTAATGAATAAGGAATATGTTTTCCAAAGTTAAAATCCTACTATGAATCTAAGTATCATGTTATTAGTGTTATGGTGTTAAGGTTTAAGCTAGAGAGATTAATGCTGATACTAACAGAGATACTAATTTTTTTACATAGTAGCTATGAGCTATTAACACATTGGGGTTCTCTTTATTTTTAAAAAATATTTATTTATTTATTTTAGAGAGAGAGAGTGAGCTTATGAGCAGGAGGGGCAGAGGGAGAGGGAGAGAGAGACTCTCAAGCAGACTCCCCATTGAGCATGGAGCTGACAAAGGGCTCAATCTCATGACCTGAGATCATGACCTGAGCCAAACCAAGAGTTAGATGCTAAACTGACTGTACCACCCAGGCTCCCCTTGGGGTTCTCTTTAGAAGTTTGATTTGATGTAAAAATCATAAAATTTCTTTACAAAAAATGTTGACAGACATTTAAGATGGAGGAAGGATTTTATTTTTAAAATGCGAAAAATCAGCTTTCATTTATTCGATTTTTCCCTCTGTTGTCCCTGGATACCCACAATATTTATAAACAGCAAAATCATACAAAGAATAGCACTATGCTATGGGAAAATTAGAAAGCTATACTAAATGTACTGAATTCCACCTTAGCTCAGGTAAATCTTAAAATTCAATATCTGTATACCAGATGGCTCTGCATTCCTAATAGCACTTGTTTCTCAGTGATATAGTTTAGAAATAAAGTCTAATTTTATATATAATAAGTGGTGCATGTGCTTAGCTATTTTATGACATGTAGCCCAGCAGATAGCATACCTTCAGATAACTTTTGGCTGCTTCTGCTAAATTCCCCCAACTAGGGCAATCATGGAGAATTTCCATACCATTTGCTTGTGTTTATACCATATGAGAAAGCTTTGGGCATAAACTGTGCAATTCATTGTGATTGCTACCAAGTAATTCTTTACAGACCTGTAAATCAAAACTGTAGCTGATTTTCAGCAGTATGATTGTCGTATTTTAGAAATTTGGCTAATTGAAACTTAATGAGTGGACAATTAAAAGGAAAGTCCTTGTACTTAAGAATTAAAACAGTGGCTAGATAAGAATACACATTTTTACTGTAGTATATATACATGTATATACATACCATATATATTTTTTAATATGATTTTCTTTTTTGGGGGGAAGAGGGAATAAAGTTGGTAATATATTTAAATAATAATTTGTATTTGACCTCTAAATCTTAAAGTCTCATTTGGCCTTGTGTCCTGTAACCAAATCTGCCTTGTTCTTTTAGTTATGCTATGCTATGGTTAGCCACACTTTTGTGGGCTGATTCTCAAAGTTTTAATAAAATGAACATGACCATAGTGGGCAGAAAAATTTCAGTAGGATTTCTATAGCTCTAAACTCTTATAAGGAGCTTAGAGGAAAAGTCATTTAAAAAAACATGTTCTCTACTTAAAAAGGGCATGATAACAAACATTTTGAAAGAAGACATGGGTCAGAAACCTGGGGAGATTTTTTTGGTTCTCCTAAGGTTTGTGTTTGACTAAAATCATCAAGACAACCTAAAACATTTGGTTTGTGGTTAACTAATGATAAGGCTAGTATCATTGCCTGCATATTTATTTGAGGATGCCAGTTTACATTTGGTTTAGATTCTCATTTACAAAGAAGTTCCAAACATCACAAAGAAGAGTTACAAAATAAACAGAGCAACAAGGAGATATTTGTAAATGTGTTTTACATGATGTTTCCTATTCCCTTAGTTGTGAGTTTTAGAGACACAGAGTAGGGCAGTCTAACTTCCAGGTGGGGAGCAGCTTCTGGATGGACCTCCTCAAAATATGTCTTTAAGGCACCTATTTGATGAGATCTGTATATGTGTTCTCTCTGGGGCCTGGTAACATTTTAATATGTCAGACATTCAAACATTAAAGTGAAAGCATTTGAGGGTAGATGTTGAAGTACAGAGAGCAAAGGAGGGGGTGTTACTTATGTATTTGTGTTCTTAGGTTTTGGGACTGGGCCTTGTGGACCCTAGAGAGACTATTCCTCCCAGGGTTAGCTGATTCCTAGAGATAGTGAAGGACCAGACTGTGAGTCCACGCTTTATACACAAACTAAAGATTTGGAGCAGCACTCCCCCAAACACACACACAAACACACACATACTCCTTTAGGCCTCTTAGATTCTGAGCCAATATTTCCCTACTGTAATTGTCACAGGGTCAGGTACCAGGCAACTAAGGACAGCTCCTATGCCGCAGAGCTTGCTGAGACTATTCCAACTATCGAGTTTTTTGTTTTTTTTTTTTTTAACTTTTTTTTTTTAATTGTGTTATGGTAGTCACCATAAAATACATCATTAGTTTTTGATGCAGTGTTCCAAGATTCACCACACCCAGTGCTCCATGCAATATGTTCCTTCCTTAATACCCACCACCAGGCTCACCCATCCCCTCACCCCTCTCCCCTCCAAAACCCTCAGTTTATTTCTCAGAGTCAATAGTCTCTCATGGTTTGTCTCCCCCTCCAATTTCCCCCAACCATCTTAATCTTAAACCTGCTTACTTTGTCTCACTCCTTCCTTCCTTCTAAAACCACAGCACATTTCCCCCTTGCTCCCTCTGCCTCCTGACAGTCCTGGTACTTCTTCAGGGAAAAGGAAAGAGAGAGGACAGGTTTATTAATATATTCAAATTATAATTTTTCTTTTTGTTTTTCTTTTAATTCTTCTTAAGGTCTCATTTGGCCTTACTTTCTATTTAGTAAACTTAAATGGCCTTGCATGGTATGGTGTGCCCCTGTCTTCTTGGGAACTGTGAATAATAAACTGCTTTTCAATGGCACTCCTTTCCTGATCTGGCCCCACCAGACCAGAATAACAATAAAACCTGCATTTTAAAACAGAGGGATACCTTGGAGACTGACAACTAGGACAAAGGGAAGAAAAAGACAACACTAAAAAAGCAGAGATTTTAAATCTATAAAATTCTCCACTTTAGGATACAAGATGAAAACAATTATTATAATGCATGCTTTGCAACAAGTAAAATCAATTGAGGTTGAGAATTCATGAGGAAAAAATAATGCAAGACTTATTTCTGCCATTCCCATATGTCTGATGAAAATAGTGTTACATTTGGAGACCATAGTCCCATGCCTAGCCCCAGAACAAACATATAGCCACAGATAGGTGACCCATGCTGAGCCTTAGGGCAGAGAAGAGAGGGTAGAACAAGAGAAGGTGGCAAGAAGGTGCATTCTGATGCTCGTAAATGTACTTTTAAGAGTATAAAGCACTAAACAAACCAGAGACATTCATGTAGTTACTAGTACTCTAAGTCTTTTAAGTTAGACAACAATGTTATATCCCTTTTAGTATCCCTTATTGTTCCTATCTATCTCCCCCTCTCTCTCTTTATATCTCTACCTGTCTAAATCGTTTGGTAGCAAGCTAATAGAAGAATGAAATGTGAAAATGCAGTGGCTTAATGTGACTCAAATTCTGCATGTATCTATACTGAGAGACTTTAACCATGAAAATATGTAGCAAGTTGTGGTCAGAGGGCAGTTTGTTCCATAGACTGAGAGATTGTAAAAATGAGACAATTGCCTTTATTGTGTTGTGAAAGTTGCCAGCACTGTGCTTTTGATGAATCACCTCTAATTGTCATTTGTCTCAAATTAAAGCCCTTTGACCTAATTCTATCACTTTCTATTGTCTCTTCTTCTCTTATTTTCTTATTTCCAAAAAAGGGTGAAGGCACACTTCAGGAAAAAGGGGTTGGCTGGAGCAAGGAACAAAGCACATCCCACATGTCTTACTGCCCTCCTCAGCTTGTGTTAGAAAGAGCTGTCAGCAGACTGCAAGATGAGAAATTTTGAAGTGGAATTGGAAGTAGGCAAGAGAGGAGAAAAATTATAGAATACATTATCACATCAAAGACAAGCTGGGCAAATAAGAGCCATATCATGACCATACCTTAAAGTGATTACTCTGAAAAGTTGAAAATAGCAACATGACTGAATTTATCTTTGTTCTACAGCTAAAATAATTTGCAAAGATATCCAATAAATCTTTAACTGGAAGGTCGTGCAATAACTCAACATCATGACATGCTCTTTACCCTAATTTTCACACAAATAGAAACTACTTACCTAGCTAGCAGTCATTCCTCTTCTCCCCTCCCCACCTCAGATCCTGGTAACCACTGATCTATTTTCACTTGGTATGGGTTGGTCTACTGTGGGTGTTTCAGGTAAAGGGAAGCATACAATATGTAGCCTTTTGTGTCTGCAATATTTAACTCAGCAGGATGTTTTTAGGATTCATCCTTATATTATGTATCACATTTTGTCCCTTTTTGTTACTGAATATATTCTATTGTATGGCTATATTGCATTTTAATTGTTCTTCCTGAAGGATAGACCCTTGAGTTTTTTACCCTTTGTGGCTGTTACAAATAATGTTGCTATGAACATTCATGTATAAATTTCATGCAGACAAATGTTTTCATTTCCCTTGGATTTATGCCCAAGAGTGGAATAACTGAGTCATATAGTAACTCTATGTTTAGCTTTTTGAGGAACTGTCAAACTATTTTCCAAAGAGATGCATCGTTTTATATTCCCTCCAGAAGTTTCAAATTTCTCCACACTCTTGTCAACACTTATAATTATCTGTTTTTGTTTGTTTGTTTGTTTGTTCTTAATGGACAGTTCTGTGTCTTTTAATTTATGTAATAGTATCCCTTTATGAATTTGATGTGCATTTCCCTGGTAACTAATGCTACTGAACATTTTTTTCATGTGCTTATTGGCTAATTGTACATCTTCTTTTGAGAAATATTTATTCAATTCCCTTATCCATTTGTTAATTGCATTGTCTTTTTACTACTAAGTTGTAAGTTATTTTTATATGATGGATACAATTCTGTCAGACATACATTTTGAAAATATTTTTACTCATCCATTGGGTTGTCTTTCACTTTCTTGTTATTTTCTTTTGAGGTAGTTTTCTAAAAATTTTGATGAATTCCAATTTATTGCATTTTCTTATGTGCATATGCTTTAGTATTATATCTAAGAAACCATTCCCTAGCCCAAGGACATAAACATTTACACAAATGTATTCTTCCAGAATTTTAGTGTTGTAGCTCTTCAATTTATACATTTGATCCATTTTCAATTTTTTCTATGGAGTATGAGGTTAGGTCCAAATTTATTCTTTCACATGTGGATATCCTGTTGTTCTAGCACCACTTGTTAAAAGACTATTCTTCCCTCATTGACTTGTCTTGGCACTATTATCAAAAATTAATTGACCATAAACACAAGGGTTTATATCTGGACTTTGAATTCTAGTCCACTGAACTATGTGTCTATCCTTATATCAGTGCCACATGTCTTTTGTTATTTTACTATCCTTCTCTCTTTTTTTCTGCTTTATTGAGGTACACCCATTAAGATATTTAAAGTGTGCAACATAATGATTTGATTTACATGTATATTTTTTAAAAGAGAAAACAGGTTTTTTTTTTTTTTAAGATTTTGTTTGTTTATTTATTCGACAGAGAGATCACAAGTAGGCAGAGATGCAGGCACAGAGAGAGGGGGAAGCAGGCTTCCCACTGAGCAGAGAGCCCAATGCGGGGCTTGATCCCAGGACCCCGAGATCATGACCTGAGCTGAAGGCAGAGGCTCAACCCACTGAGCCACCCAGGTGCCCCAGATTTACATGTATATTGTGAAAGGATTTCCCCATCAAGTTAAATAACACATCTGTCACCTCATATATTTACTTTTGCTTTTGCAAGAACATCACAGTGTCTTAATTACTATAACTTTGTTATAAGATTTGAAACTAGGAAGTATGAGTCCTCTAAATATGTCTTTTTTTTTTTTTCCCCAAGATTGTTATTTGGGACTCCTTGAAATTTCAGGATTAGCTAGAAATTCTACAAAGAAACCAGCTAGAATTTTGATAGCAATTGCTTTGAATCTGTAGATAAATTTGGGGGAGTATAGCACCTAAGCAATATTAAGTGTTCAGTTAATGAACATGAGATATTATTCTATTAATTTGGTGTTCTTTACTTTCTTCCAACAACATTTTGTATTGTACTTGGATTAAATTTATTCCTAAGTATTTCATTATTTTCAATGCTATTATAAGTGAAATTGTTTTCTTAATTTCACTTTCAAATTGATTCTTGCTAGTATATAGTTGTTCTTGTATATTGAGCTTGTACCCTGCATCTTTGCTGAGCTCATATATTAACTCTAATGTGTGTGTGTGTGTGTGTGTGTGTGTATCTATTAGAATTTTTTCTAAGCGTACGTGGTATATCTTAAGACACATTTATGTATATCTTCTGATAAATTTAAAATTTAGTAGCTGCATCAGTCAGGCTTTTTAAGGGAAGAAAAAACAATGGAATTAGGGAGGGAAGGAAGGAAAGAGAGAGAGGGAGAGATTTATTTTCAGGAATTGACTCATGCAGTTGTGGGGGCTGTCAAATCTGAAACCTGTAGTGCAGCCTATTAGGCTGGAAACTCAGGGGAATTTTATGCTGAAGTCTTAAGGTAGAATTGCTTCTCTAGAAAACCTAGTTTTTGCTTGTAAGGACTTCATCTGAATGAATGAAACCCATCTACATTATCAAGGGTAATCTCCTTATACAGTCATTTTACTAGAAATGTTAATTATCTCTATAAAATACCTTCACAGTGACACCTAAGTGAATATCTGATTAAATAATGGACTACTATAGTCTACTCAAGTTGACACATGAAACTAATCATCGCAATAACCAAAATATTGCTTTTTGTTGTGCATTTTATCCATAATTCCATATCCATATCCGAATTCTGCATTTCTTGTGAAATTTAAAATACATTGGGGTTAGATTTGAAAGAAACTTAAAATTCTCTGATATTTTAAGAAAAGCCATGGGTTTAAATATTATTTTATTCTCTGTAGTACAGAATAATTAGATAGATACATAATCTCAAAACTACACTTTGGGCACTGATGTTTTTTCTTAACTCTTATGTGAGCACTATGCAAAGAATTTTGCTTATTTCTCAGAATGACAAGGGAGAGAGCCCTACCAAATTTTTTGTACCTTCCCATGTTTCTTCCCATGTGAGATTCCCTTGCATTTCTTTCTAGAAGAAATACAACCCTGCCTGTATTGATGAAAGCATAGTGGGAAGGACCATTCATTTACAGAGTAGCAATGGGAAGATCTTCAGGCCTAACCGTCCTTTAGTTTGTCCTTTCAGAGCTACTCCCGCTGATTTCTCTTTGTTGTGCTGGAAATAGTTGGGTGGTCATTAAATAATAGGTGAAATGTGAGTGGGTGAAGAAAGCAATCCATTCTGATCTCCACAACTGGCCATTACCTCACCCCCTGCTGGGTCAGCATCTCCTGGAGGGATAAGATGGGCAGTTATAAAAGAAGGAACAGCTAGAGAATAGCTATAAAATGTTTATAGAACACCTATAAAATGACCCCTAAGGCACAGTGAAAAGGCTGACTTACAGTTAAAGCATAGATTCCAGACTACTGGCCGACCCCCTGCTCTGCGAGAGGCCACCTTCACACTCACTAAACCAATTCAATCCAACCGCTTGCTTCCACCTTTCTTTTTGCCCTCTTATATAAGGAGGCTATAAATTAGGAGGAAAATGTACATCACATTTGACTTTGAATTCTCTAGTTTACTTAAGTTGGGCCAGATCTGTGAATATACACACTTACATTGGCTGGTCCAGATGGAATCTCAGGGTCTGGTTGGGCTGAAATGCTATGAGTCATTATGAAGTTACTATGGGTGGGCCACATTTTCTTGATCCTGACAACTTGGTGTTGGTGGTTTATGTGGTTATCAGCCAGACACTTCTTCCTCACCAACTTGCAAGACATTAAAAAAGGTCCTCTGAGAGGTATTTGGTCAACTAAGAAATTACTGAAAATATGAGTGAAAAAAATTGGATTTTTAAAGCTCTAGGCCAGGTAACTGTATAAATTCTTTCTATTACTCAGTATATTTTATTGAGATGTTAGAGTGTAACAAAATAATAATTTTGAATAAGATTTCATCTATAGTGTGATAAGGTCAGATAAATCATCCTACCTCACAGGAAATTGACTTCTTCAATAACTAGAAAATTCTTGTCTGTTTGGTTTCTAACCCTTGAATAATATTGGAAATTTTCTTGGTTTTGTGACTTGGAATCATCATTTTTATTCTCCCAGTGGGCAAGTGATAAAATGGAAATAGATTTTGGCTTTTTAATTATATTCCAGTTTCACTCTCTTTTAATATTGTGCTTTGGTAAGTATAAATTGATAGACTACAAGACATAAGAGTACCAACCTCAGCAGATATACTAGATCTTAATGTCCTGAAGAGGCCTTTAGGTAATTTGTGTCTTTTATTTCCCCCCAAAAAGATGGAGGAAATGATAGGTAGTAATAGGCTTTCTGTAAAATTAATTACAAAGGTAAAACAATGATCTCTCAGGTTATATATATATTTTTTCTAAAATATTATCTCATTAATTTTTGAAAGATGAGTCATTGTTTTGTTACTATTCAAATGTTTTCTATTGATTCTACATCACTGCCCTCCATCATTTCAGGTTTTGAAGAAAACATTTTGGGAGAATTTTCCATCAAAATTTAGAATTCTTTGTTAACATTATTGTAATCACAGTAAGAATAAACATCTGAGTCGCGATGGTAGGTTATAATTCCTTGCAGTTCCTTCTTAATACTTACTATCTAATAGAATCTCACAACAAGATTAGATTTAAAAAACATACATTGGGCACATGGGTGTCTCAGTTGGTTAAAGGACTGCCTTTGGCTCAGGGAGTCCCAGGATTGAGTCCAGCACCTGGTTCCCTGCTCAGCAGGGAGCCTGCTTCTCCCTTTGACCCTCCCCCCCTCTCATGCTCTCTCCCAAATAAATAAATAAAATGTTTAAAAAAATAAAAAAAAACCACGTATTTGATATCATGAAATAATTTTTTTTGTAATTCTCTTCTCTAAATCATTAAGTCCCATCTCCAACATGGTTACAGTTTTTTTAAATGAAATGTTTTTGATAATAAAAAGTATACATGTACATTATAGAAAATGCAAGCAATATAAAAATTATATAGAAGAAGGTTGGGTAACCATATTCTAGAGATCTGTAGTTTTTACATATTTTTTAGGTAATATTATTTTTCCACAAATGCTGCTTTGCAAATCTCTTTTTTTAAAACTTCATATTTTTGCTTATGTTCATAAACAGATACCCATAATTATATTGCCTACATTATGTTCGGGTTCATGGCTGTATTATGATTTATTTAACACATTACTAACTGGTATTTATAACTTCTCACTTTTTTTTTTTTAAGATTTTATTTATTTATTTGTCAGAGAGAGAGAGAGAGAGAGAGAGAGACCACAGGCAGACAGAGAGGCAGAGGGAGAAGCAGGCTCCCTGTGGAGCAAGGAGCCCAATGTGGGACTCAATCCCAGGACGCTGGGATCATGACCTGAGCCAAAGGCAGCCACTTAACCAACTGAGCCACCCAGGCATCCCAACTTCTCACTATTTTAAGTAGCATTTTAAGTAACATTATAAAGAACAGCTCGGCATAGCTATCCTTGCCAATTTGTGCAGTTACTTACAATGGCACACATTTTTTTTTTAAAGATTTTATTTATTTATTTGACGAGAGAGAGAGAGAACACAAACAGAGGGGAGAGGCAGAGGGAGAGGGAGAAGCAGGCTCTCTGCTGAGCAGGGAGCCCCATGTGGGGCTGATCCCAGGACACTCATGACCCGAGCCAAAGGCAGACACTTACTGACTGAGCCATCCAGACACCCCAATGGCATACATTTCTAATATAGGAAATATTGAGGCAAAAATGTTCATATTTTAAACTCAGATAAAAAATATATATTGCAAAGGAGATTTCAAACAGGTTGTGTCTGCTTATACTCCTGTTAATAATTCAAAGACATCTTCTATTACCTCATAGCCTGACTAACTCTGAAGCTGGCAAACATTTCATGGTTTTTTATTTTATAAGCAAAAGAAATACATAATAATTATTTCCTTGGATTTTATTTTCTTTTTAAGAGGTTATTTTTTATGGAGTTCATTTGTATTTCTTTTCTATAAAGTATTTGGCTATTTTCTAATTAAAATATTTTCCAGTTTTCCACATAATTACTATTTTTTTTACCAATTTATTGTTATAGGCTTTCTTGGATCTTTTAACATTTTAAGTTAATGTTTGTCTTAAATGATAAAATCTGTCAATCTTATCTCTGTATTTTTTGGAGATTCATCTATAATTTAGGGCTTCCCAGAAATAATTTCTAGCAGAAACAAATTGTTTTTAGATGCTTTACACATAAGAAGACAAAGATTGGGTCATACATTAAAGTCCTCTCTGATCTTTATCTGATTTCATAATTTAGGAAAAATATTTGAATAATATACTTCATTTTTTTTTTCTTACATGACAATGTATTTCTTTTCTGATCAGTGGGCGGGGGACAACCTTGGTCTCTGAATTATTGTTTTACATCATTTCCTTTAATCAAAACTCTATATACATTGACTCACTTTCTCTGACATCTCAATATTGTTAAAAGGACTTATGTTCTGTTCTTTGTAGATGATTCAGTTAATCTTCCAGCATACTTATAACACTCTTTTTTTAAACCTATTGATACATAACTACATGAGGATATGCTTCTTAATTGATTTCCTTTCATTAATTTTTCCTGACCCAGTGTAAGACACATTAGTCGGAATATATATACGTTCCTTATTTTAGAAAAAAAATGTATGTATTGAATCTCTGAATATATTTTTTGGAGATATGCCAACCAATATTCTGGGTCTTTACTTATGGCCTATCTTTTATACCCATGGTATCAGTCAAGGTCCTCAAGAAAAATAAAACTTGTAAGATATCTATCTGCCTATCAATCATCTATGTATTTGTATATGTATCTGTATACCTATCTATCTACTTAGGTATCAAGGAGAGAGATTTATTTCAAGGAATTGCCTTTTGGGATTGTGGGGTCTGGTAAGTCACAAAACTGCAGGGTGCACTGGCATGTTGAAAACTCTTTGGTAGGAATGATGCTACACCCTTAAGGTAGATTTTCTGCCCCTTGCAAGGAAACTTCAGTTTGCCCCTAAGGCCTTCAAGGAGACTCATCACATCACAGGGGAGGATAATCTCCTTTACTTAAATTAAGGTAATTGCAGATGTTAACCACATTTACAGAATAACTTCATAGCAACAGCTAGTTAGTGTTTAATCAAATAATGGAATATTATAGCCTAATCAAATTGGCACACAAAACTGTCACACTTACTGTGATCTGACTTTTCATCTTTATTCTTTCTCTGTTTCTCTAGCAGTTTGTGTTCTTTTGTAAGCTTGAGTTTTATCACTGATCAGATGTTACTAGATTTTGGCTATCTGCTTGAATTTTTCCCTTTAATTCATTTATATTGCTCTGACAGCCTCATTTAATCTTATTTTTGGTGTCATTAGCCTATTTGACACTTAAAAATAATTTGTCAAACAAAAAATCTATTCTATGGAAAACATGTTACTTTTCATCAAAAATTTGTTGGAAAATATATCCTTTATCCTGTTTCTTTCTAATTTTTTGCTGAAGAATTTTTGTCTTGATTTATATTAGCTTTTCTTCTCATCACTTATCTTTATATTGGAACAGTTCCATTCAAACCTGTTATCAAATACAAAATAATGGGGCTAGAATCTCCTTAATAAGCCAGTTGGTACAAGTTTTAATTGAATAGTATTCTTTAATTTGACCTTAAAATTGCTGTGTTCTCTAATTCTCCAATCAGCTGCCTGAGGGATTTAAGGTTGGGACTTAGAACTAGATGTGGAAGCATTTTGAGAAAGTTTCTTCCATATGTGTTGCCTCCAAAATTGAAAATCTGCACTAGCAATGAACTCAGTTAAAGCTTTTCGGGCTTTCTAGTGACTCCTTTTTTAAGAATATGGCTTATTTTCCTACTTAGGAATGAGCCAGGTACTGTAGCAGAATACATGTTGGTAAAACTTGATGTTTATGGCTAAGTCTGTTTGGTGAAAGGCATAAAGTTATTTCTGAATAGGTTAATTTCATCATCAAAATGAAAGATATTTGTAAGATGAATTTGTTTCTTGTCACCAAATCTTCATCCTAAATATTATTTTCCTACAAGCTGAGTACAGATCAGCAAGATGGCCCTTAAAATCCTATTATGACCCCTCCTTCACACTGAACATGATGCCTGTAACACACTGCTAACATAGGCCTTCAGAAAGTTAATCCTCAATTCTCCAAACACCTGCCATGTCTCTAACCATACACCTATCTTGTAAGAATTCTTAGGAGAATTTACAAAAACAACTCTGCTTAAATTCAACATAGTATATGAAGATTTCCAAGCATGAAACTGTCTTTTAACTCTAGGTATACTTTCCCAATTTGGTACATATTTTATCGTTATGATAGCTACTTCTCAGAAGTGGTGCTGGATGGGTGGTGGCGACACTTGTATCTCCACTCCCAAGTAACATTGCTTTCTTTCATTTTAGTTCTTTCAGTTGATTTGTTCTATTTCAAGGCATTGTCTGCAAATGTGTCTTATGCTGACAGAATGCTTTTTTTTTTTTTTCTAAATTCATTTCAGTTTTTGAAAAACTCTTAGCAGGATTTGTAATGTGAAGTCAATTTGGAAGTGTACAAGTAGAGAGAAAATTCCTTAACTCTAATCCTCATTTTCCCAAGGTGATTTATGAAGTTCCATACAATAAAATAATTATCTTTAGAAAAACTTATTCTTAACTAATATTTCACTGAAGGTACAAAGGTTTTTGGAAACATCAACATTTTAACTGATTTTCTAAAGAGCAATTTAGAAATTAAAGAAACTAACAATTATTATTTATTAGTGATATTTCTTTTTTTAAAAGAATTTATTTATTTATTAGGAGAGAAAACGAGTTGGAGGGGCAGGGAAGAGGGTGAGGGAGAAGCAGACTTCCCCCAGAGCAGGAAGTAAGGGACATTTCTATGTAAATGGTTCTATATATGTCTAATTATGATGACAAATATTTTTGTGTATAGTTAATTTAAATGTCAACTTGAAAATTAAGAAGGTCATTCTCCTAGCAAATTGCAAAATATGGATTATTAAAAAAAAGTAGCTAGATTAGCCCAAACCTCCTGTGCAGATGAAATAGAAAAAGTGAGAAGGCAGGGGGTAATTGAAATTACAACTTATTAAAATTTGTGGGATCTAGTGGAAATAGTATTTAGAGGAAAGTTTAAATACATACATAAGAAAATAGGAAAGATCTAAAATCAGTAACCAAAACTTTCACCTTAGAACTTAGAGCCAGAAGAAGCAATATAAGCCTAAAACAAGCATAAGAAGGAATTAATAGAAATTAAAGCACAAACCTTTGAAACTTAAAATAGGAAAGGAATATAGACAATCAACAAAACCCAAAAGCAATTCTTTGGAAAGATCAATGAAATTGACAAATCTCAGGCAAATATAAAAATAGTACTTGAGACTACAATAGCAAACATTTAACTAGTTTCTTTAATTTATAAGAATTTTCTGTGCATCGGGGATAATACAAAAATTGCAATAAAAATGGGCCAAAATGCGACTACTTTAGTTCATAGAAGAAAAAATAAACAAATGGTCAGTAAATATATACAAGATGATTAATATCAAACCTAATCAAAGTTAAGGAACTCAAAATGATGATGTATTCCTCCACAACACCAACAAAGACTGAAATAGGTAATCATATTCAGGACTTGTAAGGGTTAGGGAAGGCAATTGCCCCTTCCATACTTTTGTTGAGAGTGCAAACTCATTGAGTACTTTTGGAGCACATTTTGGCTAAAGTGTTTGTGTAAGGATAAGGGGACATAGGAAAATGTTTTACTTTTTCTATGAATATTCCAAAACGATAAATGAAAAGGTAGTTATGGAAAAATTCCCATTTTCAATTTGTCTGTCTGAATGTGAATGCATTTACACTTTGATATGGTATTCTACTTACAGAGATTTTTTTCAACTGAGATAAAATTATAAGGGTACCTTGGTGGCTCAGTTGGTTCAGCATCTGCCTTCAGCTCAGATCATGATCCCAGTGTCCTGGGATAGAGCCCCACATCAGGCTCCCTGCTCAGTGGGGAGTCTGCTTCTCCCTCAGCCCCCAACCCCGCTCATGCTCTCTCTCACTTTCTCAAATAAATAGATAAAATCTTTAAAAAAGATGAAGTTATATGAACATACAAAATATATACAAAATGTTCTTATTTTGGTGTTAATTAAACATGGAAGTAATCTTAATGTTCATCAAAAGTAAAACCACTAAATAAGCTGTAAAATAATCATGTAAGAAATACTATGAAACATTAAAATTTGAAGTAGGACCTTACATCCATCAGGATGACTACTATCTACAAAACAGAAAATAAGAGGTGTTGGTGAGGATGTGGGAAAAGCGGAACCCTTCTTTAGTGTTGGTGGGATGTAAATAATAGATTTACTATGAAGAAAACTATGGCAAGTCCTTGAAAAATTAAAAATACAATTACCATATGATCTAAGAATTCCACTCCTGGTATATATCTGGATGAACTGAAAGCAGGGTCTCAGAGAGATATCTGCACATGCATGTTCATAACAGCATTATTCACAACAGCCAAAATGTCAGAGCAACCCAAGTGTCCACTGAAGGATAAATGAATGAACAAATATGGTATAAACATATAGTGGGATATTATTCAGCCTTAAAAAGGAAGGGAATTCTGACATGTGATATAGCATGGATGAACTTCAAGAACATTATGCTAAGTGAAATAAGCCAGTCACAAAGGGAAAAATACTGTATGAATCCACTTACATGAGATATCTAAAGTAGTCAAAGTCACAGAAAGGGAAAGTAGATTGATGGTTGCAAGGAAATGGTTGAGGATAGCAGGGAATGAAGAGTTGTCGTTTAATGGGTATAGAGTTTTAGGTTAGCCAGATGAAACTTATGGATTTAGTTGCCCAACAATGTGAATATACTTAAAAATAAATTGTACATTAAAATGGGTAAGATGGTATATTTTGTGTGTTTTACCATACTTTTAAAAAGTGAAATAGATTTACTTACATTTATGTGGAAAAGGGTTTAAAATATGGTTAAATAAATATTAAATGAAAAGCATAAGTGTAATAATAGTGTAGCATTGTGATCTAATTTGTGGGTAAAGAATGTGTTTTTATGTATATGTGTTTATGTGTGTAGGTATGTATATGATTAGCATTCAAGTGATTATGGAAACAAGAAGATTAGCTTTTGGCTGAAAGGGCTTGCATCCCTTTCACAATTTATTTTAAAAATAGGAGCATATATTACATTTCAAACAAAATAAAACTAAAAGTAATAAAATAATATATGGTTGACAGTATTCAATGAATTATGGCCAATCTTGTATCATAAATATATATGACAGAAATTAATAAGGATACTTAAGTATATTGTTTTAAAATTAATGTATGTCATTATAAATATTTTCTATGGGTTAATTTTAATTCATTAAGTAATAACGCTTAAAATGTGTGTATTAATGTATTTTTTAGGCTTCTGGCACCACATGGAAAAGGAGTATTTTTTGGACGCTTTTGCCTTCATTCTAATCTAGCTTCCTCCAGGATCTGTTGGATGATTTCCAACCATACTACTTAAAATAAATATCTATAATTTTTATTGACAGCAGCTCTTTTCAAAATGTCAAATCTACTAATATGTGTGTAAGATATTCTAACAGGTGCAACAATGACAGCTTGCGGTCAGAATGAAGAACCAAAAAAAAAAATAATAATAATAATAATAATGAGACCATGTATTTTGAGAATATTCATAAAATTCTTGTTATTTTACCAGTTCAGATGAAGGTCAAGAAAAAGTACTTGTGTAGGTGTGAGGGAGAGAGAAGAAAATGCCTTGCTCTTTCTCTAGGTATTCAGAAAGAATTAAAAGTAGTTACAAATAATTTCCTACTGAAGTATCCAAGAAGAAAGATGTGTTTTTACTTCTTAAAGTAAAACAGCAGAAACAAAGCAGAGAACTGGGACCAAAAAATTGTTATCTTGCTGCAGAAAGTTTTTTGTTAAGTAGTATTCACCTTGGTGTATTTACAGAGCCCTCAGCTGTGACTAGCTCCCAGGTTTGTGGGTGCAAAGGTGTAATGTGGCCTATTCATGGTGAGTACACTTGTTCCACTAAAGCAATTAGTTACATTAACAAAGTGAATTTATCAACATTTGTTCAGATACAAGTAACAGGAAACCTATAGGCTCAGTAGGTGTTGTCTGGGACAGTTTAAGTTCCTCATGTGGAGCATTGGCTTTTCAGTAGATAATTTCAAGCTTATTTTAAAATAACGTGTCAATGCACAGTATCTACAATAATCAAATAATCAAATGATCATAAAGTATAAGAACAATGTTGAAAGAATTTTACTACGTGATTTCAAGAGTTACTGCAAAGTTGTAACAATGAGAAGAGTATGCTTTTGGCATAAGAATAGATGAATAATAGAGCAATGAAACAAATAGAGAGTTCATAAATGTGTCCTTTTTGGTCAATTTTAGCCTAGAACAAAGTCAATTCAATGGAGAAAGAAAGTCTTTTTTTTTTTTTTTTTTAATACAGTTACATACAATGCTTCATCAGTTTCAGGTGTACAACATAGTGACTTGACAAGTTTATGCCTTATGGTATGTTTATCACAGTGTAGCTTTACATCCCTATTGCAATATCATTGATTATATTGCTTTTATTCCTGTAGCTTATTTGTTCTGGACTGGAAGACTGTATCTCCCACTCTCCTTTATACATTTTGCCTATTCTCATACCCTCCCCCTCTGGCAACCATCTCTGTATTTATGTCTGTTTCTTCTTTTTGTTTATTCATTTGTTTTCAGGGCACAGTTTAGTTTTAAGTTTTTTGTTTCTTCATTTTTTAGATTCCATGTTTGAGTGAAATCATATTGTATTTGTTTTTCTTAGTTGACTTATTTCACTTAGCATAATACTCTCCATGTCTATCCACATTTTTGAAAATGGCAAGGGCTCACCCTTTTTATGACTAAAGTATTCCATTGTATATATATGCCAATCTTCCTTACCCATTCATCCGTTGTTATATTTTAGCTATTGTTAATAATGTTGCAATAAACATAGAGGTACTTGTAGGTTTTCAAATTAGTGTTTTCATTTGCTTTCAGCAGATACCCAGTAGTAGAATTATTGGATTATATGGTATTTCAATTTTAATTGTAAAATATCCATATTATGCAAAGCAATCTAAAGATTTAATACACTGCCCATCAAAATACCAATAGTAGTTTTCACAAAATTAAAATAAATAACACTAAAATTTATGGAACCATGAAAGGCCCAAATAGCCAAAGCAATCTTAAGAAAGAAGAACAAAAGCTGGAAGCGACATGATTCCAGATTTTAAGATACACTATAAAGCTATAGTAATCAAAACAGTATGGCACTGGCATAAAAATAGACACATAGATCAGTGAAACAGACTAGAGAGCCCAGAAATAAACACACAACAATATGCTCGATTAAACTATGACAAAGGAGGCAGTAGTGCATAATGAGGGAAATGACAGTCTCTTCAACAAATGGTACTTGGAAAATTGGACAACTACATATGAAAAAATGAAACTGGACCACTTTTTTAACACTGTATATAAAAATCATAAAAATAAGCTCAAAATGGATTAAAGACCTAAATGTGAGATCCGAAACCATAAAAGTCCTACAAGAGAACACAGGCAGTGATTTCTCTGACATTGGCTGTAGCAACATTTTTCTAGATCTGTCTCCTAAGGCAAGGGAAACATAAGTAAAAATAAATGATTGGAACTACATCAAAATTAAAAGCTTTTGCACAGCAAAACAAAAAGTCAACCTACTGAATGGGATAAAATATTCGCAAATGATAAATCCAATAAGGGGTTAATAAGAACTATAAAAAGAGAGGTCTTTTTTAACATATTCTTAAAAACTGTAAAAATGAGGGGGGGAAACAATATTCTTCTACTTTATACCATACACAACACTAATTTGAAAAGAATCAATTATATTAAATTCAAGAATACTGTATGATGTAGAAATACATGGTGATAGAAATCAGAATTGTGTTTGCCAGCAGTGATGGAGGTTAACAATGGGAAAAACAAATTTTGTGGTGTGATGGAATTTTTCTGTATCTCAAACAGTAGTTTGGTTATTTTGGTATATATATTTCTTAAAATTCATTGAAATGCACATTTAATATCTCTGTTTTTCACTGAAGATAAATTTTATGTCAAAAAAATTCAACTATAAGAAAAAGTGCTAATTCTATACACTTTTACTTGCATGACACCCACAAGAAAATCTTAATATATCTAAAATAAACAAACACTTTTGCAATTACAATCTGCTTTGACTTAGTAAAAATACAACCTTCCTTTGAAATTAGCCAAAAAGGAAAAAAAAAAAATGGGCTTGGAAAAAAACGCTTCTTTAAGAATTGAAAAACTGGCACAAAAATATTTAAGATAAAAAGTATTGTCATGTCTCTGGGATAAACCTATGCCTGTATAATGTTAAATGTCCAAGTGAAATGTGAAAAATTCAAAGTTGCAGATATTTTCTCTCAGGCCAACAAATATTTTGATGTTTTCAAGTCTAAGGATAGAAGTCTTTGTATAAAGTTGATTTTTGTTGGAATGAATCTAACTATATTAGACAAAGATGAAAAAGTAAAAGGAGGTGCTAGATATCAAGTTACAATTAAATATTGATGAAAGTTGACTTTGGGAAATTATTGTGTATTCCTGACATAGAAGAATCCAAAATAAATTTGTGAGGATTCAAATTGAAACGGATCAAGTTTGTGGCTGCAGTTCTGCTACTTATTATTCCTAGTTTATGTTTTCTTAAAGTACATAGGATTATGTTTTCAAAAACTATTTTAGGTAAAAATAACTCATGATAAAAGTTTGAAAACACATTACCAAGTAGCTATAAACAATCTTCGTATTTATTTTTTTACTATTGTAGGTAAACTTATCTCCATCTTCCCACTGTATGGAAATGTGAGGTTCAACTGATAGTATATTTGTGAATGAAGTTAAAAAACTATAAAACATCACACTTACTCTATGTGTCATTCTAAATATTACCATTACATGGTTTCGGCTGAAAAATGTCAGTGGTGTCATAAAAATCTGCTTTAAGAAAATGTTTGTATTTTACCTATTTTCCCTTTTTATTTTGCTTATATATAGTGTTTTTGCACAAGTCCTCTAGATTCAGATAGAGACTTAGCATGTTGCTCCTAGCCTTTGGTTATCCTAATCTTTTATATTTATTTTCAGACATAAGCCAGAACATTTCATTTTCTTACAGAACCCTGTGCACATTCAGAATCCTTTTGATGTTCAGGATAAATATAGATGGATCCAACAGTCTTTCTTTGTAACCACAGTTATCATTATCCTTTGTTAGGGTTTTAAAAGAGTGGACACTAATTAGAGAGGCAGATTAGCATTCCATTTATGAGAACGGGTTCATAGGCCAGTCTGTTTGAGTTCAAATTCATACTCTGACACTTTACTAGAAATATGACTTCAGAAGGAACCTGAATTCTCTTTGAGTCAGCTTTCTCGACTTTAAATTATCTTTTATTTTATATATTTCATGGTGTAATTTTTCAAATTAAATGTGGTTATATATTTTCAAAATTTAAAAGAAGGGTAATAATTGTAACAAAATCACTTATTTTATTAAAAATAACCATGTTTATCAGGCTTCTTAAAATTATATAGGCAAAAACAACTTTAGGTGGGAAAAGAGAGATCTATACTGGAAAGTTAATTGTCAAGGAAATTTTAGATTGTTGCAGTTGACTAGGATCTAGGAGTTTGATGTGCAACTTCATAAAAAAGCAACAGAGCCTGGCTGCACATTTTTGGTACAGAGCCTCTTGGGGATTATGAGAAGCAATCTGGCTTTAAAAAGTGAGCTGATAGTTTTCTCTTTAGTGGTTTGGCCTCACTTCCGTGTGGAATTAAATAAGCCTGTAAACCAGCCTGAGTGCTCAATGAAATAGTAAAATAGACATCAAAGTCAATGGATCTCTTCTTTCTTAAAAGGCATTTTTTTAAAAAAGATTTTTATTTATTTGGGAGAGAGAGAATGAAAGAGAGAGAGCCTGAGAGGAGAGAGGTCAGAGGGAGAAGCAGACTCCCCGCCAAGCAGGCAGTTTGTGGGACTCTATCCCAGGACTCCAGGATCACAACCTGAGCCGAAGGCAGTCACTTAACCAACTGAGTCACCCAGGTGCCCTTAAAAGGCATTTTTAAAGACAGCCTTTAAGAAGTCATACAACATTTAAAATCTGAAATCCCTTTCTTCATATTATTAAGTTAAAAGCTTTAAAGAAATGGCAGAGCGTGCCATTTTACATATTTAAATGCCCGAGAGGCTTTTCATCCTTTTCTTGAAGCCAGGGGATGTTTGTTCTAAGGCTCCTATGAGTGGAAGATGCAACTGATCACATGAGTGGTTATTAACACTAGTGATGCTCAACATATATTAGATTCAATATTTGTGTTTGTTTTTTGATTTTTGTTTTTCCTTTTGTTTCACTTTGCTGTATTGACAGATGACACATTTTGGTTATGAGGGTATGTGTGTGTGTGTGTGTGTGTGTGTGTGATGGATGTGATCAACTAAACCAAATAATAAACAAGGAAATGGTGTGATTCCCTTGAATGTACTGAGAAATTACTTTGGCAAGCAGAATATACTCTTCCATAATGACGCTGTGGCTTCTACTTGAACTTCTTTCTTTCTTATCTTAAGTGTGTGTTTGAGATGTCATGGGCATGTTCTTGGGCACAATGGACACAATCCATCTCCTTTTTTCTTTCTAGAACATGAGACGCTAGCTATTTTATTATGTTGCTATGTACTCTTCCTCCCTTTCATGTTATTCCAAAATAACAATTCTTTAAAATAAATCTTATGATATGTTCCCATACTGACGACTATATGTATACAAAAATTATCACTAAGCAGGGCAATATAATACATTTGAGTAAAACATCTCTTGGTATTGCTTTAACGGTTGAGCAATTGTGTTCCCCCTGTGTGGTCTCCACTGCATAGGTATAAGTGTAAGAGCAGCTGTGAAAACAGTCTGCCTTCCTTATGTTTAGATACCTAGCTGGGATCATAGAATAAGGAAGGGAATAAAAACTGCAAAATGTAATAAAGGTAGAAAATATACATTAGATATGTTTCTCCTTAATCCTAATAAGAAAACCCAGATTTTATCCTTCTTTATTTTTTTCCAAAAATACATTTAATATATCACTTTTTTTAGAAACCATATACATTATACATCACATTTCAATACCAAATATACTCTTTTGTGGCTTAATACACAAGTGATAGAATGCTGTAACTTCAGAAAGTGAGGAAATAATTCCACTATATAAGAAAACTCAATTATGGGGTACTTTTCTAGATTCAGACTATAACAGAAAGCATTGTGGAGGCGGTGTGGTGTTTTATTTTAGTCAAATATTCTCTCATTGAATCCCCTAAGTCTTTAGGCTAAAAATATATTTGATTTATATTTAAAATAGGAAAATTAGGTTCACTTAACAATGTGTTCAGATAGACTTTAGGAGTGATAGGAATGAATCAAATTAGCATGTTTACTTGTAATAAAAGTTACATTTCTTTAAATTTGAATTGAATAATTGAGAAAATAGGCACCTCTGATATATCAGTTTGTATATAGGATATAGGATAAGTAGTAGTTGGCAGAGCTGTTTCCTTTTTGTACAAAAGCTATATTTGCTGAACACAGATTAACATTTTTCAGAAATATTTTGCAAGAACCATATTTAAAGATATGCTACTCTAGATCCTCTCCAGAATATTTCATTTGCTGAAGCATTTAAACTTTAATATGAACTTACTAAAGAAAAAGACAGATAAAAATAACTTTCAAAGCAAATAATTGTTCCATGAGTCTAGAGCTACATTAATTCGGATTCTTTTCCTTTAAAAGAAAAATATCAGAAATATGTGCTTAGGTCTTTGAGTTCTCTTGAACTAATGAGTAGTATCTTGGTAATTCACATATCAATTTATAATTTACATCCTTTATCTCAGAAATAAGATACATTTTTGGAAATTATAAGAACACTATCGTACACTGAAAAAGATACTTTTTAAAAATAGAATCATGTTCCTGGGGAACGTACATTGTAATACATACAAATTGTTTAGGCGGGTTCTTGGGTGCTGACATAAACTGCTCACTTAGTTATAGGAATTAAACCTTAGCTAGCTAGCACAGAAAAATGAAGGGACAGAAGTCCACTGTACAACTCCTGGAAGGTAGTTTTGTCAGGAAGATGCACTGAAACACAGAAAGTAACAACAAAAACCATTCTGATGGTTGGGGAAAGGGAGTTTAGAAGGAAAACTAAGTGTCCATGGTTAATAGAACCAAAAAAAAAAAAAAATCCAAAATAGGTGATACATAGATTAGACATAATGGCCTCCACATGATGAGGATTAAGATAAAATGAATTCTGAGTATTTTGAAAATCTTCTGCCTCATTTGGATTATTTTGAATCTTTCATCTAGCAAACAATATACTGGTAGCTGAAAATAATTGGTTTTGCTTATTGCTTCTACCATGGGGATATAAATTTAGGTCAATCATGTTAAACCCTCTAATGAATATACTGACTTATTTGATTATAATAGACATTATGTATACATTTATTTCCCATTTACCTGCATACTCTTTAACCAGATTCTCTAGGGTGTATAAAGAGACTGGGTCCACCTTCATTAAACTATTTAGGGTCGTTATTATTATTGTAATCATAATTTAAGGATTTAGAAATTACAAATAAGTGAGTAACTCTATTTTTTAACCAATTTGGATAAGACTGTTTTAAAATTATTTTATTTATTCTGGAAAGCATTTTACTCTTTTAATAAGATAATGTTATATTAACTAAATTAATTATAACTATAATTAATTGTTATTTATATTATATAATATAGAGTTATATGGTACAAAATTATAAGATATAATATAGAATTAAAACATATATATTATTTTAAAAACATATATTATTGAATGAAGGAGGCAAACACTTCTTCCTGTATTTCTCAAGCAGGGGTAAAAGCTCCTATGACTATCTTGCCCATGAGAAGTTAGTGGTGTGGACCAGGTGGACATATGGGAATGGATGTGCTTTAGCAAACTTGCTAAGTAGAAATGAGGGTTTGCTTTTGCCACATGCTTTCATTTTAAGGAAGCTAGAAATGCAGCTTTTCAAGTGAAATATTGTTTTTTTTTAATATTAGAAGAATCTAAATATCTTAAAACACTATATGAGTTCAACAAAATTTGAGTGGCATCAGCTTCTATTAAAAATTTTGTTCATCAGTAACAATCAAATCACGAGAATATAGCTGGAGGTTTAAATTCTCTAAAGTAAACCTGGGAAATGATCTTTATTCAAATAGGCTGACTTTTGAATAGTGAATCTCACTTCCTCCAAGGAACTTCCATAGGTCTTGATTGCCCCCCAATAGGATTTAGTATGTTTTCTCTGAAATTGCCCATAACACATTTTTCTGTTTTCAGTAGAGATTTGTAATAATACTCTTTTAGAATAAAAATAGGATATGAGGTATAGAAGGTACAAAAACTGATGATGGGGTAGCTAATACAGAAAATATGGTGCATATTCTATTCAGAAAAATCTTGGATCTATGAATTTCATGCTAGAATATATATTACAATTTTATCACTTTGGAAAATTATGTGGTTGGATACACTCAGTATTGTAACATTTTAGGGAAAAAAGAACTATGATTTCCACTTTGTATTCCTATCACCATGGCCAGACTTTGGAAGTTTAAAATGTGTTCAATCAAATTAAATATATCACTAAAATTTTATTCTGATTTTCCATATTTTACCTGCTCAGGAGTGGTAATTCTTGGCACCATATTTTGAGAAAACTATCAATGCTTGTTTATTCTTTGGCTCCTTCAAATATGTAAAGGTAGTAGTATTATAACGGGATTGATACATAACATGCACAAAAGTAACATGGAAAGAATGAGGTATAGCAAAGAATATTGCATTCAGATTCAGGAAGTGGTTGCCTAGTGAGTGAAAATCAGTGAAGGATTACTTTTATGTTTCTTCATCTGTGGGGAATCTATTCCAACCCAAACTTGAACTATAGAGACCTTTGGATCCAAATCTGATTGAGTAAGGTGTTCCTATGAGCTTTTCCAAAGGTTGCTGTTACCAAATATTCCCAAGTTTCCGTCACTACTAAAAGAAGCTGTTCTTTTGTTTCAGTCTTAAATTCTAAGACTGCACATTTTTTTGAGTGATTTTTTCATGCCCATGACTTTTTTATTTGCTCTAGATATATTTATACATCTACACACACACACACACACACACACACACACTCCAATGCTTTGAATGGGATTTTTTTTTTAAGTACTATTCTTTGAATTTGTCAAAGATTTCAAAATGAAAATAATGATGGAAAATACCAAGTAAACAAAAAAAAATGTTTCATTGTGCTTGCCAAATCCTTAAACTCTATTTTCTTTCTACAGATATTAAGCTAAAAAAAGAACATATCAGAAGATTCGAAATAATTATAAAAATTATTTGCTATGCTATGACTCCAAATCATTGTCTATACTTACAAGTAACTTCCTTATGACCTTAAAATAGTCAGGAGTATATTTCTTGGCACAATAGTGAAACACACATTAACACCCACAAATATATGAACTTACATACATAAAAATAAAAAATTAGGATTCAAAATTCAAGCCTGCTTAATATTTCTTCACTATATATGGTTTCATATAGATCTTTGAATTGTCATGACAGTGATAAACTGTGAGCACCTGGCATGCTATCACTGATAATGACAGAAGGCTACATAAATTTGATCTATATTCCTTCTAAATAGGAAAAAATAATTAGACTTTAAGGAAGTCATAATCCAAAAGGTGTATACTTGGTCTTTTTAGAGTCCTTAGGATAGTTTTACTTCTGAAATAAAGGTTTGACTCAGATGTAACCAACAGAAGAACTTCTATGTATGTTTTAATATTGTGATGCTCCCAAAATATTTTATTTTTTTGATCAAAGTTTCTGAAAGAAAAAAAAAAAGTAACAAAAAACACTGAAAAATATACACTTCAGATGAGTAATAATTTACTCACCCATTCAAGTTAATTTTTAATTAAATTGATTATTCCTATATTCATAGAATAAGATTTTGATTTCCAATGTCATTCTAATGAAGCATAGATAATTATCTATATCCTTCTCTGTAAAATTAAATGTAAAATTATTCCAACATTTTTCTGTGATAGTCTAAACTATTGCCATTTGCATGAGTTAGTATTTCTTCCAATTTAGAACATTTGAGTTTAAAGAGTTAAGTTTTCTTGACTGACTGGAAAAAAAAAAAAGTAGTTTACATTAAGTGCTTAAACAGTGCTACTTTTTAGAGCCACTTACTCATGAATATTGTGTCCGGGAAACTTCTAGATATGTAAGATACAAAAACGTTGAACATATTCATAGATTCATAACACATTAGTGTTGGAAATTTTTATATACCTGACTTGTCTAGGTTTAAATTGCCCTGAAGAGAAACTGAGGCTAGGCAGAAGAGTGATAATCATTCTTATCAGGGTCTTAGCAGGGTCTCCTGACTTCCTTTAACTTTCTAAGAGGAAATCCTCTTAGAAATCCTGTTGTACAGGATTATAGTGTAAGTTAGGTGGTCACCCAAGCAACAGCTAATGACAGTCAAACTCTTGACTAATTTACTCTCATAGAATTAGTTCTAAAGTGATCACATATATATTTAAACTAATCAAATTGAGAATCATGCTAACTGAAATTGAGAATCAAATCAAGACAGAATTCATGAAATACAGTTTTAATTTTATTTTGTAATATTCTATATGAGCTGAGCAAATATATGGAAGAAAATCAGTAAACTGTCTTTTAGAAGGTCTAATTAAAATGTATGGGGCCATATTTTTATTGTTGTAATCATTATATAGTTAAAAGTTTAGGAAAACATACTTAAATATTCTTCAGAAGACAGTCCCAACATTAGATATTTATAAGCACATCAAGGTATAACTTTGTCTCAGTCAAATCTGTAGAACTCGTTAGATAACCAGCTCTATTAGCAAATTTTTCTCAAGTCAGTGCAATATTGTTAGTATCTGAAAAGCCACACAGAGTATTACTAAAGACTTACCGTGGCATTTCCACCAACCAGTGTTCAAATGTATATTAAAACATAACAGCTGAGGAAGCGGAGAATAAGGAAAACTTCTTAAATACTGTTTCCCGTGTTTGTGCATCGGTAATATAAAGACAGCTGAAATCCAAATGTCTTCACTTTTAGTAATACTCTTGATTGAGAACAAGCAAGGGAATTTCCAGACTAAAAGGATTTTCTTTGTCAAAATTAGGACAAGTTATGAATTGTCTTAAGCAGACATGTTTTTCCTTCTTAAATTCTGGTACTTTGATAAATTTGTTTTAAGAATTAAGCATGGAAAGCTAGCTTTGTCTTAGGAATTAATTTCTGTAATCAAAACAATGCCAAAAGAACAGCGATATTTTTTTTTTCTCACACTCAAACACGTTTGGTTTGGACTAAATACAAGCATAGGTTTTAATCATAGATGCTAAAAATCCTTTACTTATTTATGAAATATATAAGCAGTAGATAGGTAGGCAGATCAATAGATATGCAGGTAGGTAGAGAACGAAAGACAAAAAAAAGAAAGAAAAAGAAGGAAGGAAGGAAAGAGATTGGGAGAGAGAAAATATATAGAACTTAATGAAAACTTACACAAAATATACACGGATTGTTCTTTGTAATAATATCAAAAATATTTCTGCCTGCTGAATTTGCACATTAAAATATGAAACAAACATTTTAAAGACTGTGATTTTTAAGACATAATTCTAACTCAGCTTGAACTGGCATATAGTGAAACAAGAAATATATGGAAATACATACACACAGCCTGAAAAGATTATGTACTATCTTAGGAAAATCTTGGAGCTATGGTTTCATAGTCAAATATCTACCACAATTTTATCACAATAAAAAAATAGGTAGTTATACATTGGAATACATATATATATATGGGAATATATACATTATTCACTGCAAAAGATCACCTTTGATTTCAAATTTGTGGTCAGGCTGTAATTGCTGGGCATAAAGAGTGAGTTAGTAAATGAGTATGTGAATATGACAAATGTTGTGTAAAACATCAGTCTCTACTACTGTCTTCTTCATCCTCTACTCTCTCACCCACTTGTGCATATCTGACAATTCTTCAGGCCTATCTTTTTTTCCTCATACCTATTAGAATAGGTATATTCAAAATAGTTTCTAGGTTAACAGGTTGAGTACATTCTTATGTGTACTACTATAACATTTTAACTATGAAACAGTTAATATCTAGAAAAATAATAAGCAGTAAGATCATGAACAATAATAATAGATAAAACAATAGCAAAGTCAGAAGGTCTAGTTTTTATGTCTATATATGACCCTGTGTACATTTTCAAGCTTCTGTGTCTTCATATGGAAAGCTAGGAATAATACTATCTGTGGAACTACCACACAGATTACTGTAAACATAAAATGAGTTAATATATAAGAAATAGTATGGTCTGTAGAAGTCAGAACACAATGTAAGTTTCAGGTATAATCCATGATGTTGAGAAGCACCTGGGCAGAATAAAGACAATCTTAAACTGGTATTTTTCAGAGGCAATGGATAAAACAACCTGGAGCAGAGAGGGATTGAGGGTAGCAGGAAGATAGTGTGGAGATGGAGTAAAAAGAAAGCTTTCTAAGTTAAGTTCCTGCACAACTCTCCTCCATTTCCCTGGGGCAATTTTCACCTGTCTCTTATGCATAGAAATCAGGAATTATTCTCAGCCTTCCATTCCATGTTACAATAATAATAACAACAGAAAATCAGACACTATTGGGGAGAGTTGGTAAAAACAGGCAATATGATAAGCCATATGTAAATATTTTCTTCTCTATTAGAATGTGCTGTAGTTTCTCTTGAGGGTTTGAAGTAGACCACTGAACAGTAGTGTTGTCTGTTGGATAATGGTAGCAAAGATGTGTAATTCAGTGTCTAAGGGATACAAAGGCTCTCTGTCCATGTCTCATCTCCTCTGGGCTGTTTAAACTCACCGTTCCCAACATAGATTAGGGCCTTTCTCCTCTACTGCATGATTCGTATGAAAGCAAGTACCTGGCATCCCTAGAGAAAGATGGGTTTGTAGCAAAAATATTTTTCACCATAAAACTATTATAAAGGACAAGAAAAAGAATATCCTTTCAACTAGTATTGTTGAAATAGTTTACTCATGTATTTAAACTAATCATAGTAAACTATTTCAAATTAAAATTAAAATTGCTGGAAAGATTTTTTATTAATATATCACCATGTATATGGTGAACTCCAAATGAGTCAGCCATAATTATGAAAGGCAATATGATCAAACGGTGCTCGGTATGAAATGGTGTTCAAACCTATAGGTAATGAGAGGAATGGAAATTTAAATAAAGACTTTCACTTTATACTGTTTGGTTGTCCAAAATTAAAAAGTTGGCTAATACCAATGTTGGTGGAGATGGGAGATATAATAGAAACTCATATACAGCCAATGACAGTATATTCTGGCTTGAGTAATTTTGGAGAAAGCCATAGCATTAATATGTCAAATTATTGATATACTCTGCCTAGCCCAGATAGTCCACTCCTAGGTATTTATCTATGAGACATTTTCACACATGTTTATAAAGTGCTCAGGGTTGCAGAAATGCTTGTGAGGGTGAAGAGTTTGGGGGAACTTCAAGTGTTCATAACTGGGAAAGTGAGTACATATAATGTACCAAAGTCAAATCACAAAATACTATGTATACAGTAGTTCTCGGCAGAACATCAGATGTATACGTGGCTGAATCTGACAGAGCACTGAGTGGAAAAATGAAGGTGAGAGAACTATTATACTGCCACTGATGTAAATTCCACTGATGTAAATTAAAATACGTGTTCACAAACAATATAAGTTTGTCAGGAATTCATGAAAGCAAAATTAGATAAACACATTTATGATACAAGAGGAAGAAAAAAAACTAAACAAGACAACAACAAAGAAATCAATATTTGTTATTGCTAAGAGCAAGGTAATGTTCAGGCTTCGAAAAGATCTGTGCTATGATCTTGTCCAAAGTTCTCCATTTTCTGCTTAAAATTATTTTTTTGCTCAGAAGACATAAGTGACTTGCTACATACGGGTGAAGCGGGAACACACACAGATTACTGATCACACAGCAATCTCCTTCCCTCTCATTTTCTGTAAGAAAACCCCTACCTTGTTTTGATACATGTATCATACCTTTAAAATTTTAGACTTATTGAGGCCTCTGGGTGGCTCAGTTGGTTAAGCATCTAACTTTTGATTTTGGCTCAGGTCATGATCTTAGGGTCATGATTTCAGGGTCCTGAGATTGAAAGCTGTCTCAGGCTCCACTATTCAGCTGGGAGTCTGCTCAAGATTCTTTCTCTCCCTCTACCCCTCCCCACTAAAATAAACAAATAAATCCTAAAAAAAAAAAAAAAAATAGATTTGTTTTGCTTTGAAAAAGCTTTGCTAAATGAGAATAGGATCTTCATATGCAAATAATGAAAGAGAAATGATTAGATGATTTGCTTATATAACTATTCATGTTTTTGCTTATGTTTTCTTAAAGTGCATTCCAACTGAGCTTATATTAAGCAGTTTATCTTGGTAAGTCGAGACAAAATTTTGTAAGGAAAGTTTTCCTAACAAGATTTCAGTTTTATGTGTGAATGCATGTGTGTATGTGTGTGTGTGTGTGTGTACACAAATATTAGTTTAGCTAAAATACAATTTTACCCAATAAAACTAGGAAATTTAGAAGTGCAGAAAAAATAAGCTGAAATAAAAATCACTGATACAATATTAATCAATAACAGAACAAAATATCAGTATGGCATATCGATTGGGAACTGTGTAGATTGCAAAATGTGTAGATTGCTAATGTGTAGATCGGAAAATGTGTAGATTGCAAAGACCTAGATTAATAACAATGTTGAAACTGTAGAGGAATTAATATTCAAAATGTGCAACTTTTCCCAATATGGAATATGATTCAAACCATTTCAGAGCACTTCTCAGTAAGAAGGTGAAAGTTCAAGAAGGAATTTAATATGAAACTGATTGTGGTTAGAAAACCAGGAGCTGACCTTATTTTTCTTGAAAAAGCAAAAGCAAAAGGAACCTCAAATTTTACCTCTTATCCAAAACCCAACACCTAAAGCAACATTGTGACCTCTTTAAAGTTGCCTGGGGACATAACTCAGAACTTATTTGCAAAATGGCTTTATAACTGAAATTTTAATATCAGTTTCTAAGCAGACTTACTCTCCTTGGGTGTCCAAAGAGTGCCACAGACACTTTTCGACTATAAGTTTCCTCCTTATGGGGTCCCAGAACAAAGTGGGAGGGCTTCAGACCACAGAAAGTAAACTCAATTTTTTCCTCATTTTGAATAAGGAGAATTATACATTGTAGTGAATGGAAGATGTTTCTAAATTCTTTGATGCTGAGAAAAATTGCATTCCTCCGTCTCATTATCCTAAGTTATGTCCCATGGGAAACTCCATTAACAGTTCCGTATTACCTATATCTACACATTACAAATAGCAATCTAAAGGTCAAAAATTCCCCATAGCTGAATCTAGTGCAAGGCTGCAGAGTTTTGGCAACCACAAATTCTGATGGGTTCATGAGTCTGCTACTGGGCAAACAATATTTTATTTCTTTTTTTAATTAAAAAATTCAGTATCGTAGAACTATTTTGAGCACACAAACTCATTTAACCTTTGTAAACTCTCTTCTGAAACAGAGTAGTCTCCCCCCCCCCCCTTTTTTTCCTTTTCTTTTCCTTTTTTTTTTTTTTTTTAATGCTAGTTTTTCTGTGGGGAGACAAACCAAAACCAAACCAAACCAAACCAAAAAAAAAAAAAAAAAAAAAAAATACACTGTATTTCTTCATCTTAGTCCATTTCCTGGTATTGGCTGCATCCAAAGAAGACAGAGCGGAGCCACCACAGTAAAGGCTTTTGTACTGGAATTCCAAGTCAGGCACAAACCCAAGCCTACTGGAAACCTCGTGGGAAACAGCATTCTGTGAAGTTTCCATTCTTAAGACCTCAGTCCATCATTTGAGTCAGCAGGTGATTCAAGACCATCCATTACTGATTATAGTTTAATTATTATTTTAAAAAGAGGTCCATCTTTATATCTTTGAACATATTGTTATAACAAATTTGTTTCTCAAAAGATATTGCTCCAAATTTAACAATTTCTGAAAACACAGAATTCCCTTTAATTTTCGTAAGTGTCTACAACCACAAAATCTCTAAAAACACCATAACCTATACTTGTTACATCTCAAAGTTTGGTGAAGCCTTTGTCATAATGGGAGCAAATATTGAATTCACATTTTAGTTTTACACACTTTTTTTTAGTATATGGGAACAGAGAATTACAGACGTTGTAGAAACCCAGGATAAAGATAGAAAGACTGCCAGGTTGTATGGTGAAAGGAGGCTGACTGAATGTTCACTCTTGATACAGGGATCCTGCCCTGGGCAGATTTAATGCCCAGCTCTTTTGTGTTCTTCTCTAACATCCTTGTTTTGACCTGTATTCTTTTCCTTTGTCACTTCCAATCTTACCCCTTCAGATATTCTTTCCCTTTAAGACTTCTCCAAAGTCACGCAGCATTTCCCAATTATTGTTCATAGCTGGTGTCTCTGCACGAGAAAATTCACAATCATCTTTTCATGTTTTAAATATTTTTAAATTTTCTAGTGGTCAGATAGGACTAAGTAAAATAATGAACTTTGAAGCAGTTCCATTATGTAACATTGGTAAAATCTTGCACTGATATTGTTCATACTTTGTCAGTCCCACTATTTTTCTTGACCCAACCTGGAGATTCAGTTTGACTGGAAACATTTCTAGGTTTAGCCTGGCCCAATTAAATGCCAGACCAAATTCCTTAACCAAAAGATGTTTTATTTTTGTTTTTGTTTTTTTTTTTTCCTTCTAGATTGTCATCTGCATATTTCTATTGGGCCATTTCCACCAGCATTTTAAAATGACTCATTACCTCTCATTTTTCAGAAACCTGTCTAATCATATCTTTCCAGTTACCACCACATTTAACTCATAAAGTTCTCTGCTTAAGTGAAACTTGCATCTGTTTCCTTACTTCCCGCTTCATTTAGCCTTTGATCACTTCAGTCCACTGTAAATGTTCTTGTTAAAACACTGGGGAAGCCCAACATTGCTAAATCCAATGTAGAATTTTTAATTCTCTGTGTGTATTCTGAGCTTTCACAAGTATTTGAAAAGTTCTTTTTGTCCTTCTTGTTGGGAAAACTCTCCATTTTATTGCCTCATATGACACCATTTTTCTTGGTTTTTCTTCTTTCTCTCTTTCTCTATCTCTCTATATATATACATACATGTATGTGTGTGTGTGTGTGTGTGTGTGTGTGTGTATATATAAATTTTTATTTATTTTTTAATTTCTTTTCAGTGTTCCAGAATTCACTGTTTACATACCACACCCAGTGCTCCATGCAATACGTGCCCTCCATAATACCCACCACCAGGCTCACCCAACCTCCCACCCCCCGCCGTTTTTTTTTCATTTTCTCTTCCATTTTTCTCTAGTTTTCCATCCTTTAAAGTCTTTGGATATGTTCAGGTCTTTACTCATTTCACACCCTATTCAAAACAAGCATATCGGTTCCTGTGTCTTAAAAATACAATCTACTTCTGAAAACTTTCCAATTATATTTCTCTCTGATTTTTCTTCTGACCTCCATTCTTGTATCTGAATATTAATATGACATTATCAATTTTGATGACTAATAGACATTTCAAAATTGATATGCCCCAAATGGCACTCTTGACCTTCCCTTTCAAGCCTAGGATTCTTCTAGACTTCCCAATTGGCATGAATGTTTTGAACCAAGAACCTGGCAATCTCACTTTCCATTGTCTATCTTCTACCCCACAGTTCATCTCCAAATATTGTTGAGTCCCATTCCAACACATATATCAAATCTGTCCATGGGTCTCCATTTCACTGCTTTCCCTCTAGTACACATCATTGTTATCTCTTTTCTGAGCTATTGTTTTAGCCTCCAAATGACCTTATCCTGACTGTCCTTGCCTCTGTCTAATGAACTCTTCACGTAGGAACTAGAATGATCTTGGTTAAAGGCAAAAAAGGTCATGTTATCCCTAGCTTAAAAGTATTCAACTATTTCTGATTGATTTTTGGTAATTTTTAAATTTTTTAAAAGATTTTATTTGTCAGAGAGAGAGAGAGAGGGAGAGCAAGAGAGAGAGCACAAGCAGGCAGAGTGGCAGGCAGAGGAGGCAGAGACAGAAGCAGGATCCCCACTGAGCAAGGAGCCCATTACGGGACTCAGTCCCAGGACACTGGGATCATGACCTGAGCTGAAGGCAGTCACTTAATGGACTGAGCCACCAAGGTGTCCCTTTGATTGAATTTAAAATAAAATCCCAAATCCTTCCCATTAGCTAATCATTTGTGCATGACCCAGCTGTTAGTTAATCCTCAGTGCTCATTTGTAGCTACTCTCTATCCATGCTTTCCCTGCATCAGCCTGCTGAGTTTTTTCACTTTTGGCACAATTCATATGCTTTTATTCCTGAGGACCTTTGTACCTTCTCCATTGAATAATCACGCTGGCTCTTCACCCATTAAGCCCTATTGTTGTGTAGTCCATGACTCAGGATCTCCCTGACTGAACAGCCTAATCTACCTGGTTTTGGCTATTACTTTTTATATTACCCAGTTGTTACCTTCAGAGGAAGGAACAGAGCTAGCATTCCTATAGTTTCTTTTCTTGGATTCCTTATTGCCTATCTTATATACTGGCTTATAAGCTTTATTAGACCAGGGACCATGCCCATATTTTTCAATGGTATACACTCAGTATAACACCCTGGGTTTCAGAATTTTTGTCCAACTTTTTCTTTTTCTTTTTTTCTTTTTTCTTTTTCTTTTTTTTTTTGGTCTGTAATATATATTACTGCCACCTTAGTCCACTTCAAGCCTTTCCTAACCTTGTTAATTAAAAATTAAGCACCCTATAGAACATCTTCCCTCTCTCTATGACATTCACATCCCTCTTATCCTTGAAATTTGATTCTCAGTCTGGGTAAGACTTTCGGTGACAGTAACTCCAAAATTACTGTTGCATGGGAAGTGGCTGTGTGTGTATGGCTAATTTTAACCAGATCCTTTTGTTGTAGACAGTAATGGCCAAAATGAGCAGCAGAGTTGCATGCAGCATTCCCAGTCACAGATACCATCTGGAGAGCCCTAAGGGAAGAGAAAACGAGAACCAGAGAGTTGGCCCCTGCTGGAAGTTGCCTCCTGACACTACAGGCAGAAGCCAGCATCTGTCCAGAAGTCGAGTGATCACACAGTCATCATGTCATGGAATGCACTTTCTTCTTTATGCTCATGCCCCCTCTCAAAAAGAATAATAATACAATAAAACAAAAACACCACAAAACAAAACAAAACAAAACAAAACCCAAACCTAAAAATCTTAGTTAGCAAGTAGAACAGAGATGATTGGAAATCATAAATTAAATGCCAGACTGCCAGGACTACAGGTAACCCTTACTAGGTTAATGGGGATAATGGGGTCGATCTATTTCTGGTCCAGAGTTTAGTTTCCTCTGTAGGATCCTTTGTGCTTCTGTGGTGCTGGAAGAGTGTCTAGTGTTTTCTTATTAACCTTATGTGAATTTTTTGGTTTATGTACTTATTCTAAGTATAATTCTAGTTTTGAGCTCTTATCATAGAACAGTATGTGTTCCTTAGTATGTCCTGAAAATTGATATATTTTTAATAAACCTGATATGTTTTTAAAAAACAACAAAAAATCTGTGTGGTCTTCTAATATTATCTAAACAGAACCTCTGTGTCTGCATCCTTCCTGTGTTATTGATGATATCTCACATTATGACACTGTGGTGAGTGATATGTGAAGGGTTTGTAGCTGTTTTAGTGAGAAGAGATCACTTGCTGATAGTAGAAGAAATGGATTCCTATCTAATAGAATGTAAACTATCATATTTCCATGACACAGAATAAAAAGCAATGTATACACAGTGGCAGTAACTTGGGGAAATTCAGTCAGTTCTTTAACAATATAATATATGTTACATAAATACTGTAATAATTTGCTATATGCAGTTTTTGAAGTGGTTATAAAAAGCACTAAAAATCCAAACTCATAATAATGGTAATATTTCTATCAACAGCTCCAACTATCCTTATTATTTTTTTCTTTTTTGTAAAGTAATCTCTGTACCTAACATGGGCTTGAACTCACAAGATCAAGAGTTGCATGCTGTACTGACTGAGCCAGCTTGAGCCTCAAGCTATACTTTAAATAACAGTATGGTTGGCAGGAGGATTAAAAGTGTATTGCTCCTCTAAATTAAATAGTTGCTCATTATACTACCTGCTTTAACGCAAATGTGAAACCGAATGCATCTATCCACCATAAATACATATGGATCCATTCCTCACTTTTCAGGACCCTCCTGTAATTTGCTTATCATTGAGAATTTCCATGTAAATCTTATATAAATTATCACACACCCAATCTGGTATGCTCTATGCACATTACATTGCTTTCCCTTTCTGCATATCACATAACACCATACTGTTTGACATAGTAATATGCTTTTGTTGCCTGTTCTCTACTATTAGAATGTGAGCTTTGTGAGAATGGGACATTTATTTTGTTCTGTATTATATCGCTTGATGCAAAACAGTGGCTGAGATTTGAATAGACATTTAACTAAAGAAGATAAATGAATGGACAGTAAGCACAGGAACAGATGCTTGACATTAGGGAATTGCATTTCAAAATTAATCATTAGGGAAATGCATTTCAAAATCATGAAGTACCACTTCACATTAAGTAGGATAGCTATAATCATGATGACGTAAAAGCAGACATTGGTGGGATGTGGTAGAATTGGAATTCTCATACATTTCTGGTGGGAATGTAAAATGGTATAATGATTTTGGAAAATTGTTTGACAGTTTCTTAAAAAGTTAAATTTACCATATGACCTAACAATTTCATTCCTAGGCATGTGTGTAAGTGAAACAAAAACATATGTCCACAAAAAGACATGTATATTAATGTTCATAGCATCATTATTCATATGATCCCCAGACTGGAACCAACCCACATGTCAATCAACTAATAAATATATAAACAAAATGTGCTATATCCAGAAAGTGGAATATGATTTAGCAATAGAAAGGAGTGCATTACTGATACATATTATTACATAGATGGACCTGGAATAACTATGCTAAGTTAAAGAAGCCAAGTGTAAAAGATCCCATATGTACAATCCATTTAGATAAAATGCTCAAAAAAGAGACACCGAGTTGAATAGAAGTTGCCTAGGGCTAGTGGTGGACTACAGATGGGCAGAAGAGATGTTTGGGGGGATGAACACATTAAAAAACTGGACTGTGATGATTTTTGCACTGCTCTGTAAATTCATTAGGAATAATTTAGTTTTACACTTAAAATAGGTGAATTTTAAGGAATGTTAGTGAAACATCAATAAAGCTGCTTTAAAAAAGAGGCTGATACAAAGTAGGACCTCAGTATTTGTTTACTCAAAGAATAATGAAATGAGATCCTTACTCAGTAATGATTACAACCTCAGAAGCAAGAACATATGAAATTATTTGACTGATAAAATGTGTGTGGCTATGTATATAAACATATACAAACAAAAATGTGCTTTATAAACACACTGTGTGTGATAGAGTTTGTATGTGTGTATATGTGCATATTTGCCTATGTTGTATATATCTACATTTCCACAGATTCAGGAAACATCTTACAATGCACAAAGCATTAGAACCTAAAATAAACAAGGGGTGTTTTAGATGTGGTTGTTAATTAGGAAGAAACAAGTCAAACTTCCATTAACACAGTGGATTCTAGAGAGAAGAATTTTGCCCATGCGCTGTCCCCACACACAGTCATTACGGTTTAAAGGATCAAGGTTTAATGAGGAGGGGCTTCTGTAGTCTTAGTGAAACAGTCAGATGACCAGAAGGCTGCTCAGATTTGATGGTCTGCTGAAGACACAAGCACATTGAGGCTTCTGTAGAGTCTCATCACTCTATAGTGTCCCATGCGCTCTTCCTCTTGAGGTAGCCAGAAATATGCAAAGTAATTATTTGTAATAATATTGGAAAGTGACATCTGTATATAGTCTCCAGAAGTTATTCATGCAGCAGAAAGGCAAAAAAAAAACAAAAAAACACAAAAAAACAAACTGAAACTATGATGGATGCTTTCCATAAAGTGGATGCTTTCATCTATGAAAGAAATTCTCTATGACTTTCAAAATAGAGACAGGATTTTAAAAGCTATTTTCAATAATGGAAGCTTACTTTGTAAATTAAGATTTGGCATTAAATCCTTTCATTGAAAAAGTTAAGTCTTAGTTTTTCCATTTCAGAAATTGTTCCAGGTCTCATCATTTCCCCCACGAGAGGAAACAATTGGACAGGGTCACCTTGTTTCTGCTTAAAAAATATTAGCCATTGCTTTTTTCCTGAGTACCTCATCGTCAGCTAACAGTCTGTGCTTTGAAGAGATTTATGAAACCAAAGAGCAGGGTTGTGAAGAGAAACTGCTCTGAGAACAAATGGTCAGGTTTCTGTCCTCGGCTGCCCCTCTGATGTGAGACCACAGCAACGAGTAATTTTTCATCTTCTACGCTAACACATAACTAAAAATAAAAACAGTGCTCAGACAGAGGAAAGTAAGTGAACAAAAAGTTCGTTTAATTTATTTTGAGAAAGAAGTAGAATGGTTGAAAGAAAGAAAACCACTTTTATGTTATCTGAACAATTAGGCTTTGGTAGTGGACTGATTTCCCGAGTCACATTCCCCTGAAATAAAACCTGGAGGGTTTGCCGTGTGTGGGCAGAACTATGTCAGTAGTAATGAAGTGGTCAAGGATATTAAAATATTCTTCTTTTCTCAAGCTTATCCAAAGACTATCTGCCAAAATTTATTAATTGGATATTTGCTCCCCAAAGTATTTACATATCTGCCAAAAGCGCTTTTGAAATCTTTGGCATGAGTTACTCTGGATAAAAAGAAATATGAGCTGTAAGATAATAAAATAAACTTGAAAATAGCAGCTAAGTGTGTTTGATTTCTTTATGAACAGCCAATACCTCTATTATTTAAAGTAATTTGAATCCCTTAAAAATGATATGTATGGAGTACAGACCGCAGGAAACCTATCATAACAATATCCCTTATGTTCAAGATTTGCTACAAAAAGGGTCCATTTGTTATTCATAAAAGAGAGTTTAGTTATAGATGTATGAAATGGAACTCATTATTAGGTGATTTTATTTTTATTTTATTTATTTATTAAGTCACATGGCATGAAACCAAAGAAAAGCATCAGAGAAATCTGCTAATATATATGGATAAATGAGCTCTTCAGAGATGAGTATAAAAAGGACGTGTATTAAAGTATTCCTTAAAATTACAAAGTGCTTAGAGAAAATTCATATAGAAACATCTGTAAGAAAAATTGTTTTGGCTGGTATTCAAAATGGCAATAGTTCTGAGCCTGTATCTACCTGTACTTACCCTACCTTATTGTTATTCATTCCTGTATAATTAAGACTTATAATATGATACAAGGTTTTCCTTATTCCAAATTTATCTAAGATGTTTTTCACCTGCCGACTTTAAAACATTGGAGCAATTTGACTTAAATTTTTGACTACTCAATGCAACATGAATTCACACTCTTTACTCTCTTTCATTGAGGAGGTAAATTTTAAAGGCTAACTTCAAGTGTATATTTAAGAATAAATATAATATAAATATAATAAATTTAAGACTTAACTTTTTCAAGTGTAAATTTAAGAATCAAAGGGTTAGAGGAAGCTTAAGCAAAATTGAAAAATACACATCCGTACTTTCCTTGTGCTACCCTACATTTACAACCTGTCCCGTGCATGCTATTCTCATGCTTTCTGCATATAACTTTACTCAAACCTTTGGTTTCAAATCTGATGAATTTCAAAGGGAGCACATTTTAATTAAGTGTGCTATAGTATCAATTTTATTCACTTTTTTCCTCTCCTAGGTTTCCTTCAAGTTAAGAATGAAAAATTAAGTTAATATATTTTGCATCAATTAAAAGACTTCTAGGTATAAATTAATGTGTTGCTTATAAGTAGTATATCAATAATTATCATTCCCAAAACCCCTGGGCATGTCCCTACATAGGATGGTGATTCTCCCCAGAAGAAATTGGGGAAAGAAAACTGTGGTACAGGATATTTTTCTGTATGATATCTAATCCCTTGATTCATTTTAGACTATGCTTCCTTCTAAAATTTAATCTCTTTATTCATCAAAATAATTTACATTTGGCTCTACAGCTGCATCAGACACTAATTAAGGATTACATGTAATTGAAGGAAATAAGTATTGAGAAAACAATTTATTTTTACCATTTTCTGTGTTTTTTAATCAAATCTGACAATCTCACATTTTTATTCAAATAAAATTCACGTAATATAAAATTAGCAACTTTAATGTATACAACTCAGTGGTATTTTTTAATATATATATTTATTTAAATTTAATTAACATATAATGTATTAGTTTCAGGGATAGATATCAGTGATTCATCAGTCTTATATAATACAAATGCTCATTACATCATGTGCCCTCCCTAATGTCCATCACACAATAACCCCATTGCCCCATCCCCTTCCCCTCCAGCAACCCTCAATTTGGGTCCTATGATTAAGAGTCTTTTATGGTTTGTCTCCCTCTCTGATTTCATCTTGTTTTATTTTTTCCTCTCTTCCCCTATGATTCTTTGTTTTGTTTCTTAAATTCTACATATCAGTAAGATTGTGTGATAATTGTCTTTGTCTGATCAACTTATTTTGCTTAGTATAATACCTTCTATTACGATGATGATATCCATCCACATCCACATCATTGTAAATAACAAAATTTCATTTTTTGATGGCTCAGTAGTATTCCATTGTGTGTGTGTGTGTGTGTGTGTGTGTGTGTACAAATACATACCACATCTTCTTTATCTATTTATCTGTCAATGGACATCTGGGCTCTTTCCATAGTTTGGCTATTGTGAACATTCTGCTTTAAACATTGAGGTGCAGGTGTCCCTTCAGATCACTACATTTGTATCTCTGGGGTAAATCCATGGTAGTGCAATTTCTGGGTTATAGGGTAGCTCTATTTACAACTTTTTGACGAACCTCCATACTATTTTCCAGAGTGACTGCACCAACTTGAATTCCTACCAACAGTACAAGAAGGTTCCCCCTTCTCCACATCCTTACCAACATCTGTCATTTCCCAAGTGGTTAATTTTAGCCATTCTGACCAGTGTGAGGTGATATCTCATTGTGGTTTTGATTTGTATTTCCCTGATGATGAGTGATATTGAGCATTTTTTTTTCATGTGTCTGTTGGCCTTCTGTATGTCCTCTGTGGAAATGTCTGTTCATGTCTTCTTCCCGTTTCTTGATTGGATTATTTGTTCTTTGGGTGTTGAGTTTGATTGATAAATTCTTTATAGATTTTGGGTACAACCCTTTATCTGATAAGACATGTGTAAATATCTTCTCCCATCTGTCAGTTGTGTTTTGTTTTTGTTTTTTTGACTGTTTCCTTTGCTATGCAAAAGGTTTTATCTTGATGAAGTCCCAATAGTTCCTTTTTTGCTTTTGTTTACCTTGCCTTTGGAGATGTATCTAGCAAGAAGTTGCTGTGCTGGGGTCACATCAACAGAGGTTGATACCTGTGTTCTCCTCTAGGATTTTGAAGATTCCTGTCTCACATTTAGGTCTTTCTTCCATTTTGAGCCTATTTTTGTGTATGGTATAAGGAAATGGTCCAGTTTCATTCTTCTACATGTTGCTGTCCACTTTTTGCAACACCATTTGTTGAAGAGACTGTCTTTTTTCCCATAGGTTATTCTTTCCTACTTTGTTGAAGATTAGTTGACCATAGAGTTGAGGGTAGATTTCTTGGTTCTCTATTCTGTTCCATTGATCTGTGTGTCTGTTTTGTGCCAGTACTATACTGTCTTGATGATTACAACTTTGTAATAGAGCTTTAAGTCTGGTATTGTGATGTCATCAGCTTTGGTTTTCTTTTTCAATATTCCTTTGGCTATTCAGGGTGTTTTCTGGTTCCATACAAATTTTAGAATTGTTTGTTCAAGCTCTACAAAGAATGCTATTGGTATTTTGAGAGGGATTGTGTTGAATGGGTAGATTGCTTTGGGTAGCATAGACATTTCAACAATATTTGTTCTTTTAATCCATGAACATGGAACATTTTTCCATTTCTTTGTGTCTTCCTTAATTTCTTCCATGAATGTTCAATAGTTTTCTGAGTATAGATCCTTTGATATTTTTTTTTTCAAGATTTTATTTATTTGACACAGAGAGAGACAGTAAAAGTAGGAACATAAGCAGGGGGTGTGGGAGAAGGAGAAGCAGGCTTCCCGTGAACCAGGGAGCCCAAGGCAGGGCTTGACCCCAGAAACCTGGGATCATGACCTGAGCCAAAGGGAGATGCTTAATGACTGAGGAACCCAGGTGCCCCAGATCCTTTGCTTCTTTGGTTAGGTTTATACCTGGGTATCTTATGCTTTTGTGTGCACTTGTAAATGGGATCAATCCCTTAATTTCTCTTTTTTCTGTCTCGTTGTTAGTGCATAGAAATGCAACTGATTTCTGTACATTGATTTTATATCCTGCAACTTTGCTGAATTCCTGTATGAGTTCTAGCAGTTTTAGAGTGCAGTCTTTTGGGTTTTCCACATACAGTATCATCTCATCTCTGAAGAGTAAGAGTTTGACTTTTTTGCCAAAGTAGATGCATTTTATCTCATTTTATTGTCTGATTGCTGAGGCTAGGAGTTCTAACACTATGTTGAACAACAGTGGTAATAGTGGACAGCCCTGCCATGTTCCTGACCTTAGGGGAAAATCTCTCAGTTTTTCCCCACTGAAAATGATATTCACTGTGGGCTTTTAGTAGATGGCTTTTATGATATTGAGGTATGTACCCTCTATCCCTACACTTTGAAGAGTTTTAATCAAGAACAGACACTGTACTTTGTCAAATGCTTTTTCTGAATCTATTGAGAGGATCATAAGGTTCTTGTCCTTTTTTTTATTAATTTATTGTATCACATTGATTGATTTGTAGATGTTGAATCACCATTGCACCCCAGGAATAAATCCCACTTGGTAATGGTGAATAATTCTTTTAATGTACTTTTGGGTCCTATTGACTAGTGCTTGGTGATTATTTTGGCAACCATGTTCATCAGGGTTTTTGGTCCATAATTTTCCGTTTTGATGGGGACTTTGTCTGGTTTGGGGATCAGGGTAATGCTGGCGTCATACAAAGAGTTTGGAAGTTTTTCTTCCATTTCTGTTTTTGAAACAACTTCAGAAGAATAGGAATTGATTCTTTAAATGTTTGGTAGAATTCCTCTGGGAAGCCATCTGGCCCTGGGCTCTTGTTTGTTGGTAGAGTTTTGATGACTCCTTCAATTTTCTTGTGGGTTATGGATCTGTTCAGGTTTTCTATTTCTTCCTGTTTCAGTTTTGGTAGTTTATACATCTCTAGGAATGCATCCCCTTTCTTCCAAATTGCCTAATTTTTGGCATATAATTGTTTATAATATGTTCTTATAATTGTTTGTAGTTCTTCAGTGTTGGTTGTAATCTCTCCTCTTTCATTCATGTTTTTATTTATTTGGGTTCTGTCTCTTTTATTTTTGATAAGTTTAGCTAGAAGAATATAAATCTTATTAATTCTTTCAAAGAATGAGCTCCTAGTTTTGTTGATCTGTTATACTGTTCTTTTGGTTTCTATTTCATTGATTTCTACTCTAAGCTTTATTATTTCTCTCCTCCTGGCTGGGTCTAGGCTTTATTTGCTGTTCTTTCTCCAGCTCCTTCAGGTGTAAGTTTAGGTTGTGTATTTGAGAACTTTCTTGTTTCTTGAGAAAGGCTTGTATTGCTATATACTTTCCTCTTAGGACCACCTTTGCTGCATCCCAAAGATTTTGAAAGTCATTTCATTTTCATTTGTTTCCATGATTTTTTAAAAAAATCATCTTAAATTTCCTTGTTGACCCTTTCATTCTTTAGTAGGATGCTCTTTAGCCTACATATTTGGGTTCTTTCCAAATTTCTTCTTATGACTGAGTTCTAGTTTCAAAGCATTGTGGTCTTAAAATATGCAAAGAGTGATCCCAGTCTTTTGGTATTGGTTGAGACCTGATTTGTGACCCAATATGTAATCTATTCTGGAGAATGTTTCATGTGTACTTAAGAATTTGCATTCAGTTGCTTTAGGATGGAAGATTCTGAATATATCTGTGAGGTTTGTCTGGTCCATCTGATCTTCTGCTTAAATGATCAGTCCATTGCAGTGAATGGGGTATTAAAGTCCCCTATATTATTGTATCATTAACGATGTGTCTTTAATTTTGCTATTAATTGGCTTATATAATTGGCTTCTTCCATGTTAGGGGATAAATATTTACAATTGTTAGACCTTCTTGTTGGGTAGACCCTTTAATTGTGATGTAGCGCCCTCCTCATCTCTTATTGTAGTCTTTTATTTAAAATTTATTTTGTATGATATAAAGATTGGCATCCCATCTTTCCTTTGATGACCATTAGCATGATAAATGGTTTTCCACTCCCTCACTTTAAATCTGGGGGGGCGCCTGGATGGCTCAGTGGGTTAAGCCTCTGCCTTCGGTTCTGGTCATGATCTCAGGGTCCTGGGATCGAGCCCCGCATTGGGCTCTCTGCTCGGCGGGAAGCCTGCTTTCCCCCTCCTCTCTGCCTGCCTCTCTGCCTACCCGCGATCTCTCTCTCTGTCAAATAAACAAATAAAATCTTTAAATCTGGAAGTATCTTTGAGCCTAAAGTGAGTCTCTTGCAGACAGCATATTGGTGGGTCTTGCTCTTTTATCCAATCTGATACCCTGTGTCTTTTGACTGGGACATTTAGCCCATTTATATTCAAAGTGATTATTGAAAGATATGAATTTAGTGCCATTGTATTACCTATAAATTTACTGTGCCTATTGATTGTCTCTTCTCCTTTCTGATCTGTGTTACTTTGGGGCTCTCTCTTTGCTTATAGGATCCCCTTTAATATTTCTTGCAGGGCTGGTTTAGTAATCACAAATTCTTTTAGTGATTTTGTCTTAGAAACAATTCTATTTTGAATTGCATCCTTGCTGGATAAAGTATTCTTGGCCGCATAGTTTTTTTTTTTTTTTTTCTCTCATTTAGCACCCTGAATATATCATGCCAGTCCTTTCTGGCCTGCCAGGTCTCTGTGGATAAGTCTGTTGCCAGTCTAGTGTTTCTACCCCTGTAGGTTATGAACCTCTTGTCCCAAGCTACTTGCAAGGTTTTCTCTTTGCCTCTGATATTTACAGGTTTCACTATTATATGTTGAGATGGTGACCTTTTCTTTTTCTTTTTTTCTTTTTTTTTTTTTTTAAGGAGGCTGTCTGTGTCTCCTGGACTTGAATGTCTGTTTCCTTCCCCAGGATAGGGAAGTTCTTCACTATAATTTGCTTCAATATACCTTCTGCCCTCCCCTTTCCTCTTCTTCTGGGATACCTATAATTCTAATATTGTTTTGCTTTATGGTATGGCTTATCTCTTAATGTCTCCCCTCGTGATCAAGTAGATGTTTCTCTTTTTCTCAGCTTCTTTATTCTCTATCATTTCGTCTTCTATATCACTAATTTTCTCTTCTGCCTCATTTATCCAAGCAGTTAGACACTCGATTATTTATTACATCTCATTAATAGTCTTTTTGATTTCAACTTGACTGGATTTTAGTTCCTTTATTTCTCCAGAAAGACATTCTCTAATGTCTTCTATGGCTTTTTCCAAGCCCCACTAGTATCTTTATATTTATCTTTATATATCTTTTACTAAAATTTTTTATTAATTTTTTTTATTTTTTATATACATATAATGTATTTTTATCCCCAGAGGTATAGGTCTGTGAATCGCCAGGTTTACACACTTCACAGCACTCACAAGAGCACATACCCTCCCCAAGGTCCTTAACCCCACCACCCTCTCCTGACCTTCCTCCCCCCAGCAACCCTCTGTTTTGTGAGATTAAGAGTCACTTATGGTTTGTCTCCCTCCTGATCCCACCTTGTTTCATTTATTCTTTTCCTATCCCCAAAGCCTCCCACGTTGCATCTCCACTTCCTCATATCAGGAAGATCATATGATAGCTGTCTTACTCCAATTGACTTATCTCACTAAGCATAATGCCCTCTAGTTCCAGCCACGTCATTGCAAATGACAAGATTTCATTTCTTTTGATGGCTGCATAGTATTCCATTGTATATATATACCACTTTTTCTTTATCCATTCATCTGTTGATGGACATCTAGGTTCTTTCCATAGTTTGGCTATTGTGGACATTGCTGCTATAAACATTCGGGTGCACGTGCCCCTTTGGATCACTATGTTTGTATCTTTAGGGTAAATACCCAGTAGTGCGATCACTGGGTCATAGGGTAGTTCTATTTTCAACTTTTTGAGGAACCTCCATGCTGTTTTCCAGAGTGGTTGCACCAGCTTGCATTCCCACCAACAGTGTAGGAGGGTTCCCCTATCTCTGCATCCTCAGCAGCAACTGTCATTTCCTGACTTGTTAATTTTAGCCATTCTGACTGGTGTGAGGTAGTATCTCATTGTGGTTTTGATTTGTATTTCCCTGATGCCGAGTGATGTGGAGCACTTTTTCATGTGTCTGTTGGCTATCTGGATGTCTTTGCAGAAATGTCTGTTTATGTCCTCTGCTCATTTCTTGATTGGATTATTTGTTCTTTGGGTGTTGAGTTTGCTAAACTCTTTATAGATTTTGGACACTAGCCCTTTATCTGATATGTCATTTGCGAATATCTTCTCCCATTCTGTCAGTTGTCTTTTGGTTTTGTTAACTGTTTCCTTTGCTGTGCAAAAGCTTTTGATATTGATGAAATCCCAATAGCTCATTTTTGTCCTTGCTTCTTTTGAGTTTGGCAATGTTCCTAGGAAGAAGTTGCTGTGGCTGAGGTTGAAGAGGTTGCTGTCTGTGTTCTCCTCAAGGATTTTGATGGATTCTTTCTCACATTGTGGTCCTTCATCCATTTTGAGTCTATTTTTGTGTGTGGTGTAAGGAAATGGTCCAGTTTCATTTTTCTGCATGTGATTGTCCAATTTTCCCAACAGCATTTGTTGAAAAGGCTGTCTTTTTTCCATTGGACATTCTTCCCTGCTTTGTCAAAGATTAGCTGACCATAGAGTTGAGGGTCTATTTCTGGGCTCTCTATTCTGTTCCATGGATCTATGTATCTGTTTTTGTGCCAGTACCATACTGTCTTGATGATAACAGCTTTGTAATAGAGCTTGAAGTCCGGAATTGTGATGCCACCAACTTTGGCTTTCTTTTTCAATATTCCTTTGGCTATTTGAGGTCTTTTCTGGTTCCATATAAATTTTAGGATTATTTGTTCCATTTATTTTTAAAAAAAGTGGATGGGATTTTGATAGGGATTGCATGAAATGTGTAGATTGCTTTAGGTAGCAATCTAGGAGCATGGAACATTTTTCCATTTCTTTGTGTCTTCCTCAATTTCTTTCATGAGTACTTTATGGTTTTCTGAGTATAGATTTTTTGACTCTTTGGTTAGGTTTATTCCTAGGTATCTTATGGTTTGGGGTGCAAAAGGATTAACTCCTTAATTTCTTTTTCTTCTGTCTTGTTTTTGGTGTAGAGAAATGCAATTGATTTCTGTGCATTGATTTTATATCCTGACACTTTACTGAATTCCTGTACAAATTCTAGCAATTTTAGAATGAAGCCTTTTGGGTTTTCCACATGTAGTATCATATCATCTGCAAAGAGTGATAGCTTGACTTCTTCTTTGCAATTTGGATGCCTTTAATTTCTTTTTGTTGTCTGATTGCTGAGGCTAGGACTTCTAGTACTATGTTGAATAGCAAATAATACTATGTTGAATAATGGACATCCCTGCCATGTTCCTGACCTTGGTGGAAAAGCTTTCAGTTTTTCTCCATTGAGAATGATATTTGTGGTGGATTTTTCAAAGATGGCTTTGATAATATTGAGCTATGTGCCCTCTATCCCTATGCTTTGAAGAGTTTGATCAGGAAGGAATGCTGTACTTTGTCAAGTGCTTTTTCAGCATCTATTGAGAGTATCATATGGTTCTTGTTCTTTCTTTTATTAATGTATTGTATTGCATTGATGGATTTGCGGATGTTGTACCAACCTTGCAGCCCGGGAATAAATCCCACTTGGTCGTGGTGAATAATCCTTTTAATGTACTGTTGGATCCTATTGGCTAGTATTTTGGTGAGAATTTTCACATCTGTATTCATGAAGGATATTGGTCTGTAATTCTCTTTTTTGATGGGATCCTTGTCTGGTTTTGGGATCAAGGTGATGCTGGCCTCATAAAATGAGTTTGAAAGTTTTCCTTCATTTCTATTTTTTGGAACAGTTTCAGGAGAATAGGTATTAATTCTTCTTTAAATGTTTGGTAGAATTCCCTAGGAAGCCACCTGGCCCTGGGCTCTTGTTTGTTGGGAGATTTTTGATGACCGTTTCAATCTCCTTACTGGTTAGAGGTCTGTTCAGGTTTTCTCTTTCTTCCTGATTCAGTTTTGGTAGTTTATATGTCTCTAGGAATGCTTCCATTTCTCCCAGATTGTCAAATTTGTTGCCATAGAGTTGTTCATAATATATTCTTATAATTGTTTGTATTTCTTTGGTGTTGGTTGTGATCTCTCCTCTTTCATTCATGATTTTATTTATTTGGGTTCTTTCTCTTTTCTTTTTGATAAGTCTGGCCAGGGGGTTAACAATCTTATTAATTCATTCAAAGAACCAGCTCCTAGTCTCATTGATATGTTCTTTTTTTTTTTTTTTTTTTTTTTTTGGTTTCTATTTCATTGATTTCTGCTCTGATCTTTATAATTCCTCTTCTCCTCCTGAGTTTAGGCTTTCTTTGTTGTTCTTTCTGTAGCTCCTTTAGGTGTAGGGTTAGGTTGTGTATTCAAGACCTTTCTTGTTCCTTGAGAACAGCTTATACCGCTATATATTTTCCTCTCAGGACTGTGTTTGTTGTGTCCCACGTATTTTGAACCCTTGTGTTTTCATTACCATTTTTTTACATGAATTTTTTCAATTCTTCTTGAATTTCCTGGTTGACCCATTCATTCTTTAGAAGGATGCTGTTTAGTCTCAATGTATTTGGGGTCTTTCCAAATTTCCTCTTGTGATTGAGTTCTAGCTTCAGAGCATTGTGGTCCGAAAATATGAAAGGAATGATCCCAATCTTTTGATACCAGTTGAGACCTGATTTATGACCCAGGAAATGATCTATTCTGGAGAATGTTCCATGTGCACTAGAGAAGAATGTGTATTCTGTTGTTTCGGGATGAAATGTTCTGAATATATCTGTGATGTCCATATGGTCCAGTGTGTCATTTAAGGCCTTTATATCCTTGCTGATCTTTTGCTTGGATGATCTGTCCCTTTCAGTGAGGGGAGTGTTAAAGTCCCCTACTATTATTGTATTATTGTCGATGTGTTTCTTTGATTTTGTTATTAATTGGTTTATATAGTTGGCTGCTCCCATGTAAGGGGAATAGATATTTAAAATTGTTAGATCTTCTTGTTGGACAGACCCTTTGAGTATGATATAGTGTCCTTCCTCATCTCTTGTTATAGTCTTTGGCTTTAAGTCTAATTGATCTGATATAAGGATTGCCACCCCAGCTTTCTTCTGATCTCCATTAGCATGGTACATTGTTTTCCACTCCCTCACTTTAAATCTGGAGATGCCTTCAGGTCTAAAATGAGTTTCTTATAGGCAGCATATGGATGGGTTTTGTTTTTTTATCCATTCTGATACCCTGTGTCTTTTGATTGGGGCATTTAGCCCATTAACATTCAGGGTAACTATTGAGAGATATGAATTTAGTGCCATTGTATTGCCTGTAAGGTGATTGTTACTGTATATTGTCTCTGTTCCTTTCTGATCTACTACTTTTAGGCTCTCTCTTTGCTTAGAGGACCCCTTTCAATATTTCCTGTAGAGCTGGTTTGGTGTTTGCAAATTCTTTCAGCTTTTGTTTGTCCTGGAAGCTCTTTATCTCTCCTTCTATTTTCAATGATAGCCTAGCTGGATATAGTATTCTTGGCTGCATGTTTTTCTCATTTAGTACCTGAATATATCATGCCAGTTCTTTCTGGCCTGCCAGGTCTCTGTGGATAAGTCCACTGCCAATCTAATATTTTTACCATTGTATGTTACAGACTTCTTTTCCCAGGCTGCTTTCAGGATTTTCTCTTTGTCACTAAGACTTGTAAATTTTACTATTAGGTGATGGGGTGTGGACCTATTCTTATTGATTTTGAGGGGGATTCTCTGCACCTCCTGGATTTTGATGCTTGTTTCCTTTGCCATATTAGGGAAATTCTCTCCAATAATTGTCTCTAATATACCTTCTGCTCCCCTCTCTCTTTCTTCTTCTTCTGGAATCCCAATTATTCTAATGTTGTGTCATCTTATGGTGTCACTTATCTCTCAAATTCTCCCCTCATGGTCCAGTATTTGTTTGTCTCTCTTTTGCTCAGCTTCTTTATTCTCTGTCATTTGGTCTTCTATATCACTAATTCTTTCTTCTGTCTCACTTATCCTAGCAGTAAGAGCTTCCATTTTTGTTTGCACCTCATTAATAGCTTTTTTGATTTCAACTTAGTTAGATTTTAGTTCTTTTATTTCTCCAGAAGGGGCTTTTATATCTCCAGAGAGGGTTTCTCTAATATCTTCCATGCCTTTTTTGAGCCCGGCTAAAACCTTGAGAATCTGTCATTCTGAACTCTAGCTCTGACATATTACCAATGTCCATATTGATTAGGTCCCTGGCCTTTGTTATTGCTTCTTGTTCTTTTTTCTGTGGTGAGTTTTTCCACCTTGTCATTCTGTTCAGTTAAGAATATATGAAGGAGCAAATAAAATACTAAAAGGGTGGCAAAGACCCCAGGAAATTGCTCTTTAACCAAATCAGAAGATACTCCAAATCACTGGGCGAGGGAGGGGGAGGGAGGCGAGAAATGGGGTAAAAAGAAGTTCAAAAAAAAATTAAAAAAAAGAAAATAAAGAAAAAATATAAAAAAGAAAAAATATATATATATATTAGACTGGTGACTAGAACAGGGTCACACACTTTATTTTGGGAGTATTTTGGTCTGTCAGAAGAAACTACCTCCCAAAATTTTAAAGAATGAAAAACATATATAAGGGTAAACACAATGAAGGGATGGAATATGCCTCTAAAGATGAAACAATTTTTTTTTTTTAATTTCTAAAAAAGGAGTTGATAAAGTAAGTTGGTTGGGAGAATAAAGAAAAAAGAAAGTGGAGAGATTTTGCTCAGGCTGGAGACTAGAACAAGCCCAGAGCAAGATTTGGGGTATATTTTGATCTATTAGACGAAGTTGTAAACCAAATTTTTTTAGAAGAAAAAACCCTATGTGTATACAAAAAATAAAGTTAGATACAATGAAGGATAAAATATGACTATAATAATGAAGGTTCAAAAAATATTATTATTATTTTTCTTAATGAAAGCTATTGTTAAGATAAACTAGTTAAAAAACATTAAAAGAGGAAAGGGTAAAAGTTTTAAAAAATTAGAAGAAGAAAAAAATTAAAAAAAATTAAATTAACTGCAAGGCTAAAGAATCATGGGGAGAAAGCCAGGAATTCCATGCTTTCCTTTCTCCTCCTCTGGAATTCCGCTGTTCTCCTTGGTAAGTGAACTTGGTCTTGGCTGGATTTCTTGTTGATCTTCTGGGGAAGGGGCCTGTTGTAGTGATTCTCATGTGTCTTTGCCCCAGGCGGATTTGCACTGCCCTTACCAGGGGCCGGGCTAAGTAATGTGCTCGGGTTCGCTTTTGGGAGCTTTTGTTCCCTGAACGATTTCCATAGAGTTCCGGAGGACGGGGATGAAAATGGCAGCCTCCCATTCTCTGGCCCAGAGGAGCCGAGAGTTTGGGGCCCCACTCCTCAGTGTGCCCTCAGAGAAAAGTGCTCAATCACTCCTGTCTCCCTGGCCTCTGGCTGCACTCCGAGCTCACCCAGCCTGTGTCCCGCTCAAAGTAACCCAGAGCTGAGAGCTCACTCCTTGGCACTGTCTCTGTAGCCAGCTTCCCCGCTCTAATACCTGCGAGGTCTATGACACTCAGACACCCTGATCCTTCTGTGACCCTGCAGGACCTGGGGCCACGCTAACCCCATGTGGGCTTCACCCCGGTTTAGCCTCTGGAGCGATATCCCTCAGTGAAGCAGACTTTTAAAAGTTCTGATTTTGTGCTCTGTTGCTATGCCGCTTGCCAGGAGCTGGCCCCTCCCCCTGCAGTCTATCTTCCCATCGCTTTGGATTCACTTCTCTGCTGTCCTACCTTTCAGAAAGTGGTTGATTTTCTGCTTCTAGAATTGTTGTTCTTCTTCTCTTCGGTCTCCTCTTGGATTTGTAGGTGTTCACAATGGATTGATAAGCTATCTAGCTTATCTCCTGCTACCTGATGTAGTCTCAGCCTGCTACTTCTCTGCCATCTTGACTCCTCCTCCTATATTTATATATCTTTATTGTGAATTCTAGTTCCAGTATCTTCTGTCGATACTGATTGGGTCCCTAGCAGTCAGTACTGCATCTTGTTCTCTTTTTTGAGGTGAGTTTTTCTGTCTTGCCATTCTGTCCAGGAAGAATAGGTGAAAAAGAGTCAAAATACTAAGATGTCAACAACAACACAAGCAAATCAGAGGGAGACCCAAAACTGAAAAAAAAATTTTTTTGAAAAAAAAAAAAAAAAAGAAAGGGAATATAATCAGACAGATGGACAGAATATAACAATACACAAGATCTTATGTGTATTTTGGTCTGTTTGTTAGAAAACTAGATCACAAAATTGTAAAGAAAAACTCATACATATATGAAAATTAAACTAAACATCTTGGAAGGATAGAATGTAAGTGTAAAAATGAAAATTAAAAGACAAAGAGAAAAAAAATAAGGAGTATAAACAGACAGGAACAGAACAGAGCAATACACTATGTCCTGAGTCTATTTTTGTCTGCTTGTTAGAAGACACTATATCCCAAAATTGTAATGAAAGAAAAACTTATGTATATATGCAAAAATAAAATTAATTACATTGAAGGATAGAATGAAATTGAAAAGATGCAAATTTAAAAATACTTTAACAAAAAAAAAAAAAGAATATGGTCAGACAGGTGAAGAGAACAGCGCAATACACTAGATTCTGGGAGTATTTTGGTCTGTTTGTTTGAAGAAACTGCATCCTAAAATTGTAAAGAAAGAAAAACTTCATATATATATATATATATATATATATATATATATCAACGAAAGGGTAGAATGTAAGTGTAAAAATAATATTTAAAAACATTTAAAAAAAGACTTGATAAAATAAGAAATTTATTTAAAAAAGAAAGAGAAAAAAAAATTGAAATACTAAGGAATCATGGGGGAAAAAGACACACACACACACACACACACACACACACACCATGAATCATGAATTCTATATACTATTTTCCCCCAGAGGAGTTTTGCAATTCTGTGTGATCTGTAAATTTGGTCTTTGGTCAGATGTTTTCACTGATCTATAGGAGAGGCCTGTTGTGCTGATTCTCAGGTGTCTTTGCCCTGGGCAGAATTGTTACACCCTTGCCAGGGGGCCAGGCTAAATAATCTGCTCCAGTTTTCCCTACTAGGCTTTTGTTCTTTAAAGACTTTCCATGCAACATTAGGGGATAAAAGTGAAGATTATGGCCTCCCAATTCCCAGCCCTGGAGCCAAAAGCTTAGGGTCCCAGTCCTCAATGAGCCCTCAGAGAAAAAAAGTCAATCACTCCCATCTCCCTGGTCTATGGCCACATTCCATGCTCAACCAGGCTCTGACTGAGCATTTCTATCTCAGGCACATGACCCCATTTTAAGTCTTCAAATACTGCAGACTTCTGGGGCTCACACCCACACTGCTTCTTGGTGTGGGGGGATGGTTCTTGTGGTTCTGCCACTTGCTGGGCCCCTGCTTGGAGAGTGGTCCCTGGACCATGGCACAGTTCACAGTTTATGGCAACACCACACTGATAGCCAACTCCTAGGCTTGCTGATTGCAACTGGCCTCCTTGGTCAGATGCCTGGGAACTCTGCTGCCTTCAAGCACTCCTGGTATTCTGTGACCCTGGGCATCCTGAAACCACACTGTCTCACTTAGGATTCCACCCTGCTTTGTCACCTGAGCATCTTTTTGGCAAGGATGCCCCTCAGCAGAGCAGACTTTTAAAAGTTCCAGTTTTGTAATCCACTGCTATATCACTTTCCAGTACTGACTAATGGAGGATCCCCCCCACCCGCAATGGTCTATCTTGCCATATATCTCCTTAGATTCACTTATACACACGTCCTACTTTACAGAAAGTGGTTGCTTTTCTATTTGTCAAGTTGCAGCTCTTCTTTTTTTTAGATCTCCAGTTGAGTTCACAGATGTTTGGAATGATTTAATAGCTATCTAGCTGAATTCCTGGGACCAGATGAAACAAAGGTTCTTACTCCTCTGCCATCTTGGACTCAGATAATTTATTTTTAATGTGCTTTATGAAAGTCCCCATAGCTCTAGGTTCTTAGCCTTGCTTCTTTACCTTCAAATCTGCCTCACTACATAAAATATTTTCTACCATTTAAATTTTCTCCACTTTTTGAGACATCTTTCATCCTACTCACATGGATGGAAATCTCTGGAGGATCCCTACTTTTCTCAGTAACACATTTTACCAATCTTGGGTAGTTCAGTCCAGAATAACAGTAACTGCAGCCTGTACAATCCCAATCCTCTCACACCAAATATTTCCTGCCTTTCACACCAAGTGTTTCCTGCATAAATTTTATTTTATGCTGTGTAGGTTTTGTCTGCACAGCATAAAATGAAGCAGACAAGAATACACAACTAAAATTTTATTTTAAAACATTATAAAAGTAATTGAGAGCAGAGATTCTCAATATGAATTTTATGGGATTTTATAAGAATATATTAGAAACAGTGTAATCTAAACATTTGGAAGACTAACATTGTCATTTGTCTTAATTTCTGCAATTTCAGTTGTGATGACACATCAAATGGTTTGTGGCTATTACAGAACCATTTTATTTAGAATTTCCGCATCTTGACTGTGAGAAACTAGTGTTTGTCTTTACCCAAGACCAAGTGAAATTTTTAGAAAAATGTTATTATTTCACTAAAATATGGTAGCAGAAGTTAGGTTTATGATTCTTGGCTTTAAGCAGTCTTTAGGGTTGAGGAGGAAGATGTTCTTTTTTAGTAAAAGTTAAAATGAAATTTCTCTATAGAACAATACCTTGACACTTCAGAATTCTCCTTGTTCAGAAGTATCTTATTTTATTTTTCTCAACCTTCCAAAAGAATTTGAAAGAAAAGAAAAAGAAAAAAGTATGAGTGAGAGATTTTGATGCATTGGGAGGCACAACATTTTTCATTAACTCTTTTTCACTCACTGATGAGCATTGCAATCCCTGGAAGATATTGTATCAAATTATTTTTGAAACAGTTATGAAGTACTCACATTGGCAATAGATGGGGAATACAAAAGGTGGGGAAAGAGAGACTATCTTTGTGGGCTTCTCCACAAAGGACAACATAGTGTCATCCTTATACCAGCATTTGCCAAACATGTGGTTCTTGACATTTTGCTCAGGGATTTGCCTATATGGTGCAAAATGAAGCAGACAGGAATAAACAACTAAAATTTTATTTTAAAAATTATAAAGCTGATTTAGTACAGAAGTTCTCAATCTGATGTTTATGGAATTCAGACTATGTGTAGGACTTCCTGATAAACCCCTTACATTTTTCTTTGTAGGGGGTCTATATATTTTATTAGACATTCAAGTGCAATTGAAGAGTCTCAAAGTATTAATATGTATTGATGATATGTATCACAATTTATTCATACAAAATTAAGTGGATTATTATGAAATATACATTTTACCTGCTCTGTGTAGCATATTCTCTCTCTGGTAACTGTCTTCATTTGGGGTTCACAAATGGAGATCCTACGAAGATGACTTGAGTAAATGTGTATTGTCTTGAAAGGTGATCAGAGAAGTAGGTGAGGTAATTGGGGGAGTGAGACAGGAAGGACGAAAAGCTAAATGAAAGGTTTATTGTCAAGGTCACTTTATGAGTGACACATAAGTGCTTGACTCTGTAAGAACTTATAGAGAAATATAAAAAATCTTTTTCTGCATTGTCTATCCTAAGAATAGAGACTGGAACATTTGACTATTGACTTCTATCATCCCTAAAAATTGAAAATTGTCCTCAGAGGTGTTAAATTCATCTACCATACTGCCTTTCCAGGTTGTAGCCACTGAAAGGATGAATGAGGTTTATCTTCAGAGAAAGCCTCAATGCAGAAAAGCAGTGAGCCACAGAGCATGCTAGTGATGAGGTATTGTTCACATCTTCAGAATTGTCTGCTACCCCTGTAGTTGAAGTACAAGGTGCACCAAAGAGTATGTTACATGGGGAACAAAAAAATCACCTCAATAATCAAATGGATATATCTGATTATTAAAATGTATTAAATATATTATAAAATGTGTAATAAAACATAGAAATACTGAAGATTACATATTAGAAACATCTATGGTGTAGATATGTGCACTTCAAATTAACTTTCTCCATTCATTGGAGACCACTTATGTGAGATGACCATGTGCTTTTATCCCTAGTTAGTCTTACACCAACAAGTTTTTTTATGAAGATTGTGGACAATAGTGCTGAAAGGTATAGGTAAGTATGTTCAACAATGGAATGAAAAATTAGAATAAAATATTTCAGTTTGCCATATTCCCAGATTTATAATATATGTTATTTATCTAATCTATCTATATCAATATCTACCTATCTATCTAGAGAGAGAGAGAGAGAGAGAGAGAATACATATATCCTACAAAGACAGGTAGAGTTTTTTTCTGTCCAATTCAATTTGCTTATTCTTTCATCCCAAATGGAGTGATGTTAGAAAAACATAAAGCAGTCTTGATTATAAGCAGGCTCTTGGTTTAATATTGGTGAATTAAAACAATATAACTTTGGTGACTGTATCTATGATGAATGAGAGAGAATATAATCCTATAGAAATATGTGGCAGTTGTCCACATAACACACAGAGGCATAAGAACATTGTTCTTTAGGCCTTTTTTCTGGCAGATGAAATGTGCTATGTACAGCATAGGAAACATGTTTTCCAGTATCTGTGCCTACTCTAACAGGAAGAAAGTCAGATTTTGTTTACCATCTTGTCTGTATGTAACGCCAGTGCAGCTGCATGTCTTGAATTTGTTTATTCTGAAGTTTGGGAGGAAGAGAGTGTCTAGACAAAAGAATGGTGTGTTAGCTTCTTGCCATTGTCAGTCAAAAGCAGCATGTGCTTTGTGCCATGGTGCTGTTGTTAGCTACATCCCCCTCAGATTATAGTGACATTGTTAAAGTTGTAGATACACCTAGTTCACTCAATGAGAAAAATAAACATTCTGCCCTGTAACAAGAAAGCAAAGAACAAGAACAGTTATAGCTTTAAACATTTAAGAATGCAGATCAAATTTTTTTTTTCCTCTTTCTCTTACTGGCACGGACACAAATGTGTAGATAAGTCCAAGAAAAATACAAAACATCCAAATATTACTAACATAAGTCATGTTAGTCTCAAAATCCCTATAAGATACATCATACATAACAGTTGGCTCACGTGTCCTTGAGATGAAAAATAAAATGTTGAACAGCTTTTCGTATTCTATGAAAAAGATTATCCAAAGGTGTTGAGTATTATTAAAAAAAAAAAATTGGGGTGTTTTGTTTTGTTAGAATTCAACTGGAAGTTTTCCTGTCCTTCCCTCCCCAGCTTTTTGATGGCTCAGGTTTTTGTTTTTATTTTTTTTAATAGATTTCAGATTATAGTTTTATATTCAGATATTCTTTTTAAAAATAACATGTGAAAACAAAACTGCTTTATAAATTCTGGGCAACAACTTTCTTCAAAAATAACTTTGTTCCATGTAACGTGTCCCATAGCAAATGATGAAGATTACCTGTTTTTACATTTTATCCATTTGTAAGTTTCTCCATATGATAGTGAGTTTAGGCAATGTATATATAGGAGAGATATAATTTTTAATTCCACTGTTCATTCTTGTATCTACGAACTTACTTTCTTAAATATTAGGAAAATGTTTCTCAAAATAGTCTAAAAGTTAACTTACCTATTATTGTTTGAATGTATGGTAAGAAATTCATATCCAAGAATCACTTTGGGAAAGGGGTGTGACCAAGGTATTACAATCCACAGGAATTAATGTATAATAGAATGGTAAATAGGAAATTCCTCTTTATGTTAATATGACTGAAAAAATACGAAAATCAGGATGGATGGTTAGAATGTCTCCCTAAGGGAAATCGTGCCACAGATGGTGAGACAGACTGCTACAAAGTCTCTGTACCTAGAGATGTTTTGGGAACCACCTCAGAAATATACACTGAATTTATTTACTTCCTTCCATCTTAGCCTGTCTTCTTTAAAGTTCAAACTACTCTGGTTACTTCCATGAACTACTTGAAATTGTCTCACAGCTTTTACTGATGCAACCCTACAGTCCAACCAGTCAACGTGTGCTTTTAAAAATTAGATTACTTACATGTTGAAAGAGCAGAAGTCCATAGGGTGCTGGTGAATAAACTAAATAAACAGTTTTTTTTTCCTGTTCCAAACATATGTGTACATAAGACACCTCCCAACACACACAGCACACCCCAAGATACCTGGTTCTTTAAATTCTTCTTCAACTTAGATCTGTCCTATATGTTGAATCAATTTTAGATTAGGTTTCATATTTTTTGGTCACAATTAGATGAGAGAATGTCAATTTTAATCATAAGAATTATTAAGTGTGGTTATCAAAATGTCCGGTAAAAAGTCAAAACCGTATTTTTAAAAAGACTCTTTTCTCTCTCGTCCTGGGTTTGCTTCATGCAACAAGCAGCAGCATGGGACATGGAAGGCATCTTCTCTGTCTTGCCTTCTGTGGCTCTACTTCCTCTCCTCTCCCCACCCCCAGCTAGACTGTCTTTGGATGCTCTAGGTTTAGATCAAGGTAAGGAAGAAATGCAGTAAGTAGGAGAGACCTGACTTCACTGACACACTGTAATTTATTCTAGCTACTCTCGTTGTAGGATTTAGATCTTACTCTTTAGTAGAGCACTTTGGAAGTTTCTCAGAAATGTCCTCACTGAAAAAAATCTGATTATAATTCTTCTGACATGAGTAATTATATTTTTCCTTCCATTTATTCCTTAAGAATCATAACCTTAAGATCTGGGCAAACTGGCACTGATTTACCTTATTGGGTTCTTATCATGCCTCCAGCTTAATAATTTTTAAAACAATAGTAGACTGGCTATTCTCCCAAGTGTTGGGTCCCCAATGTTGGGTCCCCCAAAAATGGGTCCATGGTCAAAGGAGCGAGACTGATACAAAGCGAAGGTCAAGCAAAGCTTTATTTCACACCAAGCATCAAGAATCAGACCGACGTCAAACAGACCAGTTGGGGCCGCCCCTTACAGAGAGGACGACCACTCCCTGCTTTCCAGACTAACTTTTATAGAGCAAAGCCCATGTGGTTGGGCCTGGCCACACACAGGTGGCTAATTGAATTACAATTCACCCCATAGTAACCATGGAAACTAGCCCATCACCTTGGTAGCTAGGAGACAGTATGCACCCCCACTGATTGAATGTCTCCACCTGATCTGAACCACCCTTGCATTTGGGCTGTTACCTGGGACTGGTTTCCCGGACTTGCTTTTAAGTAAGTTCCCCTGGTGGGGGGCAAGGTGGATTTAAGTTTTACAACAAAATGGCAGTTCAATCGGGGTGGGGCTGCTCTGGCTGAATAGGCCCTTACACCAAGAAACAGTCACACATATTTTGCTCCCCTGTCTGTGGAAGGACAGAACGATTTTCATCCACCAGGAAGCATTAGTCACTTAGCAGCAAGAACAGTTACTGACAACAGAATCTAAAGAAACTCTTTCTCTTTCTTATCTTTTCCACATCAATCCATTTGTTTCCCTAAATGTGTGTTGGCTTTGAGAGGTAAAACTGTTTTCTATCATTTCTTCCAAGTTCCAAATAAGTGGAAAAACACCTTTCAAAGAAGGAGTTCCTCGGAGATATATTATATCATTCTTAACTTAAGGCTTCATTCAAACTATGGCATTTTACTATACTGGTCTGCATTTGAGTAAAAAAGGCTCATGATATCTGTAGCCTAAATAAGAAAGAATTTTGTTTTTATCTCAGGTAATAGTAGAAAAGTAAGGTCCAAGCTAATTATGACTCTGCTCTCACAAGGCCCTCTGTACCTTCCTTTGTTTGTCTTATTATAAAGTGGATGACTTCCAAATCTCAGATCACCGTGATGAAGTTCTAGAATATAGGTGAAGTTCAGTGGGGTGAGGTCCAGAGCCAATGATCGAGACATCTTTGGTGCAAAATGGTGGTTTATTAAAGCACAGGGACAGGACCCGTGGGCAGGGAGAGCTGCTGCCCCGGGTTGTGAGGGATGGCAGGTTATGTACCAGTACCATGTGGTTGGGGGAAGGTAAGGGAAAGGGAGGTTTCAATAGAACTTTCATATGCTAATGAGGGGCTACAAGGTACTGGATACTGGAGGTCTTGTGGCATTGATCAAGGTTGTCTTTCTCTTTTAGCAAGCCATTAACATCAAGATAGTTGGAAGATTCCTAAAGAATGTCACATTTGTCCCACCCAGGAGTGGTGGGGGTGAGGGGGAGATTGTGAGGTGTCAGCCTTTTGCTTGGGGTGAGGGGAGATTATGAGGTGTCAGCCTTTTGCTTTGTCCTCAGCCAGCCTTCTGCTCCCTCATCAACTGCATGGTGAAGGATGGCTTCTACAGCTCTAGTTATTACATTCACATTCCAGGGAGCAGGAGAGAAAATGAAACTGAAAAATCAAAAGGAGCAACAGACATAAAACATCTGTTTTTTTAAGGAAGTTACTTGAATGACCAGTTGATGCAGCAGTTTATAATCCCATTGGTGCAAACTTTTTGCCAAATACAGCCAATTCAGTTGGCTGTATTTAGCTGCCAGAGAGACTGATAAATCTATCCCCTTAACCTTTGGGTGGTTATGTATTCTCTCACTATGAAGTATAAAAGTACATAGGTGGCATTTAGGGAGTCTCTTCCCAACTTCCTGTAGCTTATAGAACCTGCCAACCTTTTCAAACTCATTTGATTTTTCACCTTTTTATTGTGCTTCAGTTATGTAGTAATTTTTTTTTTTTTTTTTTTTTTTTTTTTAGTGTAGCAATATTTTTGTTTCTTGAACATTCCAGGCTCATCTCTAACTCCCATTTTGGCAGTTGTGCTTCTTTCAACCCAGAACTTTCTTTTCTCAGAATTTCTCTTTGATAACTCTATTCACTTACATCCTCAATAATGCTTTCTCCAACAAGTTTATAAGTCAGGAAGTACTTTTCTCCCTACCCAATCATTCCTTTTTAATACGTCTTCTTATATTCAGAGAAGGTATGTCATTGTCTGAAATTATTTATTTGCTTATTTCTTACCTGTCTCCACATAATAGCTGCAGAGGGTGGTGTCTTCATATCATTTACTCTTCAGTCCCTACAACTCTGCCAGGCATATAGTAGGTGCTCTCGATCTTTATTGAATAAATGCATGCATATGCTAATGTTTTTAATGCTTCTTTTTTCTCAAATGTAAAGCAGCTGCAAACACAGGTGATTGTGTCTGAATGCTTTATAAAAATGTTTCTTGGTGGTGCTTATGATTGTTTTTATTCATCCATTACCTCAAAAAGCCCTTCCTTGGGGTGCCTGGGTGGCACAGTCTGTTAAGCTCCCAACTCTTAGTTTAGGTTCAGGTCATAATGTCAGGGTCATGAGATGGAACCCCACATTGTGCTCTGCATGGGGTGTGGAGTCTGCTTAAGGTTCTCTCTCCCTCTTCCTCTGCCCCTCCTTGCTGCACTCTCTCTCTGAAATAAACAAATCCTTAAAAAAAAGCCCCCTTCCTTACCAGTTTATTTTTTAACCAAGGCAATCCTAGCATTTGTTAAAATAATTCTTCAAACTAAAACAGTTTTCAAGGAATAAAAGCTACTATAGTTTACTTTCTTTAAGAAAAGGGCTATATCACCCTGGGAACATTGAGTAATTCTAATTTCCTGCCTTTTTTTTTTTTTTTAACAGTATCTGAACCATAGAATTAATATTCCCATTTAGATAAACCACAGAGAATTGAAATGTCCTAATTTTTGTCCCTATTCAATTAAACTGTAATATTTCAAACATAGGTTTAGTTTTATCCTTGTATTACCTAATAGGTAAAAATAGTTCTCTACAGATAATGGCTTAAACTATGATGTCTTATTATTCTTAAAAACATAATTTCTTTTCCCTGAAAACTCCTGAAGTCACAGAATGCCTGGATATATTAGTTAACCCTAAGAGTATCATTTTCTTCCTTTTCAGTAGACCTTCACTCAATCTTAGAACAAGAACTGATTATGATCTTTCAATGCCATATTTTGAAGCTTGGACAAGAACAATGCATTTTCCCATTGTGTATCATTCTCCAACTTTTATTTTCTCAAAATAATCACATAAAACTAATTCAAGACAACCTTAGATATGCAACTACTGACTCTTGGAGCTTTTAATCACCTGAACTGCATTTGCACACTGATTTGCTAAGGATGATTTCTCCAGCTTTTTCTTTTACTATGCTTATAGAAGGGTCAGCATTAATTTATATTTTCTGAAATTAGATATTAGGTATTTTAATACATGTTTTATAGACTATATATTGAGAAAATGTCTCTAAATAATTTGAATCATCAGATCATCTCCATGTGTGTTCATTTTTATATGTATCTAAAATTAATGTATATGTAATGTATTTATGCTGTACATACTCTAAGCACTAACATTTGAGATCAACTTTGCTTTGCTTAATTCACACATGCTACCATTTGATTTTTTTTTCTTTTTTCTTTTTCTATCCAAGAGGTTTACATAAAACTTTCTGGACAGAAATTATAACTTTTATTTTTGTGCACCTTTAATAATTACCTCCTGCATGTTCTCCTTATCCTTGCCTTGTTGATGTTGTGTTTCTGCCACTTAGAACTAATCTGTACATGAAGAGTTTCTTATTGTGCCTTCCAGCTCTGCATTACCTTAGCCTTTTCTACCACTTTTAACTTTTTTTTTTTAATCTTAAGTTGTGCATTTGTGAGGGTAAGTGTATATGTGTATAAAAAACTAGTGGGACATTATTTTAAGATGCTGATCTTTTTCTACTTATGTGTCTTCATAACCCTGTTAGATTACAAATATTTGATAAATATAACCACATTTTATTTGATTTTTATCTGGCAAAATGCCAAATAACTTCATTTGCCTTCAATAAAAATTTGGTAGTACCCATCTGAATATATATGAAAACTATTTTCCATGAAATTCTTCAGGGTCTGAAAAAGCTATTGTGAGTTCTGTTCCAGACCATTGCAAAAAAGCAAGTCAATTGGATTTTTTGGTTTCCCAGTTCATATAAAAATTATATTTATACTGGGGCGCCTGGGTGGCTCAGTGTGTTAGGCCTCTGCCTTCAGCTCATGTCATGATCTCAGGGTCCTGGGATCGAGTCCCACATCGGGCTCTCTGCTCGGCGGGGAGCCTGCTTCCCTTCCCCTCTCTCTGCCTGCCTCTCTGCCTATTTGTCATCTCTCTGTCAAATAAATAAATAAAATCTTTAAAAAAAATTATATTTATACTATATTGTAGTCTATTAAGTGTATAATGGCTTTGTGTCTAAAAAAAAACAGTATACATACCTTCATTTAAAAATACCTTATTGCTAAAAAATGATAACCATCATTTGAGCTCTTAGTGAGTCATAATCACTGATTACAGATATAATAATAATGAATACAACAATATGTAAGATTAGTGAAATATGTAATATATACTATAATAATGAAATAAAATATAACACTAAACTTTTAAATTTTGAAATATTGCTAGAATTACTAAAATGTGACACAGACATGAAGTGAGCAAATGCTGTTGGGAAATGGAGCTGAGAGGTGCTTGATGCAGAGATGTCACAAATCTTCAACTTATTAAGAAATATCATATCTTCAGAGTGCAATAAAGTAAAGCACAATAAAACAAAGTATGCCTGTATTATCCAAATCATCATTTCGATAAAGACCACCCTAGTTAAGTCAATTTCTCCCATCATCCCACTTCTTTGCTATCACATTAACCTATTTTATATTCTTCAAAATAGGTATCTGTACCTACATTTTGAAATTTTATATGGTGTGAATATATATGAATAAAATATATAAAAAACACTTTATACTTTTAAACATAGTATTTATTACCTGTTTTATAACTAAGAATACCAAGACGCTCACTCAAGTGAAAAGGTAGTTGAGTGTAGGACCTTACGACTGTAGAAAATAGGGAAACCACTGTGGGTCTAGAAATTCCTCTTTGAAGAAGAATATGATACTCAAAGGGTTGTAAGGTTGTAAACTAAAGAAAACAACTGATATTAGGAATCTCACTAGTCATATGAAGAACATCCCAACACCAGTATAGGTAGGGCATCCAAAAAAATGAAATATTTAAAAATCCACATACAGGGAGGTGATCAGTATCAGAAAATTTTGTCAGCAGTTAGCAGGAACCATCAAAGTGGATTACCAGATGTTTAGAGCTATGACATTAATCAAGTAACCCAGACGTCAGCTCAATTATAATAAATGACATAAAAACCAACCAACCAAACAAAAATATGCTGCTATTGCTAAGGCAAGAGGTAAGAATTGAGGTTGCAGGAATAAGTTAAACATTAATTTCTTAGACTAGATTATCAGGGGAATAGTGAAAAAGTAGCTAGAGTCCAGATACAGAGATCTCAGAATTAGTCTGGAATACCTATGAATTACCTGCTGGGGATTATAATAGATCCTATTGTCCCAAATAACTCACTTAAGAAGATAAAACTGAAGGGGATGCCTGGCTGTCTCAATCAGATAAGCATCTGTCTTTGGCTCAGGTTATGATCCCAGGGTCCTAAGATCTAGTCCCACGTCTGGCTCCCAGCTCAGCAGGGAGCCTGCTTCTCTCTCTGCCTGCTTCTCCCACTACTTGTTCTCTCTCTTTCTGAGAAATAAATAGAATAAAATAAAATAAAATAAAGTAAAATAAAAAGCTAAAGCTGAGGGAGAAAAAGGCAATAGATTGGAAAAACTGGCAAAGACTAACATAATTAAAAATATATTTACTAAGATATTTTGTACATTATTTGAATCATGAACTATCTTGTAAATATATAACAAAAGAAATTAGTATACTATCTAAATAAGCTTAAAACATTGTCCTATCTCTTTATTGACTTTTTCTATATCTGAGTAGCTCTACTTTACTTTAAACTGAATACATTTAAAACTTTAAATAGTTTTACCTAAAAATTTATAACAGTAAGTGAAAAATCTACAAGACATATGATCAATTAAATGTAGCTGTATAGTAGTTCTATTTTTAATTTTTTGAGGACCCTTCATACTATTTTCCACAGTGAATGTACCAGTTTGCATTCCCACCAAAACTACAACTCCCCTATGATCCCACAATTATTCTACTAGGTATTTACTCAAAGAATACAAAAGTACAAATTCAAAAGAATACATCCACCCTGATGTTTATAGGAGCACTATCCACGATAGTCAAGATATGGAAGCAGCCTAAGTGTCCACTGATCAATGAACGGATAAAGAAAATGTGGTGTGTGTATGTATGTATATGTATATTCTTCAAAATAGGTATCTGTACCTACATTTTGAAATTTGATATAGTGTGAATATATATTAATAAAGTAAATAAGAAAATAGTTTATACTTTTAAGCATAGTATTTATTGCATATGTATATATATATGTATAGTATTTATTGCATATATTGCATAAATGGAATATTACTCAGCCATATAAAAGAATGAAATTTTGCCATTTGCAATGACATAGGTGGAGGTAGAGAGTATTATGCCAAGCAAAGTAAGTCAGTTATGGAAAAAAAAAATGCTATATGATTTCAGTCATGTTAAAACAAAGCAAAAGAAAAAAAAAAAAAAGAGGCAAACCAAGAAACAGACTCAACTATAGGGAACACCCTGATGGTTACCAAAAGAGAGGTTGGGGGAGAAGGGTTAAATAGATAATGGAGATTAAGGAATGCACTTGTTGTCATGATCACTGGGTATTGTATAGAAGTGTTGAGTCAGACTGTACATTTTGTATCTGAAACTAAGATTACACTGTATGCTAACTGGAATTTAAATAAAAATTAAAAAAAACAAAAAAATGAAAGCAGCTGTGGAAATAAGTAAAAATAAAAATACACAGTATCATTGAATTTTAAGTAGGTTAATTTTCTCATCAACATTATAACTTTTGCAGCCTGCTGTTGTGACATGCTTAGAGGGATACTAATGAGTTTCCCCATTATATAATCAGAAGAATTAAAAGCAAATAATTTCATAGCTCTGTGGTTCAAAGTTATTTAAGTACAATGATTCTGCATCTCCTAAGATCTTCTCCAGAATCACCAGAACCCACTTTTGGCAGGACATCCATGGAGCGAAGATGCCTCAGTGCATGCAAACTTTAATCACACTAGGTTCAAGGAAAAATGAACAAAGAGAGAAATCTTAACCACAAATTTTCTACTCAACATTAAAAAAAAATATTAGCTAGATTCTTTCCAACAGTTGATATTCAGGGTTATTATCTTTAACTATAGCATAAAAAACTCTTATGTTAGCAAATACATTTAAATACTTGGGTTTTTCAAGTTTGAGTAACAAGAGTATATATTTATAAAAAATTTTCCACCAAATCTCTTTCCTTCTCTTTTTCTCTTTTCTGCTCACTCACTCTCTCAAACATGCATTTTTTCTTCTTCTTAATTATACATAGTTTAAAATCTCAATTACTTACATACACATATACTTGAAGTTAAATTTTAAAATTTAATGTAATACATATTATGCCACACATTTTAATACCTCATGTTTCCTAAATATAAATCTAGTGCTTATACATAATTACTTTACAAAATCTTGTACCAAGTTAGAAGTTTGAAAGGTGAATTATAACTTTTTATTCTGAAGATATATGGACTCAATGTCATGAAAATATGTGGGAAAATAGATATCCTCTTTGAAATATAAAGTTTAGAATCACTTTTGTTGGTCCCTCACTTTCTATTAAATTTAACTCGGAGATTTCTCCAACTTTGGTCAGGAGACACAGCTTTCACCATTTATCAAAGGGTTTTCTTTGGAGATGTAAATAAATTATTTCCAATTGGAATGAGGCTCATTTCTTCTATGGTAGGCACCTGCCTATGGTAACAAGACTAAGCCCACCACTTCATTATTCACATGCCACATGGCAGATGGCAGATGACAGTGACCTTTAGTCATTTTGTCCAGTGAGAGATTAAATTTAGCTCATAAATTGCCAATCTGCTGAGCCATCTGGTCTTTCACGGTGGATTTTCTTTAAGTCATTCACTAAGCTTAGGAAAATAATTTATTGACCACCTATGGTCTATATATTAAGGACTGTCTTACAATTATAACCTGTAAACATTCTGGGATAAACAGTGTTCTATAAATGCTTCATGTGAAATATGTACAGTATAACTTGTACATGTATGTTTTTTTGGTACATGTATATTTTTAGAATATTTAAATTCCTTTCACATCAGATGTTTGACATCTGATATGTTTTCTGCTATGGGAGTGAGATAGGGTAGAGTGTAAATATGCTCAGTGTGAACTCAAATAGTGAAGAACTTTCACTTAGAACTCTCTATAAAATTTATAGATAAGTAGATGGTTTATATTTTTGTAACACTTATTTTGCCATTATCCTTGTTTTAAAGTGAAATTGGAAGAATTTACAACAAATTTAAGATCCAGTGCTTAACCTTGTAACATAACAAAAGATTCCAATGAATTGTCAGTCTGACCTTGATCTCAAGCAGGTAGTTTCCAACTTCTCATATTCTGAATATGAGGGGCTCTGAAAAGAACAGATCACCCATACAGTACTGGTAATTATGAAAGCTTGGGACATTTTATGGTTGTGAACATCCAAAATGGATGTTAACATTTTTGGAATTTAGAGATTATTTCAGTTAACAACTTTACAATGAAAACTAACTTATATGTCAATTATCCTTAAAACAAATGTGGTGCTTTGAGACATATACTACTATAATCCTTGGTAAATCCTAAAATTAATAACAAAGCAATTATTTTCTCAAAGTACAAGTGGAAGTAATTATTACAGGAAGGGACAGCCAACACTTAAACTGAGCCAACTGTTTCCTTGGCAAGTGAATGATAGCAATTATTTATTTTTTTAAATGGATGATTACTATTAAAATCAGTGTTACTTAATAAAATAGTCATCAGGGGTGCCTGGGTGGCTCAGTGGGTTAAAGCCTCTGCCTTCTGCTCAGGTCATGATCTCAGGGTCCTGGGTTTGAGCCCCGCATTGGGCTCTCTGCTCAGCAGGGAGCCTGCTCCCCCGCTCTCTCTGCCTGCCTCTCTGCCTACTTGTGATCCCTCTCTCTGTCAAATAAAAATTTAAAAATAAATAAATAAATAAATAAATAAATAAATAAATAAATAAATAAAATAGTCATCATAGGAACAATCACATTTTTCTCTCCCTTTTTCCTCCCCTTTTTTTCTCCTAATTCCATGACTGCTAAATTGGTGATGGTCTCTGACTTCAGGGAGCTTGCCAAATGAGAGAAGTATATGCATGGTCCTTGACTACTGTATTTCCTGTCATTCCTTCTGGAGACCACTATTCATGATGAGTATAGCAATCCAAGAATACTCCATCCATCCATCTCTTGGCCCCAGGGTAGATGTTGCATTTGTCATTGTTAAAGAGGGAAGACAATGGGAAACACTAAAGGTAAGCATACAAAATCTAGGGTAGAGGGTTAAATAAAACTATAAGATGATATTTGACAGAAAATGTGAATGGTAATTCTTTAAGGCCCTTTACTGATAGTTACTTTCCCCCTTGCACTGTGCATAAGGCAGCAGGTTAGCCTGACTTGAAGTCAGGTGACTGCTTCATTTCCACTCCTTTCACATGTGCATGTACAACTTTGCTACCACTTACTAGTTGCCTTTAAGTTGACTTGCTTGAGACCTGGTAATTGCATGCTTTCCTAGCAAAAAGAAGACTAATATCAATACCCACAAATACAGCTAAAAATAAATATGATAAAAATGAAATAAATATAAAAGTTCTTATAGATACTGTTGCCTACCCAAAGCTCTAGCATGAGGTCTTCTATTTCTTTCCCAGAAAGGAGAATTATCAAGTATTAGAGAGATATCTAAAGCAAGGTATTTTCATACTATAGCTCCTTCCTTGACTAATATAGAAGAGTATGAAAAGATGTAAAAAGCAAATCATTTTCAGGTTCTGAATCAATGTCATTAGAGTATGTGTCTATGTACCACCTAAAATAATTTCTCCATATCACATTTTGGTAGCCCCGGAATAGGTGTTATTCTTTAAAGTCAGAACTTCTAAATTTTAATCCGATTTCTGGCATTTTCCAATTTTGTGTCTTTAGGGATTCACAATGACCTGGCACACACACAACCCTTTTTTTTTATTTTATAAACCTTGGGACAGTACTTATTTTAGAAGGAAGCAGTGAAGACTGGATGAGGATATATGTAACAATTTATCCTGTAGTTAAATGTGCAGTTTCTGCAACAATTAGTAGTTGTCATAATTTTTGAAGGGGGAACATCAAATGAAAATACAAAATAACTAGTCAAGGCATGCGATTGCTCAGGAAGTCTGTTGGTATTCTTGACTTTTGAAACATAAATTTCATCATAACATGTTTGTGGTTCTTTGACATATTCTTTTTTCTACTTGCTTTTTTAAAATTCTTCTTGGATTACTTTTAGATCAAAGTAAAATATTTTATAAATTGACATCAGTTTTTAATGAAACAAAAAAGAACCAATTTTTAATAAAGTCAGATTTTCCAAAGATAACTTGCTATCCCACATGCTCTTCTTATTATGTGAGGTTGACAGTCAGAACTCAGTGGGTTTTTGTGACTATTTCCACCACTACAGTATAGAGGGAATAATGTGAGATGAATTCTGAATGCAGGTCATAAAAGAACATACATCTACCACATTGTTCATTAGCATACTTGCACTAGAGCCCTGTGTTGACATGTGAAGAGTGTGATGGTCCTGAGGGTTGTGATATGAAAAAGTCCAAACCAACCCCCACAGAGAAAGACTGCATGGAGAAGTTCTGAGATCTCTGGATGAGAAAGAGGGTCCTGTGAAGATCCTTTTCCTCCACATCCCCCTTTACTGTCCCAGCTCCAGCTGCCATCTGACAGATACCATGTGAGAGAACCCAAGCCAGAGATTGCAGCCAAGCCCATTCAACAGAAACCATGAGAGAAAATAAAAGAACATTCATTGTTTTAAGTCTCAAAATTTTGGAATCGTTCTTGTATAACAATAACTAACCAGAACAACATCCAACATGATACAATTCTTCATGTTTTTATACATACTGCCGTATATTACAAGTGCTTTTCTTGTCTTTCCTCTTTTCCAAATGGCAGTAGGCTACCATTCTGTCCGGAAAACATTATTTTCCTAAATGTTACCTTCTGGTAATCCCAGGAACTGTTCTATTTTTCTGCATTTTTTTCTAACAGTGTTATTTTTATATGTTTTATTTTCCTTCTATGATAAGATACCAGAAAATATTAGACAATTTTAAGTAGATAATTTATAATAATTATAAATCATTATCTATGTTTTTAAATTGAGATGGGTTTGAGGGGGATTTAAGTTTCTCATTAAGAAAAGAAATGTCAGAAAATGTTGATGTCAAAAGAAGACCATAAAGACAATGCATACTATATTGAAGAAAGATTTTCCCAGTCTCTAGTTAGAGGATATTTGGATTACTCAAATTTTTCTTTTCTTTTTCTGAAGACCAGAGGAAACTAAAGATGGCAATAATTAATTATACAGTTTTTAAAGAAAAATTATTTTAGGAAAAATGATTAGTTGAATAATTCTTGGTATTTATAAATAGCTGAGAAAATGCCCCCATAATATGACAGAATGGTCAATAGTAAAAGAAAGAAAAAGAATGACTCAGGGAAAAAAAAAATTGTCATTATCTTGTGGGGGAAAAAAAAAAAGTGGTCAAATTATTTTTGACGAAGTGTCTAGAGCTATAACGAAAGTTCAGCTTTCTTGAGGTCTAGTTTCTCCGGTCAACCTCTCTCTCTAAACTGCTACCAATTTTATAACCAGTAGAAACAATATCACAAGGTTACCTGGTCCTTTTTGCTCTGATATTTTTCAACCAATGTATTAATGTAAGAAGCAATTTTATTGGGAAAAAAGTTTTATGTGCTTCTATTTAATACTGATAACAGCAACAACAACAAAAGCAACAACAAATAGCATTTTAGTTCTTTGTTTGTCTTAGTTTGTTTTGAATGATAGACCCTAAATTGTCAACAAAAACTGAAGATTCATTGTATGAGAATAATAGCCAAATCCAACATGAATCCATTTTGGTATCTTCTGACTACCAAAGGAGTAATGAATTCTACTTTCATTGTTTTTGTTTGCTTTCTTAATTTTACAAGTGATGTTTACAATAGGTTATCACCCAGGTTAAACCTAGCATCAACTCCTTCTGATCTTGCGTATTATATTTTGCTTTACTAACTTAGTGGCATGTATATCTTACTATTTTCCCCCACAGAACTTTGGAAGTTTTGCTCTTTAATAAATACTTTTAGAATGGGGTCCTTCCTTCTTTTGTTAAAACTCTCTTTGCCTTCAAGTTATGAGCTTGTATGTGTCTATAGCACATACATACACTGACTCAGATGTATACAAGAGAGGGAGATAAAAAGGGAGACAGGAAGAGAGAGAGTGTAGATTGTTTTCTTTGTTTCAAATCACTTATACTATTTCTGTCAATTAGGACATCAGGGTCAGAATAGTAAGATTTTGTAAATATTACTTTAGATAATTACAGTAATATTTTATCTGAAACTGAGTAAAGACCATAATGACAGATCTATTCATTTAAAAAGGAATATATAATAATGTCATGTAAATGTTAATTTAAAAATGATCTTTTCTTATTAGGGGAAGATATGCCAAACATATTGCTTTTCTGAGCTGCAAGATTGAGCAATTACACACACATGTATTTAATGGCACTGATCTTTGTCATTCTTGTTTCACATCTCACTTATACTTGAAGCAGAAAAGAAAGCACATTTCTAATTCTAGCAGGAAGATGATTATAATACTCACTACATATTTTCTTTTTCCCCTCCTTGAAACAACATTGTATACATTTGTGGCTCAGCAAGGTCTACAGAAATATCTTCCAAGAGAAGTTACTAGAAGGAAAATGTTGTATACTGTCTGGACAGACTTTGATGGTCCACTTTAAGAAGCTAAATTTCCTCACCGGATTTATTATGAGGTCCATCATGACAACTTTCACTATTTGCTTTTATTTGTTTCTCCTCCAAATCATCTGAAATTCTCAGGAAAAGCTATGTATAAGAGTACTGTATAATGACATTGCCATGAAACTTTTAAAAAATGAGTATTCATAAATTTCCCCAAATTAGTCCTTCTGAGTTAAATTCAGTTTGAATTTGAAAATTCAGTTTGACTTGGCCTTGTGGTATACATATTTTGTCTAACGTTCTAAAACGTTTATTTTTTAAGTGTCAAAAATGACATATTAAAGTAATCTTTAGTTGAAGACAGATTTAAAGTAATCACGACAGTTCTTTATAATGCTCACAAAAATAAAGAGTTTTAATTGCTGAGCAGAGTACTCAGTAAGTGCTAATAAAGTGCTCCTTAAAAAACACAAAGGTTTACTTCACTAGAAAATATTTTGAAGTAATTTGCCTTTTTATATTATGCTATGATGGGATGGGGCATTGCCTACTCTCAGGATTCAAATAAAACACATAATTTCAACTTAACCTAAATTTGAGCCATATAAACATTTAATTAAGAATGAATGAAATATTGTACTTGAGCAAAATATAAATAAAAAGCATCTGTTGGGCAATTTCTGAAAGGCAAGTGGTATTTTATTCTGTTATAGGCATTCTTAAAAGAAATGTATAACATAATTTAAAATGGCAGACATTTTTCCTTATAAATACTTCCAACTAGTTTTATAGATAGTATTATTTGAGAATACTACCCACATCCTGCCAAAGTACATACCAAATAATCTTTTTCCCCCCTGAAAAAAAAGACTGACTCTGCCCATCTTGCAGGATTTGATGTTGTTAGGAGGTTGGGGCACATGAGATGACATTACCTACACTGATTAATTGTGTAGGTAATTAACTAATTAATCAATTACCTACACAATGTAGGTAACTGATTAATTTCATTTCCTGCAACTACTTTTATTTTACTATTTTTATCTAAAAATGATACTTTAAAATAGTATCCTTAAAAATGATGAAAACATAGCTACACCTAAATGGAGAATATATTTTGTTAAATTACTTTATGAAATTTATGGACAACACTTTAAAAGTCCCTAAGAATTTAATTAAAATTTAATTAAAAAAATCTTTTTATTTTAACTGGCTAGTTCACACTGGAATCTTTTCTTGTTCTTTTCTATGTGAAGTTTGAGAACAACTCTTTAAAGTTCATTTTTGTTTGTTTTTAAATTCACCTTCATTGAGGTACCATCTACATACAATAAAATTTGCCATTATAAATGTATATGACTCAAAGAGTTTTGACAGGAGTATGCAGCTATATAACTACTACAGAACCAATATATGGGACATTTTTATCATTCTATGATAGTTCTATTGTGTCCCCCTAGAGTGAGTCTACTCTCCTAAACCTCAGTGGCAACCACTTTTCTGATTCCTAATTATAGTCTTGCCTTTTCCAGAATGCCATATAAATGAAGTCATACAGTATGTAATCTTTTGTGTCTGACTTATTTCTCTGAATATAATGTGTTTGAGATTCATCAAGACTGTTGCATGTATTCACAGTATATTCCTTTTAATTGCTGTGTAGTAACTCACTGCAGTTTTTTATTCATTCACTTGTTGATTGCTTCCAGTTTTTAGGTAATTTAAATAATGTGGCTTTGAATATTGGAATCTTGTGTATTGGCCAGGGTTCTTCAGAGAAACAAAAAAGATAAGATTATATCTATATATCTATATCTGTATCGATCTATATCTCAATAACTTGGTGGCTCATGTTTAAACATTAAGTCTACCAAGGCTTAGTATAAGGCCAAAAGCTGTTTTTCAAAAGGAGAATAGTTATCAGCAGAGGATGGCAGGGCTTTGCTCCAAAATCCTGGGGTCCTATACTTTAATTCACCTACAGGGGCCTTCCAAAGGCTCCAAACAGCGTTCCTAACAGGAAATGACACTTGAAGTCCCATTGGATCTGCTGGATCATGTGGTCCAAGAGGCAGGGCAGCTTGCATAGCAGCCTGGACCTGTTGTTCAACCTTCTCTCCTGAGCATCACTCAAAACTAGCATCTTTTTTGGGTCACTCAGTAGATGGGCCTGGCTGATACATCCAAATGAGAGGGTTTGTTCCCCAAATTCAAAGAAGACTGCTAGGTGTTGTGCCTCTTTCTTGGTTGTAAGAAGAGCCAGATGTAAAAATTTATCCTTTACCTTAGAAGGTGTATCTTGAAATGTCCCATGCTACTGGATTCCAGTGAGGTAGAAGGTCCCTGAAGTTTTGTCAGATTTATTGCTTATTGTCTGACACACAGATGTCTTACCCATAAGTCTGGAGTAGGTGCTGCTTGTTCTCTAGGTTCAGTCGGCATAATGCCATCAATGTAATGGGCCTGTGGGATATCTTGTGGAAATGAAAGGCAATTAAGATTTCAGCAAATTAAATTATGATGTCCCTGGTGAAATACTGCGAAGGTATATTGCTGACCAGATCAATAGCTACATACTAGGAACTAGAGGATGTGTTAATTTGGCCAAGCAATAAAATCACACCTGATACATACTTACCATTGGTGTCACCAGCTGGTTAGGCTTATGATAATTCGTGCTGATTCTCTAAGATCCACCTGTCTTCTACAAAGCCATATAAGTAAGGTTATTAGAGATGCAGTGGAAATCACCACCCCTGTATCTTTAAATCCTTGTTGGTGGAATTAATTTCTGTAATCCCTCCTGCACTGGATATTTCTTTCAGTTTACTGTTTTCCTAGGTAGAGGGAGTTCTAATGGCTTCTACTTGGCCTTTCCCACCATGATAGCCCTCACTCCAGAGCATGGGGAAATAATATGGGGATTCTGCCAGGTGACTATATCTATTCCAATTATGCATTCTGAAAGTGGGAAAATAATCACAGAATGGGTTCAGGAACTCACTGGGCTCACTGTGAGGTGGACCTAAACTAAAACTCCATGCATCATCTGGAATTCATTAGCCCCTACTCTGTCTGGTGGCCCACAGTGACATTTTTGGTTTCCTACAGTTAGTGTCAGTTCAGAGCTGGTCCCCACTAGTCCCCTAAAATTATGATTTTTTTCCTCTGATTCGATTATCCTGATAAAGGACTACAGGCTCCTTTAGGGTAAGCTAGGAGGAAGATTAGCCATATACATTTTTAGCAGTGTACCAAGGTCTTTTCTCAAAGAGGTACAGACTCTCCTTAATTCAAGAGGTTTGGGTCAGTAAAACTGGCTCAAATCTGGTAATTGATGAAAGGTACATGACTCTCTGTCATTATGATTTTGGTTAGACTTTTATTTATTTGACCTAGAACTTTTCTGCTTGTACAGATCAAGGAAGAATTTAGTAGACTTCCTATGTATTTTGCTTTTAGGAACACCATGACCAACCACCCAGTGTCATAAGTTTGTGTGAATCAGACTGTTTTTATTGATGCTTTGACTCTGCTGTCTATTACAGAAACCATGTCCATCTTGTCTTTAGTCTTTATCCCATTGTATATAGGTTTCCCAATTCAGTAACTGCAATTCTCACTGTAAGGTCTGGACTACAGAGAAAAGCAATCAAAGACCAATTCAAGGATTCTATGGCTCCCCTTACAAATTTGTTTATTAGAATATTGGTAAAAGGCATATCTTCTAGACCCTCTCAATCTAAAATGACAAATCAACTCTAACATTTTACTTTTCCTAAGCCACTGAATCCCTTCCTCTACATTAAACCAAGATAGGTCCTGCATTTACAATTTGTGTTTTTTGGGGCTTTCTTTTGGTGAGCGTTCTAACTAACCAAATAGACTCTTGTGTCCTCTCTTTCCCCTCAGGGTGAAGCATTCAATACAAAATCTCTACTTATTAAACCTATATCAATAAATTTAGCTTTATTCACTTTATTTTCTTCCACCATTATCCCATACGGTTGATTTGCATTTTCAGACATATTCCCCAGATTTCTGTCTGTTTCAATTTCTCAAGTCTTTTGGAGTATAGTGTACCTCTGATGGGTCACATTTTATGCCTTATCTTTAGGGGCTGTTGAGACTTGAGGCCAGTTATAGGTCTAGAGTGATAGCGGGGGTGTTTCTTAAGGAAACTCAACATTACTTTGAATAGCACTGCCTCATGGGAGGCCTTTATGATTTTCTTAGGCAATCCAGAGTTAATAACATCAGATAGGGGTGGTGAGGCCACTCCTATGGGGAGCAGGAAGGCCTCTTCCCCTGCCAAAACTGACTCACCAGAATTTAGGGGCTCAGTAGCCCTAGCTTCATCAGGATCTTTCCATATGTCCCTGTTCCAACTTTAAGGACCTTATATCTTCCCAATCAGTGCTCTCACATTAACACTAGATTCCCTATGAGATTGGGAGTTCAATTTAGGCTGCTTTTCAGATAATCACAGACTGGGATTGAGTTTGACTTTTAGCAATCTCAGCTCTGTGGCTACAGGTGATAAAAGTCTCTTTCAGAGCACATACAGAGCTTTCAGATCATTTGTGCTGCACTTGAGCTGGAAATTTGAGCCCACGAATTAAACTTTTTCTCACTTTGCAGTGACATTAGGAGCAACCAGGTAATTTTGTTATAGTCATTAGCTTTTCAAAAATGTCCGAGCGATGGCTGGGTAGCTTAGTCTGTTAAGCATCTGCCTTCACCTCAGATCATGATCCAGAGTCCTGGGGTCAAGTCCTGCACTGGGCTCCCTGCTCAGCAGGGAACCTGCTTCTCCCTCTCCCTCTGGCTGCTGCCCCCCTGCTTGTGCTTGTTCACTCACTCTCTCTGACAATAAATAAATAAAATATTTTTAAAAAAATGCTTGTTTGAAGATTTTATATACATCACCATCCAGCTCCTTGCTTCTTGTAAGTATTTGGTTAGGTGTATTGATGGTAATATTTTGTGTATTTCTATTGCCAGATCATGCCATGTACCATCACTATTCTCATTACTACTCTAACTAGAGTCATCAGTGCCTTTAAATCTAATCAGAACCAATTATAGAAACTCCCAGAACTAATTCAGAAGACTTGTTCTTGAAATTCCATTCCTCTAGAACCACTCTTTGGCACCAAATCTATATTGGTCAAGATTCTCTAAAACAATAACACCTGTAAGATATATATGAAAACACACACACACACACACACACACACACACACACACACACACTCTTACACACACGAGATAATGAGAGAAAGGAAGAGAGAGGTTGTAAAGAATTGGCTCACATAAAGAATTGGGAGGCTGAGAAATCCCAAAATGTGAGGCCAAAAAAGCTGGACACCGAGGGAAGCCAGCAGTGTAAGTCAAAGTCTGAGTCCAAAGGCCTTAGAACCAGGAGAGTCAATTGTATAATTTCCAGTCCTAGAATGAAAGCTTGAAAACCAAAACTAATTATGTCAGTTTCAATCAAGGGCAAAAGACCAATGTCCCAGCTCAGCAGTTAAGCCATATAATTTCCGTCTTAGTCTTTTTATTCTATTTAGACCTTCAATTGATTGAATGAATGCTACCCACATTAGAGAAGGCATCTGCTTAGTCTACTGATTCAAAAGGTAATCTCATTTAAAAAACACCCTTAGAGACACACATGGAATGATGTTTGATCAAATATCTGGTTCAATTCAGTTGACACATGAGATAAGCTATCAGATGTTTCATTTCTCTTGTGTAAAAAACTTAGGAGTGAAATCACTTGATACTATAGTAAGTGTATGTTTATATTTCTAAAAAACCACCAAACTGTTTTCCAGAATGTTTGTACCATGCAAGATTTCAACCAGCAATGTATAAGTGTTCTATTTGCTCTGATCCTCACCAACACTTGGGATTGTCAATATATGTAATTTAAATAATTCTTCTTATTGTGTGGTGGTATTTCTTTGATGACGCTTAAAACAGTTTTCTTAAGGTAAAACTGACATATAATAAACTTCACATATTTAAAGTGTATAGTTTGATAAGCTTTGACATTATGTATATGGCCATAAAACCACCACTACAAACATGAAAATGAAGTTCACCCTGTTCTTTCCTTGACATACACTCACCATATATATCATTTTTGCCCAACTTTTTTCACTTGGCATATTTATTTTGAGATTTATTCATGTTGTTGTATGTATCAATGGTCCATTCTCTATTTTTACTAGGTAATATTTGATTATATGGTAAACCACAGTTTGTGTACTTATTCACCTGCTTATGGATATTTGGGTTATTTCCCCTTGTGAACTAAAGCAAATAAATTTGCTCTAAGTTTTATGTATAAATTTTTGTATAGACACACACTTCCTTTTGTCTTGAGTAAATACCTGAGTGTTGAATGGTTGTATCCCATAGAATATATGTATTTAACATCTTAAGAGATTTTAGAAAAACTAATGATATTGATTTTAGAAAACATAAACTATTATTTTAGTTTATTAGCCAATTTTAAAATTAATTGAATATAATCACTACATGTTATGTGGAGATGTGGGAATTTTCAGAGTATAATTTAAATTCACATTAAAAAATATTATTCACAGTATCACATAAGTGTTGTCCCTTGTATATGTGAAGGGTATGTAACTCTATGTGTAGGCAATGTTCTGGGAAGCTATAAAACAAAGTAAACAATGGGTTTACTTATTTATTTCTGGAAAAGGGGAATAGAACTTAGGTAATGGAGGTTGAGTGGGATTTCCAACTTCAAGGTTTATGTACTTTTTTTTTTTTTTTAGTACATAGAGTGTTATTTGAATATTTGATCCAAGAATGGAGTCATTTATTGCTTGAAAACGAAAAGGAGGATTTGATACATGATTGAATACTATATGTATTTGGTATCCCATTTTTTTTAATCTTTTTAATTTTTTTTAAAGATTTTATTTTATTTATTTGACAGAGAGAGAGATAGAATCACAAGTAGGCAGAGCAGCAGGCAGAGAGAGAGGGAGAAGCAGGCTCCCCGCTGAGCAGAGAGCCCGATGTGGGGCTCGATCCCAGGACCCTGAGATCATGACCTGAGCCGAAGGCAGAGGCTTAACCCACTGAGCCACCCAGGTGCCCCTGGTATCCCACTTTTAATTTTTTTTTATCTTTCAGTCTTTGCCTTCACACTTTAAAGCAAAATAAAAATTAAGTTAAATTATACAATAAGCCCAGCTATTTCTGCAAGGCTCAATTGCTAGAACTCCCTACTGGGTATATGCTCTTACCCTAGGACCTAAGTTTAACCATTATGAAATAACAATAATAAAAGCAGCACAGGAAACTTTCCCCCAAAGAAAATTTAATTATCATTGATAATGTCAATACACTTATTGAAAACATCTGTGCATGGGTTAAAGATTTATACTTTCTTTTCATTTTTCTAACCAAACATTCCAGTGAACTTCAAAATCAAATGTGGACAACTCCATACTTGCCCACGTCTGAGGGAAAATTTTGAAAAAGTAAACATTGCACATTTATTTTTAGGAACAATTAAATTTGTGCTATTATGAGTGAATATTGAAGATATAGTTTTACATTTGTGACAGTTCTTATAATCTATTTTTTAAAAATAGTTTTATTTTAGATGAGACACTCCTAGGGTCATTTTCTAGGAAATTATATATTCTTAAGATTTAAATTTATGTTTGGATAAAGACAGTTGAAAATTTCAGAAATGAAACTTGCCCCTTCTAAACATACTTAACTGTTATCTGTTATTCTTTATTTGCCATTTTATTTCTGGTGTACCAGATAATCTTATGAAAAAATACTAACTCTGAAAAAGGAGATATTAGAGAGGAAATAATAATTTAAATCAAATTATATGACTTATTTTACTGAATCTTCTTCAATGGTCAATATCTCCTATAAGCTTCCAATTCTAATTCTGCTAGTAATATTTGCATATTTTCAAATTTGTCATTTTTCAGTAGTATTGATTATTATTGCTTATAGAACTGAATCCAATAATATTGAAACAGATGGAACTTTCCTCAATAGCAAGAGAGAATGTCATAACTTTCTAGACTAACTAGAAAATATTTGTTTGAATTATTAATTATCTAAATCTTATTTAAAAAAACAGATGATGTGACTCTTTGGGGAAATAACTTTTTTTTTAAATTTTTAAAAAGATTTACTCATTTTGTAGGGGGGGGGTAAAGGATAGAGGGAGAGGAAGAATCTCAAGCAAACTCCCTGCTGAACATGAAGCCCTATGTAGGGCTTGATCCCATGACCCTGAGATCATGACCTGAGCCAAAACCAAAAGCCAGATCCCCAACTGAATGAGCCACCCAGGCACCCCTTGGGGAAATCACTTTAAGAATGTGCACTTTGCTACATTTTTATTGTATATTCTGCACTTATATTCAGCTAAGTGTCATAAAAATGAATAATATTACTAAGTCACCTTAACTCAGTGATTCTCAAGCTCTCCAGAGCAAAATCTTCATTTGCACATCAACTATTTTATAACAAACACCTTACTGAAATTAGTAGATAGTCTAACTTTACTCTCACATAAAACTTCAAAAAACAAACAAACCTATATATATGCTAATATAAAGGATAAATAAAAAAGAGTGATTCATAATAAATTAATACTTTTCAGTGTGAATATGTGTAGGCATGATTACACTGGGAGGTTTAATGCAGAAGACACATACTTGTACCTTCCCCCTGAACCAGAAACTAGGGCAAATGGGACAGACATCGAAACAGACTAATGCAAATTTGAGTTTGGTGATTCAGATATCTTTGAATTGGTGATGTGATTTTCCCAAAATAGAAAAATAATTCTTGATACATTTTTCAAACCAAATAAAATTTTCTACTGATTTAATAGTTACCATCTGTGCAGAGTAAATTGTGAAAAATACTTTGCCTTTTTATGTGAAACAGAGTTAGCATCTAAGCTAAATGTATCAATAAATGCATTTCCCATCTAGGTGAATGTCCAGCAGCACACTTATCACTCAGATAGCTTTTGTTTTGGAAGACTGTTGTGTGCATTTGAGCATGTCAACTGTCCCTAGCTTCTTTCTATGAAACACCAGTAAATGTCTCCCACCCCTCTACAGATTTAAAAATACCCCAGTGAGAATGACTTCTATGGCAATAACTAACTTCATCTTTTGATAATTCCCTGAATAATCTGTTTTTACTGTGCTGTGAGCTGGCCTTTGAAGATCTCTAAATTATAATGATGTTCAGTTCATTCTTCCAGTTGCTGTAAGGCTACTGCTGTTCAGTTAGTGTCCTCCTATGTGGGGCCCCATATAATTGTATTTTGTATTGGTTGCCAAGAAACTCAGAATTGAATATAAAATAGAACTATAACACTCATGTGAAGCCCTTCATCCACAACTTTAAAAATAAATCTGACTTTATTTCAAAACTACTATTTTGGTATTCAGTCTGAGATTTTTGTTTCTTTCTAGTGTGTCATTATTTTATGTGTGTGTTTTGTAAGCTGCCTAGATTCCTCTTTAAAACAAGGTTAGATACAGTGAAATACTGAGATAGAAAATATGGTATACACAACATGTATCAAGTTCTTAGTGACATGGGTTTTACCTGTATTAAATTACCTATAAAGTTGAAGTGTTCCATAGAGATTTTAGAATCTGGGAAAAAAGTATTGAGTAATATTTGAAATTTAAGATTATAAACTGAATGAATGATTTTTATAATTTATAATAAATTTAATGAAAAAGGATTGATATAAAATAATTTTATTTGTTACATAAATTTGTTATCTCTATGTCATACTTCATTTGAGAATTTGTCTCAACAATAAATAACTATGACACAAATATTCAAAAGCATGTTTTCGTGGAATGATAGAAGACTAAGGTAAGCAGAATATACACGATATAGAAATATATAAGGCATGGATACATTTCACTGGCTTATTCTGTCAATTTTTGGTAAAACCATTTTCTCATAAGTAGAGGCAAATCAGGTAGGTAGACTTACTGGCCAATTTAACAATTGACATCAGAGGTTTCAAAGCAAGAACTTCCAAAAAAAAAAGCACAGTTTTATATGTGATAGATTATGAAAAGATATTGTTGGGATATGATAGGCTATACATAAGGCACAATAATGCACACAGAGATAGATGCATTTATATGACTAGTTTTTCCTATAGACTTATGTAAGATGATCACTGTGAAAATATATAAGCATTATATTTTGTCAGAGCTAGCTAGTTGTCTTAGAACACTATGATGTATGACTTAAAATGATAGGCACATGCTATAACAAAATTTAGTTTTCCCTATGAATATTACTGAATACTTGTTTTTGTCATAGAGACAGAATTCTTTACTTATGTGATAAAATATGTTATATATGACAATAATTAATAAGGTAAAACAGGCATTGAAGATTTTTCATAGAAATCTTTTTATTGTATTCATATAAATATAAAACACCTTGGAAAATCTATAAAAGAACCCTTATCATATTAGAATAAATCATTTATGCTTTTTTTTTCCCCCTGGTTTTTATCACTCTCTACTTCATTGTAGAACTCTGGCTTATTACAAGCATTTGTGGGAAATGTGTGTGCATGTGTGCACATGCACAGACATACACAGAACCAGAATGAAATGTCTACAATTGAACTAGGACCAAAAGACTCGTTGGCTTATTGCTATGAACTTAGCTTAAATAGATAATTTTATTCTTAATTTTTTTATCAATAAAAACAAATAGAATGATACTTGTTTTTTATGTTTGATAATATCTTTTTAGGATATAAAAAGACAGTATAGTGCAGTAGACAAGAGCATGGGCTCTGGGATCAGATTGCATAGATTCAACCCGAATCCCTCAGTTTGGCAGCTTGATGACCTTGGTACTGCTGATAGGAATATTAATGTATCTACCTCATATGTTGTTTACAAGAATTTAAGCAAAATTAAAATGTTTAGGAAAAGTTTTTAGTTTAAAGTGTGAAACAATATTAAACTTATTCGTGTATATGTGACTTACTTTTTGACATAATAAAAGGCAAAAGAGAGTCTCTTACCTCTTCTAAAACAACACTATTAAAAAAAAGAATAAGTAATAAAACAACACTATCTCCCAGAATAATGGAAAATAGACATGCAAAATAATCACTATGCTCTTTGTGATGACTGGTTGAATTAAAGCCTTAGATTTCCATTCACTTTCTGCATGAACATTACTGATTATATATCACTGGTTTTCTCTTTCTCTCTCTCTCATGCATACACACACACACACACACACACACACACACACACACATATATACAATGACAAATCATGATTTAAACATAATAATGAGCTTTCTATATTTTGGACTCTGTTAAATGTTTATTTCTTTGGAAGAAAAAGGCAAACAATTATATCTATGTTAGCATTTTAAGATATATATTGTCCCAGCAAGTTCATTGATATTTGCAAAATAATCAAAGCAACTGGAAATAATTAAACAGCAAAGAATATTTAAATTCAAACATCAAGAGTGTCTGATGTACCATACCATATAATATGCTGTCCTTTATGACAATACTTCATTTCATAGTTCTCTCTACCCTCCACACCCAGAACAGACAACAACAGCAGTTCATAAAAAGAGGAAAATTTAATCATCCATTAAGAATTCCTAAGTTCATGGGGCACCTGGGTGGCTCAGTGGGTTAAGCCTCTGCCTTTGGCTTAGGTCATGATCTCAGGGTCCTGGAATGGAGCCCCACATCCAGCTCTCTGCTCAGTGGGGAGCCTGCTTCCCCTGCTCTCTGCCTGCTGCTCTGCCTACTTGTAATCACTCTCTGCCAAATAAATAAATAAAATCTTTAAAAAAAAAGAATTCCTAAGTTCATTCAATCAATATTGCACAACAAAAGGCCAGCACTAATCTTTAGGAGATAATGCACTTTCCAATAAAGAAGGAAGGAAGGACATTTAAGAGTCATGCCCAAGTTTTCAATGAGAGACCTGTGTCTATGAGATGACTATGAGATTTACATGAAGAAAATTTTTAAAAATTACTATAACTTAACTTTTACCATTAGGATTAGTGAGAATCTTTTCATCAATTTATTTATTACACAGATTACTTATTATATCTGATTTTGTACTAAGTAACAGACATCATTCTAAGCCCTGAGAATTTACTAGTAAATAAAAGTTTATATTACCACAGAAGGGCATAAAAATATCCAAAATAAATTAATAACATAATATTTCCTAAATTATAAGTACTGTAAGAAAAATATAAAAGCAAAGGTTAATAAGGAAGGTCAGAGGTCATATAAGTATATTTAAAATTTTAAATGGATGGACAGGAAAGACCTCACTGAGAAGGTGATAGTTTAGAACAAATATTTATAGGACCTCTGGGCCTTGTGACTATCTAAAATGTTAGGGATTCCAGGCAGAGGAGAGAATGCTATAAAATGTTGTAAAGTAGAAGGCTACCTCTCATGGTTAACGAGTAAAATTACAAAAAAAAATTTTTTTAAGGAGAAAAACAGAGAAAAGTCTTTGGAATCTTGGGCTAGGGATGATTCTTTGACTTCACACTAAAAGCATGATTTACAAAAGGAAAAGTTGATAAGTTGGGCTTTGTCAAAATTAAAATCTTTTGATCTGTGATGAATGATGAAAAAATGAGCTTTTCCTGGGAGCTCTGGGAGAAAATATTTGCAAATCACATATCTGACAAAGGACTATTATCTAGAATATATAAAACAGATCTCAAAACTCAAATGCATTGAAACAACCAAACACTCCCATCAGAAAATAGACAAAACATGAAGAAAACTTTCACAGCAGAGGATATACATATGGGAAATAAGCACACGTTAAATTGATCAACATCATTAGCTATTAGAGAAAGTAAAACCACCATAAGTTCTCACTACTTTACTGTATAAACCTAACAGAATGGCTGAGTTTAAAAATAGTGACAATTCCAAATTCTGGTGAGGATGCAGAGAAAATTGCTGGTAAAAATATAAAACATTGCAATCATTCTGGAAAACTATTTGATAGTTTCTTTAAGGAACCTAACCATGCATCCATCATATGACCCAATATTTGAAATCTGAGGCATTCATTCCTAAGAAATGAAAACTTATATTCATATGAAACTTATACATGAATGTTTATAGCACTTTTATTCATAATATCTCCAAACTGTAAATAGCCTAAATGTCTTTTAATGGACTGAGTGAAAGTTTCTGATTAAAAAAAAATGAAATTTAATTTTAAAGAAATCCAGAAAAAAATAATGAGGAAAACTGGCCAAGAGAGTCTTATAAGAGAATATTGAAGAGGTACTTCTATCATTAAATATTAAAATATATAAATATAATTGGTAAATTATGTATTACTATCACAAATATTAAAAGGTACACCAATAAAACAGAACAAAATGGCCCCCAGAGAATAAATACTGTGTTGTGTGAGTTATACTTGTGCATATCATATACCATATTGTGTAAAAAGGTACAAATACTTATAAATGAGGACTTGACAATACCCATGGAAAGAAATGAAAGGAGTCAAGACTATCCAACCTCACAAATATTCATGGTAATGAGAATTATATCAATAAATATTTTCTCTATAATTTTGTAGAAATTTAAAACACAATTATGCTTGGAATAATGGAATAAATATTTCATATATTACTATTAGAAATTTATTGAAATTTTTAAAAATAATATCAAACATTAATTTATTCATTTCTAGTATCCTACTTTAAGGATGTAATTGAAAAAGTGGTCAAAATATTTTTCAAAATATGACTGTTATGCAAAAGTTTTCTGATAAAATATTACAATATTTAATAACTGGGAAAGAAAAAATGGTTAAGTAAAATATTGAACATGTGGTTTGTAGGCATTAAAAATTATGTTTTTAAATAATAGAATGATAGTGTAATATATTCCATATAATATATTCCATATAATATATTTCATATGAAAAAGTTACAAATAGTTGTTCCATACATATTTATGCCTTATATTTAAACATAATATACTTATAGAAAAGTGTATAAATATATGTATTGTATCATATATATGCATATTTACATAGATTAAAATCTAAAAGATATTTTACAAACATATTAATGGAGTTTATCTCTGGAGTAATATAATGATTATTTTCCCAAATGTAGTGCCCAGGATTTCTAAACTAATTAAAGGAAACTAGAAATGAAGAAGCGCTCCTGATTATCACCAAGTGTAGGGGTTGAATTACATAAAGGAATCTATTGATCAAAAGGAATGGAGCTCCTGAGAGGCAACTGACCTGGACAATTCCTTCAATAATCTGGTCTAGCAGGCTTCATTTCTCCACATTCCCTCTTATCCACTCCCATTAGATCATTCTAAGTATGTTAAATAACAGACATCCCAACCCAGATGCCAAAAAGCATTTGGTGATGGGTTCGATCTGCCAAGCAATCGCTGCTATTTATCAATAAAATTAGATGTCCATATGAATGTACATATAGAAGGAAATGTTCGTGTGTACCGTAACTGTGTGTGGCTCTCTGTTGCCATATAATGCTCACTTCCCTGATATTTACCGTCAGACATCATTCACAGATATTTCATAAACAGATGGTTTCTTTCACTGGGTGAGGAGCCACTTCAAAGTGTTTTGATTCCTGACCAAGTTGCATATCATACTTCTTTAGGAAGATTTTCTTCCCAGATGCAGACTTGCAAATAAAATCAAGAATAATCAGAAAACTACACAACCCTTTCAGCTTAACCTCCTTCAAAGAGCAGACAGCAAAGGACTCCTCACCATAGCAACATATTGGAAATTAACTAATACTTAACATTTCTTCAAAGGCAAAGTTGACATTATGGGAGATGCTCTTACTAAGACAACCAACAGAAAATGTGATGTGAAAATTCACAGAGATTTATGTTTGTCATTAACATTACTTTCAAGCTAAAATCAAAGGTGTTGGATATACTGTTTTTCTTCTTAATTTGCATTCATCCAACCTATACAGCCCTAAATTCTTTCAGCAGTAGAAACTTTTTCTCTGCTTGATCAGAATCTAGTAGTTTTAAGATATATTAAAATTTTTTATAATCAGAGTTTAAGGTTGGGAATAATTTTTCTAGACAAAACCATTTTCACTGATTAAAAAGTTTAAGTTTTCAGGAACATAAACATTTTTTAACAACAAAACTCAGTATAAGATAAATGTTAATGGAAATCATTATAACAATAAACACAAAACAATAATTTCAAATTTTCAATTCTCATAGCATCTTCTATCTCACTTCCTTTAGCATTCCTGTTTATTCAGATGAGATTATATCTATTACATATATTTAGGGACCTACTCTCACATCTAGATCTAGGGAGGCTGACTTTGAAAGTGTCTTTTCTGTGCATGTAGTAGGCAATTCTGATAAATTTTAGATATCAGAGACCTCAGAGAGGCAATTTTCACATTTGGTAAATATAGTAGAAACTCAAACAATATTTCAATAATTTTGTTTTAAAGATTTTATTTATTTATTTGACAGACAGAGATCACAAGTAGGCAGAGAGGCAGGCAGAGAGAGAGGAGGAAGCAGGCTTCCCGCTGAGCAGAGAGCCCGATGTGGGGCTTGATCTCAGGACCCTGAGATCATGACCCGAGCCGAAAGCAGAGGCTTAACCCACTGAGCCACCCAGGTGCCCCTCAATAATTTAATAATTAAAAGATCAGAGCTAAGGGGAACAAAAAATCAAGTTATGATTAGCACATTAAAATAATTTCACATCTTATTTAAATTTCATCGTGATAAAAAGAAAATATTGGCCTAAAGTCTTTGTTCACTAAAAAATTAAAATTTTAAATAATTTTACCTATCTAATTTTTTCCAAGTGGGAAATAAGGTGAGACCAATGGAAGAGAAACATTTCTTTAATGGAATAGCATTCGTTCATCCTATTTTTGTCTGCTTGGTATACTCTTTCAGTACCCACCACCAAGACTTGAATTAAACATCCTTTGGCCATTGTTTAATTCTTTTTTTTTTTATTTTATTTTTTTTTTTTTTATTTTTTTTTTTTTTTAAAGATTTTATTTATTTATTTGACAGACAGAGATCACAAGTAGGCAGAGAGGCAGGCAGAGAGAGAGGAGGAAGCAGGCTTCCTGCCAAGCAGAGAGCCCGATGTGGGGCTCGATCCCAGGACCCTGAGATCATGACCTGAGCCGAAGGCAGCGGCTCAATCCACTGAGCCACCCAGGCGCCCCCCATTGTTTAATTCTTATGAACACCTTCAGTCATGTCAATAACTTTAATTTAGCCAATTCTGAAAATTATATTGTTTCAATTTTTACCACTTTCTCTCCTTTCATGAACTCATTCTTATATCCCCAATGTCAACAATTAACCACCCTGAGAATCAAATATTTTCACATTTTCACAATCTAATAGCTACTCTCAAACTTTCCCTTCTTTGCTTTCTAACCAATAACTAATAGGCTCTTATGCCATAGTTTATAATAATTATAAAGAAAAATCACACATATATGGAAAGATCTGGTTTCTCACTCCTGATTGGTGATATATCTGAGTCTCTAGGCATTTTTCATTCCAATATGGTGTCACACCATTATTTTTTTCTATATGTTCTCCCCCTACATTTAGTGACTAGGAATAATTATCTATTTCTCTCAGTACTTCCTCAATATCTTCCTCTGTTATTCACAAAGTGATTCTTTCTTTTCTCTCTTTCTTATGACAATCGTCTAGTGCTTCCAGAAGTGATGGTTTAGATTCTTTGCTCCCTTCTCCATTACTTGTCTCATTAGTTATTTGGAATGAAAATAAAAATTTAAAGGCTAGTACTATAAATATAGTATTTGTAAAAATACTAAAATAACTTGGAATTCTATGATACTTTTTAAACAATCAAGTTTCAGCCTCTTTGATTGCCTCTTCATACAACAATAATCTTAAATTTCTTTAAGAATAGAAAAATAATTTCTTTTAAAATTGTTATCATTGGCATTTTGAAAATTTTCTTCTTTAAAATTTGTTGTTGATAATGTCATGTAAATTTTTATGATCCAAGTTTGGGAAAACTTTTATTAAATTTAAGTTGCTAAAATTCAGAATATATATGGTTCAATGTATAGTCCTGATTTTTATAACAAGATGATGGGTGAATTGGCACAGTGAAGGGGAAGTACATTCTTTGCAATCATTATTGTTGCATAATAGTTTGCAGGAATATAACTACACATTGAATGACTGTGAACCACAAAAGGGCATCCCACTTAACTAAAACTAAATGTATTTCCAATGAAACTTCCTATTACCAGATTCCCCCAAAATGTCTGTGGCCACTGCCATGCTACCTTAGATAAAAGGATGTGTGTTTGAGGGAAGTCTGAGTGGGAAAAGACAGTGGTCTTTACATTTGTGGTAAAATATCTTACTTCTGCACATTTTACAAAAACATATGACAATGCAAACAGATTTCTAGAACCCCTTTCAGGGCTTTGGAATGGGCCTATGTAAATGAGAAGTCCTTTAGCTTGAGCTTAATTAGCTTCATTTTAAGTATCCTTATGAATATTCTTACTATATTTTCACACATATTTCCACACTTTTCTCACTTATTCTCCTTGTCTTCTCATACACTAATCCTTTATTTCTCCATGATCCTGTGGATAGGGAAGGTGTACCACCTCATCATGTATCTGCAGTATCTGTTAAAGTAACTATCACAGAGATAATTGAAACATAAAGAAAAAAATTAGTATTTATTTAATTTAAAAAGAATGGTATAGTGTTAAATTAAAAATCTGTATCTAAAATAACTAAAATAAATTGGAAATATAGTTAAGAACCTACCATAGAAGATCAGGTGAGAAAAATGGCGGCTTGGACAATGCAAGGAAGTTGGGAGACAGAGGATGATTCAAGATTTATGATTTACTAGAGTTGGCAAAACTTGTTGATGGCTTGGAACTAATGAAGTGAGAGTGAGCGGTAGGAGAGCATTGAGTGTTTAGCTTGACCAAGTATATAGAATAGAACTAAAATGGGAAAGACTGAATAAACATCAAGTTCCAGTTGGAAACTGAGGACTTAAAATTTTGACATATTAAGTTTTGGTCCTTATGAGATATTCAGGATAAGATGTCAAGTAGGAAATTCAAAGTAGTTTACAGCAGAAAAGACCAAAGAGCCTCATGATATCAGGGAGTAGAGGCAATGGCTTTGCCAAGCAGCCTTTAATAATCTGCTATAGTCATGGGAGTCAGAGACAAGGAGAAGCAAGTGGTTAGTACTAGAGAATGAGAACTGGATGAAGCAGTGATGTAATAGAGAAGTCTATTGTGGGAAGGAACTACATGACTTAGTAGTGATTGTCTAAGTTAGAAGCATTCATGTGCTTGATTACAACTCATAATCTGAGGGAACTACTAATGCCAAAAACCCACCAGGCACAAGCTTGTACTCTGACAAACTTAGATTTATTGACTCTGTGCAAAGAAGGAGGGCATTGCAAGGGAACCATGGAATAGCACTCAACTAAAGGAAGGAGGAAAACATCTTTTGTACTATTTGGATTCCCTCTGAGAGATTCTGGGGAGGACAATAAAAGAGTGTAAGTTAGTTGTTTCTGTGACAGGATCTGAAGAAGAGGGGTGAAATAGAAATGGCTGCTGCCATGAGGGGAGGGTAGTTTAACAATTGGATATCTCCAGTAACAGATGGGTATAACAAGTGGGTCTTAGAGCATTACTGGTAATAAAAAGTTAGTTACTCAGAGACAGTTGTTTTGCCATTTTATAGCTGCTACATGACCCTGGGAGAAACAATGTCTCCTATCAACTCTGCAGCTGACATTGTAAATGTTTGCTCTCCCAGCATAGTTAATAGTAACATTACTTTTAAAATTTTCAGTCTCAGCTGATTTTTAGTTTTTCATCCACGACTAGGCTTTAACTCTTTTAGTAGCAGTGGACTGGCCACGTTAAAAATATGGCTGCTCTAGGAATGAAGCCAGCAAAGGTGGTCCAGTGGCAGATACCAGAAAGTACAATGGTGAGGAGAACCTAGAAACAAGTGTCTGACAGGCATCTTTATTTCTTTAACAGCAAGAAGACTTATGATCATAATACCATTCATTCCTCTATACTCTCTTCTCTATACTCTATACTCATTTCTATACCAGAAATTCTACTTTTAGAAATCTACCCCAGGAAATCATATACAGATGTACATAAAATTTTATGCAAAGATGCTCATCACTACATTGTTTATGATACCCAGATGTGAGTTAAATTCATTCTATATTTTGAGATTCAAAAGAGATTAACTCAATCCTCTTCTTTTGGGGGTCCCTATATTTCAATATAATTGGTTTGCCTCAATCAATTTTTTGTTTTCCTTTTTTATTTTTTAACTTACTTTCCATGTGGAACTGAGTTTCTTTCTCTAATGGAGTTTTAATTTCAAGTGTATATAATGTCCCAAGTCTTTCCCCTCTGAATAAAACATCTCATTTTATTTCATTTCTGTCTCCTAAAATACAGTTGGCCCTTCAACAATGTGGGGATTATGGACACCAAGTCATAGTTGAAAATCCACATATGATTTTTTACTTCCTTGAAACTTACCTACTAATAGCCTATTATTGACTGGAATCATTATCAATAACATAAACAGTCAATTAACACATATTTTGTATGTGATATGTATTATGTACTGTATTCTTACAATAAAGTAAGCTAGAAAAATGAAATTTTATCAAGAAAATCATAAGCAAGAGAAAATACATTTACAGTACCATAATGTATTTATTGATACTGTAAATTTATTTTTAAAAACAAATTCATATTTATTTACAGGTATAACAATTCATGTATTGATAGTGGAAAAGCAGTAACATGATTGCTTTATAGTAGCCTAGTGTAATTGATAGGATTGCTTCATGGAAACCTAGACTATACACTAATGAATAAGTCATTATAAAATTTTTTTGACATATGGTATTACAATAATATTATTAATACATGATTAGAAACACTGTTGCATATTTTAAAAAGCCACTCACCTGTGATGATAGGCTGATATACAATTTTTCCATTTATGAGAGAGAGGGGCATAATGTATGGTGATGTAATTCCTTGAAAGCAAAGTTATAAGACAGTAAGAAAATTAATACATTATTAATTTTATATTAAATATCACTGACCTTATGCCTATCTAAGGATAGACTATCTCCTTCCACACAAAACTTGCACATGAAGCTCTACATGATGAATACTTAGTTGATGATGATGATGATGCTTTAATTCTTGTTGTACAGTTATTAAATTTTCACATGAAAACAAACACATGCATGAGATTAGTTTTTTAACTGTATGTCATGATGATTATTTTCTATTCATTATGTGAAAGTGGATCATCATAAAGGTCTTAATTCTCATCATCTTCAAATTGAATGGGCTGAGGAGGATGCGGGGGCTGGTCTTGCTGTTTGAAGAGTAGCAAAGGTGGAAAATAAAGAGGTGGTTGAAGGTGAGGCAGGAGAGGTGGGCACACTCTGTGTAACTATTGAAATGCATCAATTTTTTCCTGAGTTTTCTGCTTTGTCATTGTTCCAAAACTGTGCCTATACAGAACCAATCCTTCTTCCACTATTTGCTTTAGTATCAGTGCCAAATTATGGAAGATCCCATGCCATAAAGAAATCAAAAGCAGTCTTGAATAATCAGAACACTTCTGTAAGATTGTCTCATCTCAATTTGTTTTCTGGCAAGACTTCTTCTATACCTTTTTCCTCATTGTCTGGCACTGGTTGAGAAGCACTCATCTCCATCAAATTGTCTTCTGTTAACTCCTCTGGTGTGGTGTTTATTAACTCTTGAATTTCTTCTGATTCATATAGCGAAATTCTTCATTCTCGAACTCTTCTTTTTTTTTTGGCCATATCCACACACTCTTTCATGCCTTTGATTGGCTCTGTCATAGGTCCTGTGAAGTCATGCACAACATCTGGACATTTTTCTCCAGCAAGAATTTATTGTTTGGGGCTTGATGGCTTTCACAGTGGGCGTGCACATGTGCATATGTGTGTGTGTGTGTGTGTGTGTGTGTGTGTGTGTGTAACAAAGTGACATCTTCAATGCCAGGCTTTCATGATGTTCTATCAGGGTTCTCTTCCATACAATCCTTTCTGTAGAGTGTCATATGTAATGAATCTTAAAGGTCATTGTGAATCCTGATGTAGAGGATGAATTAGAAATATTGGGGGGGGCACCTGGGTGGCTCAGTGGATTAAGCCTCTGCCTTTGGCTCAGGTCATGAGCCTAGGGTCCTGGGATTGAGCCCCACATCTGGCTCTCTGCTCAGCAGGGAGCCTGCTTCCTCCTCTCTCTCTCTGCCTGCCTCTCTCCCTACTTGTGATCTCTGTATGTCAAATAAATAAATAAAATCTTAAAAAAAATAGAAATATTGGGTTTCAGGGGAAGTAGACCACTTTGACACTTTCAGTGTTGAACTCCTAGTGTTGCCAGAAGCATTGTCCAATATCAACACAACTTTAAAAGGCAGTCCCTTACTAGAAGGGTACTGTCTGACTTCAGCTACAATGCATCAATAGAACCAATCCAGAGAAAATGTCATTGCCAAACCTCTCTTGTATAACCAGAAGACCGGCATCTGTTATCTTTTCCCTTCAAAGTTCAGCGTTTAGCAGCTTATAGATAAGGGCAGTCCTGATCCTAAACTAGACTGCATTTGCACAAAACAGTAGAGCTAGCCTATCCCTTCCTGCCTTAATTCCTGTTTCTTCTCTTCCTAATAATTGTCCTGTGTGACATTTTTCTCCAGAAAAGAATACTTTCATCTGCATTAAAAACCTGTTTGGGCAGATATTTTTTCTCCTCACTGATAATCTGTACTGGCATTTGGGAAGTTGTATGCTGCTTCTTGATGGGAAGAAACTGCTTTTTCTGTTATCTTGACACTTCACAAGCTAAACCTCTTTCTAAAATTATCAAACTATCCTTTGCTCTAGTTTTGGGTTCTTCATCTTCCTTTTGCATTAAGTTATCATATAATCATTCCAGTTTATTTTTCTCAAATCATATTAAAGTTATAAGTATCCCTTTCTTATAGCGATCCTGCACCCACATAAAAACTACATTTTCAAGATAAAAGGGTATTTTGCAAAAATGTAAGGTTTTCTTACCTGCTAGAGTAGCTATGGGGTTGACTTCATGAATTTCCATTTTTTTTTTTTTACAATTATCCTTACACTGGTTTCATTTATCTTAAAATGACAAGAAACCGCTGCTGCAGACCTTAATCTATGGTACATACCAAGCAGTTCTTTTTCTTGTAATGTTACGACATTTTTCTGCTTCTTGGGAGTACTTTCAACATCCTTATATGGGCCTCATGGTGTTATTCAACATGCGTGGAATTATATTAAGCATAATGAAAAATATGCAAGAATCACAAGATATCACTTTTTACTGTAATACATAATTTACTAGAGAGATGAATTGTTCACATGGAGCTGATTAATGTCACATGGTGTTTTAAGCTGACACTTGAAACATTTGAGTTTCCTGCAATAGCAACTGAAGGTAGCTATAAAATTATTCCAATAAAGTGTGTACTACAGTTAATTTTATGTAATTATGATTTAATACTGAATCTTTATATTTACATTTCTCTCAACTGTAAATGGCACCATGTACAGTCTGTGTCTGCATGTGTAAGTTTTAATAAATTTTAACTTTTATAATAGATTTGTGTATATTTTATTGTAGTAAATTATAGACTAGAATCTACATATATTTTATGCATTCATGACATATATTTTTCTTAGTTTTTTTGACATTTCTAGACTACGTGATTCATGTGCAAGCTTTTTCAAATTGTTACAAATCTCCAAACAATGTATCAATATATATATTGAAAAAAATTATGTGCATAAGTGGACCTATGCTGTTCAAATCCATGTTGTTCAAGGGTGAACTATACATTTATGTACCCTTCACCAATCCACAGTTTGTTCTCTATAGTTGAGAGTCTCTTATAGTTTGCTTCTGTCTCATTTTAAATTTCCTTCCACTATGTTCTGTTTCTTTAATTCCAGATATGAGTGACATCATACAGTATTTGTCTTTCTCTGACTGACTTGGTCACTTAACATAATACATTTCTAGCTCTACCCATGATACTGCAAATGGTAAAATTTCATTCTTTTTGATTACTGAGTGATATTCTATTGTATATGTATATACCACATCTTTATCCATTCATCTATAGATTGAGATCTGGGTTCTTTCCATAGTTTGGCTATTGTGGACATTGTTCCTATAAACATTGGGGTGCATGTGCTCCTTTGAGTCAGTATTTTTGTATCCTTTGGGTAAATCCTAGTAGTGCAATTGCTACATCATAGAGTAGTTCTATTTTTAACTTTTTTTTTTTTTTAAGATTTTTTAATTTATTTATTTGACAGACAGGGATTACCAGTAGGCAGAGAGAAAGAGAGAGAGAGGAGGAAGTAGGCTCCCCTCTGAGCAGAGAGCCCGACGCAGGGCTTGATCCCAGGATCCTGGGATCATGACCCGAGCCAAAGGCAGAGGCTTAACCCACTGAGCCACCCAGGTGCCCCTATTTTAAACTTTTTGAGGAAAATCCATACTGTTTCTCAGAGTGGCTGTACCAGCTTGCATCCACACAACAGTATAAAAGGATTCCCCTTTCTCTACATCCTTGCCAACATCTGTTGTTTCCTGAGTTGTTAATTTTAGCCATTCTGACTGGTGTGAAGTGGTAGCTCATTGTAGTTTTGATTTGTATTTCCACGACTTTCAGTGATGTTGAGTATCTTTTCATGGGTCAGTTAGCCATCTATATATCTTCTTTGGAGAAATGTCTGATCATGTCTTCTCCCCATTTCTTGACAGGATTTTTGTTTTTGTTTTTGTTTTATGAGGGTTAAATTGGATAAGTTCTTTATAGATTTTGAATACTAGCCCTTTTTCTGATGTGTCTTTTGTGAATGTCTTCTCCCATTCTGTAGGTTGCCTTTTAGTTTTGTTGATCATTTCCTTTGCAGTGCAAAAGCTTTTTATTCTGATGAAGCCCCAATTGTTCATTTTTACTTTTGCTTCCCTTGCCTTTGGAGATGTGTCTAGCAAGAAGTTGTAGTTGCCAAACTTAAAAATGTTGCTGCCTGTGTTCTGCTCTAGGATTTTGTTTGATTCCTATCTCGCATTTAGGTCTTTCATGCATTTTGAGTTTATTTTTGTGTATGGTTTAAGAAAGTGGTCAAGTTTCATTCTTCTGCATGTTGCTCTCCACTTTTCCAAACACCATTTGTTGAAGAGACTGTCTTTGATTCCATTAGATATTCTTTCCTGCTTTGTTGGAGATTAGTTGACCATAGAGTTGAAGTTCTATTTCTGGGTTTTCTATTCTGTTCCATTGATCTATGTTCCAGTACCAAAGTGTCTTGATGATTATGGCTTTGTAATACAGCCTCAAATCCAGAACTGTGATGGCTCCAATTTTGGTTTTCTTTTTCAAGATTGCCTTGGCTATTAGGATCTTTTTTTGTTCCATACAAATTTTGAGAATGTTTCTTCCAGCTCTGTGAAAAATGCTAATGGTATTTTGATAGGGATTGCTTTGAATGTGTAACATAGACATTTTAACAATATTTTTTCTTTTGATCGACGAGCATGGAAAGTTTTTACATTTCTTTGTGTCTTTCCCAATTTCTTTCATAAGTCTTCTATAGTTTTCTGAGTACAGATCTTTTACCTCTTTGGTTAGGTTTATTCCTAGGTAACTTATGGTTTTTGGTGCAATTGTAAATGGGGTCAATTACTTGATTTATTTTTTTTTCCTGCTGCTTCATTGTTAGTTTATAGAAATGCAACAGACTTTTGTGCCCTGATTTTATATCCTGTGACTTTGCTGAATTCTTATATCAGTTCTAGCAATATTTTGGTGTAGTCTTTTGGGTTTTCTACATAAAGTATCATGTTGTCTGCAAAGAGTGAAGGCTTGATTTCTTCTTTGCCACTTCAGATGTCATTCATTTCTTTTTTGTTGTTTGATTGCTGAGGTTAGGACTTCTAGTACTACATTGAAAATAGTGGTGAGAGTGGGCACCTCTGTCCTATTTCTGACTTTAAGGGAAATACTATCAAATTTTCCCCTGTTGAGGATGATATTCACTGTGGGTCTTTTGTATATGTCTTCTATGATGTTAAAGTATGTTCCTTCTATCCCTCCAAGGCAGAGGATTTTCATCAAGAAAGGATAAGGTATTTTGTCAAATGCTTTTTCTGCATCTATAGAGGGGATCATATGGCTCTTATCCTTTCTTTTATTAATGTGGTGTATCACATTGATTGATTTGCAGATGTTGAACCACCCCTGAAGCCCAGGAATAAATCTCACTTAGTTGTGATGAGTAATCATTTTAATGTACTATTGGATCCTATTAGCTAGTATCTTAGTGAGAATTTTTGGATCCATGTTCATCAGGGATACTGGTCAATAGAATAATTAACCTTTTTAGTGGGGTCAAGGTAATGCTGACCTCATAGAATGATTTTGGAAGTTTTCCTTCCATTTCTATTTTTTGGAGCAGTTTCAGAAGAATAGGTATTAATTCTTTAAATGTTTGGTAGAATTCCCATAGGAAGCCATCCAGCCCTGGAATCCTTTGTTCAGAGATTTTTGATTATTCATTCAGTTTTTTTGCTGGTTGTGGGTCTGTTCAGGTTTTCTATTTCTTCCTGTTTTATTTGGTAGTTTGTATTTTCTATGAGTTTATCCATTTCTTACATATTGCCTAATTTGTTGGCATATAAGAGCTTATAATATTCTCTTATAATTTTTCTTTTGTGTTGGTTGTTATCTCTTCTCTTTGATTCATGATTTTATTTGTTTGGGTCATTTTTCTTTTTGATAAATCTGACTAGGAGTTTAGCAATCTTACTAATTCTTACAAAGAACCAGCTCCTAGTTTTGTTGATCTGTTCTACTCTTTGTTTATTTAAATATTTATTTATTTATTATTTCTATATCATTTATTTCTTCTCTAACCTTTATTATTTCTCTCTTCCTGCTGGATTTAGGTTTTATTTGCCGTTCTTTTTCCAGCTCCTTTAGGTGAAAAGGTGGGTTGTATATTTGAGAAGTTTCTTGCTTCTTGAGGAAGGCCTGTATTGCTAGATATATTTCATTTTCATTGTTTCCATGTATTTTTTAAAATTCTTCTGTAGTTTCTTGGTTTACCCATTTATTCTTTAGTAGAATGTTCTTTAACCACCATGTATTTGTGTGCCTTCCAAATTTCTTCTCTTGTTTGATTTCAAGTTTCACAACATTGCAGGCTGAAAATATGTATGGTATGATCTCAATTTTTTGTACCAGTTGAGACCTGATTTGTGACCCAGTATATGATTTATTCTGGAGAATGTTCTATGTGTATTCAAAAAGAATGTGTATTCTGCTGCCATAGAATAAGATGCTTTGAATGTATCAGTTAAGTCCATCTAGTCCAGTATGCCATTCAAAGCTCTGATTTCCTTGTTGAGCTTATGTTTAGATGATCTGTCTAGTGCTGTGAGTGGGGTGTTAAAGTCACCTACTATAATTATACTATAATCATTGAGTTTCCATAGTTTTGTTATTAATTGGTTTATATATTTGGCTGTTCCCAAGTTAGAGGCATAAATATTTACAATTGTTAGATGTTTTTGTTAGATAGACCCTTTTATTATGATATAGTGTCCTTTTTCATCTCTTTTTAGAGTCTTTGGTTTAAAATCTAGTTTGGCTCATGTAAGGATGGCTACTCCAGTGTCCTTTTGATGTCCCTTAGCATGAAAAATGGTTTTTCACCCCCTCACTTTAAATCTGGAGGTGTCTTTGGGTTTAAAACGAGTGTCTTGCAGAAAGCATGTCAATGGGTCTTTTTTTTTTTTTTTTTTTTTTTTTTTTGTCTTGCTTTTTAATCCATTCTGACATCCTATTTCTTTTGACTGGAGCATTTAACCCATTTACATTCAGAGTGAATACTGAAAGATGTGAATTTGGTGCCATTGTATTATTTGTAAAGTCAGTTTTTTTGTAGATTGTCTCTGTTACTTTCTGTTTTTTCTTACTTTTTGGCTCTCTCTCCACTCAAAGGATACCCTTTAATATTTCTTGCAGGGCTGGTTCAATGTTCACAAATTCCTTTAGTTTTTGTTTGTCCTAGAAACTATTTATCTCTCTTTCTATTTTCAATGACATCCTTGTTGGATAAAGTATTCTTGGCTGCATATTTTTCCCATTTAGCAAATTGAATATATCATGCCAATCCTTTCTTGCCTGCCAGGTCTCTCTGGACAGGTCTGCTGCCAGCCTTAGATTCCTACCCTTGTAGGTTAAGGACCTCTTGTCCTGAGCTGCTTTCAGAATTTTCTGTTCATTTTTGTAATTTATAAGTTTCACCATGATATGTTGATGTGTTGACCTATTTTGTTGATTTTGAGAGGAGTTCTGTGAACCTCTTGGACTTGAATATCTGGTTCCTTCCCCAGATTAGGGAAGTTCTCAGCTATAATTTGTTTAAATAAAACTTTTACCCCTTTACCTATTCCTCATCTGCTGGAACTCCTATAAAATGGATGTTATTTTGCTTTACAGAATCAGTGATTTCCCTAAGTTTATCTTCATGATCTAATAGTTTTCTTTCCTTCTTATTTTCAGCTTCCTTATTTTCTATCATTTTAACTTCTATATCACTGATTTGCTCTCCTACTTCGTTCTTCCTCATTTTTACAGCCTCCACTTGGGACTGCATCTCAGGAATAGCATTTTAGGTCTTTTGTCTCTACAGTAAGGGATTCTCTAGTGTCTTCTCTACTTTTTGCAAGCCCAGCTAGTATGTTTATAGTCACTGTTGTAAATTCTAATTCAGACATCTTACTTATATCTGTATTGATTAAATCCCTGGCAGTGAATATTACCTTCTGTTCTCCCTTTTGGTTGCATTTCTCCATTTCATCGTTTTGTTTCAAAGGGAAAAGAAGAGACAAAGAGAAAAAAAATCAATAACAACAACAGAAAAAACAAACAGCTAGATCCTGGGTGTGTTTTGGTCTGCTTATTAAAAGAAACTAGACCCTAAAGTAAGAAAAAAATTAAAGAAAAACATAATACAATACATATATTACATAATTACATAATACAATGAAAGGAAACAAATATATATATATATATATATAATAAAGAATTGAAAAAAATACTAAAAATTAAAGAATAAAAATATACAAAGAATGCTGTATACAGTTTTCCCCAAGAGCTTTGCAGCCCTCTGTGATCAGTAAACCTGGTGAGAATGAGCTTTTTGTGCTGGTCTTCTGGTGGAAGGGCCTGTTGCATTGATTCTCCATTGTGCTTGCCCCAGTGAAAATGCACCTCCAGTACACAGAGGCAGGGCTTGGTGTAAGCAGCTCTGGGCACCACTAGGTGGTGCTGTTTTGCTCCTTGAAGTCTTTCAGCACCAATAGGTGGGATGAATATGGCTGTGCCCCACTTTCTAGCCCTGGAGATGAAAATTCACTCCCCCACTTTTCAGTAAACCATCGTAGAAAAGCAATCACTCTTGTCTTCCCAGTTTCCATCAGAACTCTATGTTCACTCAGCCTGTGACCAAGCTTTTTTAATTCAGGCACACTACTAAGTTTCAAAACTCCAAATTTTATGGACTCCAACAGCTGGACCTATGCTGTTCCTCCTGGGGTGGGGGTCTCTCCAGACTTCTGCCTTTTGCTGGACCTCTCCCAGGAAAGCAATTGCACAACCTGCAGTAGTTTGCAGTTTATGGCAACAAAGAGCAGAGAGCAGGCACTAGACTCACTGTTCTCAGCCAGCTTACCTGCTTCCATGCCTAAGAACTCTGCTGCACTCAGGTACCCTCCATTCTTCTTGTGGACCCTGGGGATCCTGAGAACTTGCCATCACACCTGGGAATCTGCTTCACTTCACCACCTGATCATCTGTAAGCCAGGCATGTCCCCCACTCAAGCAGACTTCTTAAGGTTCCAATTTTGCATTCTGCTGTTTCTAATACTCTGCAGTTAAGTGGCATCCCTCTCCTCTGCCATATTCTCAGATATATCATACTGGATTTAAGTCTCCATACCTTCTACCTTCCAAACGGTGGTCACTTTACTACTCGTAGACTTGCAGTATTTGAGACTCAGCTCTCAGATTGATCTCTTGGGTGTTCAGAATGATTTGGTACCTATCTAGTTGTGTTCAAGGGACAAAACAAACTTAGGGTCCCCCTGCTCACCTTAACTCCTCCCTCAAAATTGTGGTTTTAATTGGACCCATCACCATATCTATTTATTTAAAGCATAAAGGATAAAGTCCATCTATTTCAACATGATTGTTTTTTCATATACTCCTGTCTATTTTATTGTATTAATGTAAATGCAGTATTATGAGATCTATGTGTGATAACTATGAGATTCTTTGGTTTAGGTATTGGGCAGGTAATATACCTCTAGGTAGAAATTGGGGTTTCCCAAACAAGTGGACCTTCATAAAGCCCCTCATTATGGGAAGAAATTGATCATAGTAAAGAAAATATGAATTGTAGAGATAAGATAACATCTTTTTTTAAAAGATTTTACCCATTTATTTGACAGACAGAGATCACAAGTAGGCAGAGAGTCAGGCAGAGAGAGAGGAGGAAGCAAGCTCACTGCTGAGCAGAGAGCCCAATGCGGAGCTCAGTCCCAGGACCCTTCAATCATGACCTGAGCCGAAGGCAGAGGCAAACCCACTGAGCCACCCATGTGCCCCCTAAGATAACATCTTTTTCTCAATACTTCTATGAATTATTGAATCCAGAGTCTGAGAAATATGATTAATAGAAAAATCCTGGTAATAAGAAGTAATATGACCTTACTTTGTGGAGAAAAACCTCTTTGTGGCCTAGACTGAGATGCAGCAGCCCAAAGATTATTAAGTTAGATCTCAGCCAGCAGGTTATTGGAGGAGTGTTAACCACCAGTCTCTATGAATTGCAGGTTATTGGTATATCTCTATAGTAATCTGCATTTCCTGAATGACCAGAGGCTACCAGAAACCACTATGTCTCATCTCTCTTAAATTTAGATAATTAAAAGAAGATTTTTAAAAAATTCATATTTTTGTGATATAGCATGTAATCCATATATAATCAAAATGTAATTTAAAGAAAATAATCTAGAATTTTCAGATATTAACTATTAAAATTTAATATGAACTATGAAATAATGTTAAATATAAATAAATATATAACTCAGTCTAGTGGGAGCAAAGCTTTTCTTCCAAGAGAAACTAGACAAATTATTTTCTCCTATCCCCCAAGATGTATTCAAATTTATAACATCACTTCAAACATATTTATTTACCTAGTGTTGACCTTGAGGAATTATTTAGCATCCCTAATCTCCTGTTTATCCATATGTAACATTTGGATAATGTGATGGTTAATTTCCTATATCAACATGACTGGCCTAAGAGATACCAATAAAGTTGGTAAAATAGTATGTTAGGATGTGTCTGTGAGCATGTCTCCAGAAGATATTAGCCTTTGAATCAGTAGATTGAGTAAAGATGTCCTTTACGAATGCAAGATGCAAGTGAGCATCGTCCAATCGGCTGAGAGCCTGAATAGAACAAATAAGCATAGGAATGGTTAATTTGTTCTCTCTGCTTGAGGTGAGACATCTGTTGTCTACTGTTGTCTACTACCCTTGAACTTCATTGCTCCTAGTTCTTGGGCTTTCAGACTCAGACCAGCACTAAAACCATCTACTCTCTTTTTTCCCATTCTCAAGCCTTTGAACCTGGACTGAATTAGACAACAGGCTTTCCTGGTTCTCCAGTTTGTGGAAGGCAGATCACAGGACTTCTCATTGTCCATAACCACATGAGTCCATTTTTGTAACAAGTCTCCTGTTATATGCATGTATATTCTATTGGTTCTGTTTCTTGGAGGACCCTAAGTAATAAGGAAAATAATAAGACTTAGCTTATAGAGCTCTGGTGATGATAGATGTGTTAATATAGGTAAAGAATACAAAACAGTACCTGGCATATATATGATAAACACTCAACATTTTAGTTGCTCTTATAATTGTTGTTGCTGCTGTCATTGTTATTACTCAGCCTTTTGAAAGCCTGTGGTACATACATAAGAGTTCACATTTTGGCTTTCCTCTCCTGGCACATTTGTTGATCTTACAAGGCACAAAGAACACGTGATTCCTGGCACCCATATTTAAATGTAATTATGCATTCCACACTAGATTAAGCTACACAATGAACCAAATTTCAACAAAAATTTCCTGTGTTTCTTGTTAAACATTGCTGAATTCCTGATATATAACACAATACAAAGGAGAGAAGTAGTTATGAACCATTTCAGCTTACTCTCAGTTTATTGCCTGCAGTCATGAGGTCTTTAATATATGCTCAAATTTTAATTTTCCCTAATGGTATCCTGAATACTTAAACTGAAACTGAGCTGTCTCATTCTGTATTGAAGCTAGCTGTTGATGTGAATTGAAAGTACGTAAGACTTTCACTGATAATTCAAACTTTGTGAAGAGCTGTTTAGGTCCTTCACCAGCCAAGGTTGCCACAGTGTGGTTCTATTTAGGGACTTAGGACCTTGAAAGCAAAAGCAAGCTTGGAATGCTTAATGTGCCAGGACTTTTAAAACCTTTCTTTTGTGACCCACAAGAGAACTGGAATATTGTGTGTCTTCTTCAATGTAAGATCAAATTCTGTAATACCCTTAGGTTGGTTTGTTATTATTAACAATTCCATTTATTGAATGTCTAATAAATGCCAGTTATACAATGAGGTACTTTACATAAATTTAATTTAAATATTTAAAAAGTTCAAAAACAAAAGGGCCTTAAAATTTATACACGTTCACTATATCATACAGCTAGAACGTGTCAGAGTTGGATTCAGAATGAATTTTTTCTGACTATGAAAGTATATATTCAACTCATTTGAATATTATATTCCTGTATATAAAAATGCCAAAAAGTAATTAAGGAGTAGTAAGCACTAAGCTATATAGTACAAATGCAGAAATGAATTAGAAGCCATCTGACCCCATATAGAAACTGAAATCCATAGACATATCCAAAAAGTCTATGTATTAAAAAAAAAACTAAAGCCTTCCAAGCCATTATACCAGAAAAAAATGTGACATCTTGGGCTCTTCAAGGAAGGGATTTATGTAATATTGGAGAGAGTAATTAAATGATAGCAAATGTTAACAAATTTATTGAATAGACATTGATCTATTTACCATATATGAGCCCTTTACATACATGTTAAAGAACTATATAGGGACTTACTTGCTTTTTGGTATTGCCACTGCTTATTTCATAATGCAATCTCTGGCTGACATTATATATATATATATATATATATATATATTTTTTTTTTTTTTTAACGTAAGTACTCTTCTCTTGAATGTCTATCTTTTATTCATTCTCCATTTTTTTTTTTCTATTTCTTCTTAAGGATTGGAACTCAGTTCTTTGCATCTATTGCCATGTCCTGAAATTATAATTCTTGGTTCTTTCAACCTGCCACTTCCAATAACCACAGGGGGAAAAAAGTGCTATGCAAGCCAGTTGGCTCTATTTAGTATCATAAGGAAAAACTACATCTGCTTTTTGGATTAAACTATGCTTATAAAACCATGCCTATTTAGTTGACAGGGAGAAAAAAGTATAAATTACATGTTTTAGTTATTCTTGTTTTAGTACACTTCAGAGCTTTAATTTACCCTAGGTTTGCCCTTGAAAAAACTACTGAGAATTTCAATTTGTTGGTTCTTGGCCAGCTGTTTTCTTTTAGAATGGCAGCATGATATTTTCCAGAGTTACAATCACTTATGCCAATGCCTATTAGAGACTAAATACTGTTTGCCCCACGCACTTATTCTTCTGATGTAAAATTAGTTGCAATAAACACTCAGCAAAACTATAAGTTAATTCACAAAGTATTTTTTTAATTACTTCTTCTGTGCATTGTTAAGTGCTGGTGCTGTGACAAAGTATGATGAAATTTACCACATGGCCTATGGCCTTTAGGAGCTTCCAATTTCATAGTAGAAGGAAAATAGGGTGACAAAGCACATAAAATTTTTGCACAATAGTTATGGAATAAGTTCAGGAGAATCTGTAAATCAAAAGACATGAAGATTTTATTGTGAAATGAGTTAAGGTTGAGGAGAAAAATTGTGTGTGGTTTGTGTTCATGATCAAATGAGGTTTCATGGAGAAGGTACAAAGTAGAAAATATGTAGATGCAAAGGAGACCTCTTCTCTTATAAAAATGATAATAAAATTGTTTATTTAAAGTAGAAAATAGTTCACTGCTATGAAGACATAAAGTATATAATATGAGAAAAATATTTCATTACTTTTAATCCCTGGAATAGTAAATTCCTTAATTATTTAGCAAGTATTCAACATTTACCTAAAAAAAAAAATGCTTCTTTAGATAGAAAAATTGAATGAATTGCTGCCTCGTATAGAATCCCAGTAAAAAACTTGTGTTTACATGATTGATATTTAAAGTCATATCTCAAAAAAATTTATATAGATTTCATTCTGAGTGCTACATGTCTCAAAGTTCAGAAGGTGTAAATAAATTCTAATATTTTTAATCTTCATTTTATTTACATTGTGACTTTGAGAATAATTTGGAAGAATAAAGAATAGTATATACTGAAAGAGACTCATGTCTAAGCCAATATTGCTCTTACATAGGTTATAGATTTTTCAATGGTCCAACAAATTCTCAGTGCTAAAATGCACTTGGGACAAGAATTTAGTACATGCCTTCCAATGACTTTTTGTATGTCACTGTCATTTGATGTTTTATTATATCAAGAAAGAATGTAAATCTAGAAGGATAAAAATGAAGGAAAACATCGTAATTTTGTTTTTTAAATGTGGAACACCACTTTTTTAGTTTTGAGCGAGCAGTCATCAATAGTCATTAAAGGATTTGTTATCTTAAAAAACTAAATTATCTGGTAGGCTCAATATACTTAAACCTTGGAGAAACTAATGTTGGATATAGAGGAATTTTCAAACTTTTATTGAAGAACACTTAGTTTTGTTTTTTTGTTGTTTGCTTTAGGGTAAAGTTAAATGTTGATTCTTAAAAAAATATCAATTAAATTGTTCTGAGTTTATGAAATTAATTATTTAGATAGTTACTTTAGTATTGCTCATAGTCTTGGCATGGAAAAATTTTTAAAAATCATAATATCTCTACTAAAAGTTAAAAATTTAAGATGAAACTTTGTCACTAGAACATTTTTTAGCTCAAGATAACTGATGATAACATTCTCATGTTTATTCTATTAACACTTGATAGCAGTATCTTAAATGAGTTGAATCTAATGAAATAACTTTGCTAAAAATAGATACAAAATTGAAATGACTTATCCTGAAACAAGTGCCAACAAATAGCAGCTAAAGTTTTTATCAACAGATGGCTCTTGAAAATCCAAATTTTTTACCATCTGTAAATTCTATGATGAATTTTTTTAAAAACGTCAGTTTTCTAGGTTATTAAGAAAATCATTATTTCTTTGTGGACATTTCCAGAGGAGAAGTTTTCTATATTAGTAATTTGTGATATTGGCCTAGAAATTAAAACAAATATATTTGCCAAAAAACTAATTTATTAGACTTAATAATTTGAGCTAAGGGAAAGGTTTCTAGATAAAATCTTATTTTTTGTGGTATTATGTAGATACAAAGTTTTCCGTGTTTTAGAATATGTTTTGACTATTATTTGTGTCTGTACTCATAGGATTATTGCATTATTTAGATGTCCCTTTAAAATAATTTTGTGGTTCACATTAAAGGAAAAAAAATGCTCATATTTTACAGGGTGAATATGTATATTACAGAGGAAAGTTGTAGATGGTTTTTATCTCTTGGGCCATCATTTTAAATAAACAATTGGAAAGAGTTTTGTGACTGGAAATTTTGCTACGAAGTATATTAATTTACAAGTGAAACACCAGATCTTGGACTTTTAAATTAGAATCCCCAATCCAGTCATTTGCTGTTATGTTTATTTAATAAACACTGGAGACATAAAAATGAATCTTGTTTTCTCTATACACAAGACCCCCAGGTCCCATAAGAAAGACAGCCAAATAAACAGATAATGTAAAATATTTTAGGATTAAGACAGATGTGTACTTTTCAAAAAATAATTTAGAGGTGAAAATATGACAGTTAGATGCTTAATTTTATTAAAGGGGCCAGGAAAAGAAAGTCATCAAAATACTAGGAAGTTTAATGGAAACGGGACATAAAAATTCTAATTAAAGTTAACAAAATGTAAAGTTAACAAAAATGTAAAGAAGAAACATATTTCCTGACTCTATAACACTGACTGTATAAATTCTGATTGTATAACACTACTTTGGATTCAGAACACCACATTTGCAAATAACACTGATAAGCCAAATCATATAAGACAATAATGATAATAGAAACCACCTTACATGAGAAATGTTTGAGAAAATGGGATAAACAAACTTGATATATGACACTTTTTTAAAGGTATCTGAAATAGGATTATTGCAAGGGGAGTGTGTTTCCATAAAGAGGAAAAAAATAGGTAAAAATTAATGGGGGACAAATTTTAGTTTAATACTATGAAGAAAAATATTACGAAACCCTTGAGCCATTTAACGTCACATATTTTGGTGTAGATAAATTAAACCCATAATTTTTGATGTTCAAACAGTTGTCCAGTGCAAGTAGCAGTGAAAGTGGTGGTAAAATTAGTAATACTAGGGGGAGGAGTCAAGATGGCGGAGAAGTAGCAGGCTGAGACGACATCGGGTAGCAGGAGGTCAGCTAGCTAGCTTATCAAACCATTGAAAACACCTACAAATCCAACAGGAAATTGAAGAGAAGAAGAGCAACAATTCTAGAAACAAAATCGATCACTTTCTGAAAGGTAGGACCTGTGGAGAAGTGAATCCAAAGCCACGGGAAGACAGACTGCGGGGGCAGGGGTCGGCTCCTGGCAAGCAGCGGAGCAACGGAGCACAAAATTGGGACTTTTAAAAGTCTGCTCCACGGAGGGACATCGCTCCAGAGGCTAAACCGGGGGGAAGCCCACGCGGGGTCAGCGTAACCCCAGGTCCCGCGGGGTCACAAAAGGACCGGGGGTGTCTGAGTGCCACAGAGCTCGCAGGTATTAGAGCGGGGAAGCTGGCTACAGTGACAAAGCCGAGGAGCGAGCTCTCAGCCCGGGGTTACCTTGTGCCGGTCGCAGGCTGGATGGGCTCGGAGCGCGGCCGGAGGCCACGGAGACAGAAGTGAACGGGCGCTTGTTCTCCAAGTGCCAGCAATTGACTGCTTTCCTACCGGCATGACCGGAGGTCAGGGAGGCAGAGGTGGTTGGGCGCTTTTCTCTGAGAGCGCACTGAGGAGAGGGACCCCAAGCTCTCGGCTCCTCCAGGCCGGAGACTGGGAGGCCGCCATCTTCATTCCCGTCCTCCGGAACTCTACCGAAAGTGCTCAGGGAACAAAAGCTCCCGAAAGCGAACCCGAGCAGATTACTTAGCCGGGCCCCTGGCAAGGGCGGTGCCATTCCGCCTGCGGCAAAGATACTTGAGAATCACTACAACAGGCCCTGCCCACAGAAGATCAACAAGAAACGCAGCCAAGACCAACTTCGCTCACCAAGAACAGCGGAATTCCACAGCAGGAGAAAGCAAATCTTATCTGGACAAAATGACACGGTGAAAAAACTCACCACAGAAAAAAGAACAAGAGGCAGTACCGAAGGCTGGGGACCTAATCAATATGGACAAGGGTAATATGACAGATCTAGAGTTCAGAATGACAGATTCTCAAGGTTCTAGCTGGGCTCAAAAAAGGCATAGAAGATATTAGAGAAACCCTCTCCGGAGAGAAAAAAACCTTTCTGGAGAAATAAAAGAACTAAAATCTAACCAAGTTGAAATCAAAAAAGCTATTACTGAGGTGCAATCAAAAATGGAAGCTCTCACTGCTAGGATAAATGAGGCAGAAGAAAGAATTACTGACATAGAAGACCAAATGACAGAGAATAAAGAAGCTGAGCAAAAGAGAGACAAACAAATACTGGACCATGAGGAGAGAATTCGAGAGATAAGCGACACCATAAGACGACACAACATTAGAATAATTGGGATTCCAGAAGAAGAAGAAAGAGAGAAGGGAGCAGAAGGTATATTGGAGACAATTATTGGAGAGAATTTCCCTAATATGGCAAAGGGAACAAACATCAAAATCCAGGAGATGCTAAGAACGCCCCTCAAAATCAATAAAAATAGGTCCACACCTTGTCACCTGATAGTAAAATTTACAAGTCTTAGTGACAAAGAGAAAATCCTGAAAGCAGCCCGGGAAAAGGTCTGTAACATACAAGGGTAAAAACATTAGATTGGCAGCAGACCTATCCACAGAGACCTGGCAGGCCAGAAAGAACTGGCATGATATATTCAGAGCACTAAATGAGAAAAACATGCAGCCAAGAATACCATATCCGGCTAGGCTATCATTGAAAATAGAAGGAGAGATAAAGAGCTTCCAGGACAAACAAAAGCTGAAAGAATTTGCAAACACCAAACCAGCTCTACAGGAAATATTGAAAGGGGCCCTCTAAGCAGAGAGAGACCCTAAAAGTAGTAGATCAGAAAGGAACAGAGACAATATACAGTAACAGTCACCTTACAGGCAATACAATGGCACTAAATTCCTATCTCTCAATAGTTACCCTGAATGTTAATGGGCTAAATGCCCCAATCAAAAGACACAGGGTATCAGAATGGATAAAAAAACAAAACCCATCAATATGCTGCCTACAAGAAACTCATTTTAGACCCGAAGACACCTCCAGATTTAAAGTGAGGGGGTGGAAAACAATGTACCATGCTCATGGACATCATAAGAAAGCTGGGGTGGCAATCCTTCCATCAGATCAATTAGATTTTAAGCCAAAGACTATAATAAGAGATGAGGAAGGGCACTATATCATACTCAAAGGGTCTGTCCAACAAGAAGATCTAACAATCTTAAATATCTATGCCCCTAGCATGGGAGCAGCCAACTATATAAACCAATTAATAACAAAATCAAAGAAATACATTGACAGTAATACAATAGTAGCAGGGGACTTTAACACTCCCCTCACTGAAATGGACAGATCATCTAAGCAAAAGATCAACAAGGAAATAAAGGCCTTAAATGACACACTGGACCAGATGGACATCACAGATATCTTCAGAACATTCCATCCCAAAGCAACAGAATATACATTCTTCTCTAGTGCACATGGAACATTCTCCAGGGTAGACCACATCCTGGGTCATAAATCAGGTCTCAACTGGTATCAAACGATTGGGATCATTCCCTGCATATTTTCAGACCACAATGCTCTGAAGCTAGAACTCAGTCACAAGAGGAAATTTGGAAAGAATGCAAATACATGGAGACTAAAGAGCATCCTTCTAAAAAATGAATGGGTCAACCAGGAAATTAAAGAAGAATTGAAAAAATTCATGGAAACAAATGATAATGAAAACACAACGGTTCACAATCTGTGGGACACAACAAAGGCAGTCCTGAGAGGAAAATATATAGCAGTACAAGCCTTTCTCAAGAAACAAGAAAGGTCTCAAATACGCAACCTAACCCTACACCTAAAGGAGCTGGAGAGAGAACAACAAAGAAAGCCTAAACCCAGCAGGAGAAGAGAAATCATAAAGATAAGAGCAGAAATCAATGAAATAGAAACTAAAAAAACAATAGAACAAATCAACAAAACTAGGAGCTGTTTCTTTGAAAGAATTAATAAGATTGACAAACCCCTGGCCAGACTTATCAAAAAGAAAAGAGAAAGGACACAAATAAATAAAATCATGAATGAAAGAGGAGAGATCACAACCAACACCAAAGAAATACAAACAATTATAAAGTTGCTCGTAAGCAACTCTACGCCAACAAATTTGACAATCTGGAATAAATGGATACATTTCTAGAGACGTATAAACTACCACAACTGAACCAGGAAGAAATAGATAACCTGAACAGACCCATAACCAGTAAGGAGATTGAAACAGTCATCAAAAATCTCCAAACAAACAAAAGTCCAGGACCAGATGGCTTCCCAGGGGAAATCTACCAAACATTTAAAGAAGAATTAATTCCTATTCTCAAACTGTTCCAAAAAATAGAAATGGAAGGAAAACTGCCAGACTCATTTTATGAGGCCAGCATCACCTTGATCCCAAAACCAGACAAGGATCCCACCAAAAAAGAGTGTTACAGACCAATATCCTTGATGAACACAGATGCGAAAATTCTCACCAAAATACTGGCCAATAGGATCCAACAGTACATTAAAAGGATTATTCACCACGACCAAATGGGATTTATTCCAGGGCTGCAAGGTTGGTTCAACATCCGCAAATCCATCACTGTGATACAATACATTAATAAAAGAAAGAACAAGAACCATATGATACTCTCAATAGATGCTGAAAAAGCATTTGTCAAAGTGCAGCATCCCTTCCTGATTAAAACTCTTCAAAGTGTAGGGATAAAACGCACATACCTCAATATTATCAAAGCCATCTATGAAAAACCCACTGCAAATATCATTCTCAATGGAGAAAAACTGAAAGCTTTTCCACTAAGCTCAGGAACAAGGCTAGGATGTCCATTATCACCTCTGCTGTTCAACATAGTACTAGAAGTCCTAGCCTCAGCTATCAGACAACAAAAAGAAATTAAAGGCATCCAAATTGGCAAAGAAGGAGTCAAACTATCACTCTTTGCAGATGATATCATACTATATGTGGAAAACCCAAAAGGCTCCACTCCAAAACTGCTAGAACTTGTACAGGAATTCAGTAAAGTGTCAGGATATAAAGTCAATGCACAGCAATCAGTCGCATTTCTTTACACTAACAACAAGACAGAAGAAAGAGAAATTGAGGAGTCAGTCCCATTTACAATCGCACCCAAAACCATAAGATACCTAGGAATAAATCTAACCAAAGAGGCAAAGAATCTATTCTCCAAAAATTATAAAGTCCTCATGAAAGAAATTGAGGAAGACACAAAGAAATGGAAAAATGTTCCATGCGCATGGATTGGAAGAACAAATATTGTGAAAATGTCTATTCTACCTAAAGCAATCTAAACATTTAATGCAATCCCTATCAAAATCCCATCCATTTTTTTCAAAGAAATAGAACGAATAATCCTAAAATTTATATGGAACCAGAAAAGACCTCAAATAGCAAAAGGAATATTGAAAAAGAAAGCCAAAGTCAGTGGCATCACAATTCCAGACTTCAAGCTCTATTACAAAGCTGTCATCATCAAGACAGTATGGTACTGGCATTAAAACAGACATATAGATCAATGGAACAGAATAGAGAGCCCAGAAATAGACCCTCAACCCTATGGTCAACTAATTTTTGACAAAGGCGGAAGGAATATACAATGGAAAAAAGACAGCCTCTTCAACAAATGGTGCTGGGAAAATTGGACAGCCACATGCAGAAAAATGAAATTGGACTATTTCTTTACACCACACACGAAAATAGACTCAAAATGGATGAAGGACCTCATTGTGAGAAAGGAATCCATCAAAATCCTTGAGGAGAATTCAGGCAGCAACCTCTTTGACCTCAACCGCAGCAACTTCTTCCTAGGAACATCGCCAAAGGCAACAGAAGCAAGGGCAAAAATGAACTATTGGGATTTCATCAAGATCAAAAGCTTTTGCACAGCAAAGGAAACAGTTAAGAAAACCAAAAGACAACTGACAGAATGGGAGAAGATATTTGCAAACGACATATCAGATAAAGGGCTAGTATCCAAACTCTATAAAGAGCTTAGTAAACTCAACACCCAGAGAACAAATAATCCAATCAAGAAATGGGCAGAGGACATGAACAGACATTTCTGTGAAGAAGACATCCAGATGGCCAACAGACACATGAAAAAGTGCTCCACATCACTCGGCATCAGGGAAATACAAATCAAAACCACAATGAGATACCACCTCACACCAGTCAGAATGGCTAAAATGAACAAGTCAAGAAATGAAAGATGCTGGCGAGGATGCGGAGAGAGGGGAACCCTCCTACTCTGCTGGTGGGAATGCAAGCTGGTGCAACCACTCTGGAAAACAGTGTGGAGGTTCCTCAAAAAACTGAAAATAGAGCTACCCTATGACCCAGCTATTGCACTAGTGGGTATATTATCCTAAATATACAAACGTGGTGCTCTGAATGGGCACGTGCACCCAAATGTTTATAGCAGCAATGTCCACAATAGCCAAACTATGGAAAGAACCTAGATGTCCATCAACAGATTAATGGATAAAGAAGAAGTGGTATATATACACAATGGAATACTATGCAGCCAACAAAAGAAATGAAATCATGCCATTTGCGATGACATGGATGGAACTAGTGGGTATTATGCTTAGTGAAATAAGTCAATTGGAGAAAGACAACTATCATATGATCTCTTTGATATGAGGAAGTGGAGGTGCAATGTGGGGGGGTTGGGGGGAGGTAGGAAAAGAAAAAATGAAAGAAGATGGGATTGGGAGGGAGACAAACCATAAAAGACTCAATCTCAAAAAACAGACTGAGGGTTGCTGGGGGGAGGGGGGATGGGAGAGGGTGGTGGGATATGGACATTGGGGAGGGTATGGGCTATGATGAGTGCTGTGAAAGCTGTAAACCTGGCGATTCACAGACCTGTACCCCTGGGGATAAAAATACATTATATGTTTATTAAAATAAATAAATAAATTTAAAAAAGAAATAAATAGTAATATTAATAATAGAATAGTAGTACTATATTAGTAAACTATATAAGTATTAATAATACTATATTTAGTAGAATAGTAATACTATTAACATATTAAGCAATATAAATGAAGGCAATTCTTTGTCTGAAAGATTGCTATGGACCTCACTATTTTCACACATTTTTCTGGTTAGACATTAATTACTTATCTCCAAGAGTGGGGCAAATAAAGCAAAAATATTAAGCAATGTCTAAAGCTCCATATCTGGTAAGTGCTATGTGGGTTCAAAATGTGAGTTCAGGGGTGCCTGAGTGGCTCAGTCAGTTAAGTGTCTGACTCTGGATTTTGGCAAACACATCATTGTATACATAAAAGGATTGGGAGTACTCCAGGTAAATATGCTGTTAAGATATACTGAGTTTGAGTTTGTTTCATGTTGTTTTATTTTATTTTCAATGTAAATTACAACTCAAGATAATATGCAAATTGTAACATGAAAAATTTTGTTGAATATCAGGCTCTTGAGCTTTGATCATGCTACTGTTTTGTATTCTGATGGTAACATTGACATGTCTGATTTAGAAGTTATAAAATGTTTTAGAGACCTCACTGGCAAGGATAAAAATTAAAAGGGCTATCTGTGTTTATGCTTCAGAGCTTCATCTGGTTTCCAGATGGTTTTGACAAAAATTTACCCCATAGTGTAGTAGTGTAGTATTTGTAGTGTACATTAGCTAGGTTTTATGCCTTTTTCTTAGATGCTTGGCAATGACAATTTTAAAATAAATACTCATATAACCCTCAATGTTTTGGGTTTTGCCAATTCTAAGAGACAATTTTCAGTTTGTATAACAATAGAATTTAATTATAATTAACATTTCTATAACTTTTCTAAAGCATATGAAATTTTTGCTATTGTGTGAAGTATTGAACAATATTTCCTTTTCCAATACCATTTTAACATGTAATTATCATGATTATTTATAACATTTCATGCAATAATAATTGTTTACCCTTTTAATTTTAAGCATCAATGTATTCTGTTAAGTGCAAAAGTGCAAAAATTTAAAGTTGTAGCTTTTGCAGTATTGCTTAGACTTCAATGACCACATTTTATTCAGAATTAGTACACCAGGAAGCCAAAGTCTTTTAAGTTAAAGCTGAGTCCAAAGATGAGTCTCTTTTCCCACACTTTGGTATGCATCATAATCACCTGAAACTTTTTTTTTCCACCTGAAAGTTTCTTAAAAATGGGACAACTGGGTCTTTCCCAGATCCTTGGAGTCATTAATATTTACTGTAAGATTAAGCTTTTAATCCTCCACATTGTTATAAGTAACTGTGACTTGAATTTGCACAATACTCCAATAATATGAATACTGTTTGTATTAAATTTTATATTATAGAACACTAAGTTTTTTGAGTTAAAAGTTTATCACAGTTTAGATTGTATTGTATCTTTAGATAAATTTAAAGAGAATTAACATTTTGATGGTACTAATTGCATAATAGATGAATGTTGTATATTTTGCAACATAGTTAAGTCTTGTAGTTTCTCTCGGAAGTTTTATAGTTTAGCAGTATAGATTTTTTCCACGTCTTATAATTCTTAAGCATTGTATATTGTAAGTAATTTTATTTTTTATTTTCTTAAGATTTATTTGTTTATTTCAGAAAAGTGCTCAAGAGAGAAAGAACACTAGTGGGGGCAGGGGAAAAGCAGTGGAGATGGAGAAGCAGAATCCCCACTGAGCAGGGAGCCTGATGCAGGGCTCCATCCAAGGACCCTAGGATCATGATCCAAGCCAAAGACAGAGGCTTAACTGACTGAGCCACCCAGGTGAGCCTTAAGTTATTTTAAATGTGTTATTTTTATTTTTAAAATCATTCTTGTCTCTCAGTTAAGTGTCTGTCTTTGGCTCAGGTCATGATCTCAGGGTCCTGGGATGGAGCCCCACGTCAGGCTTCCTGCTCAGTGGTTAGCCTGCTACTCTGTCTCCTCCCCAGTCATGCTCTCTCTTGCTATCTCTGTCTCTTTCTTGCTATCTCTGTCTCTCTCTCAAATAAATAAATAAAATCTCTAAAAAATTTTTTTAAAAATAAGATCATTATTGATAGTAAATAGAAATACAATTGGTTTAGCTTACTTCAGAGTAAATCTTGGAAATGTATACCAGCCAGTATTTATGAGAAATTTTTTAATGGTACTCTTCACAATGTCTTCAAATATGTGAAATAACAATGTGCGTTAAAGTGACTAAGTAAAACATGAATTCACTTATTGAAAATAAACCAAAACTAAAAAAAAAAAAAAAAAACCCAAAAAACCCACAACTACATTTAATATCTTAAATTAAAAAAAAAATGAGAATAAAAAAGTTCTTGAGAACTACATAAGGTATGATGAAAAAAGGTATGAGAAAGAACTGGGTTGGTACTATTTTAGTTCTTAAAATGTGGATTTTTTGTAGGAGTTGATTTCATTATGATGACATGATTATATATTACATATATTGCACTAAAATTATGGAACATCACATATGTTAAATAATTAAAGAAATAAATGTGTTTCAGAACTATTCATATCATTTATTCAAAATTAATTCAATAAAATGTGTTGATATTTATTATTAGTATTAATGTGTCAGGAACTATTCTAGATTATTTTTCATACAGCAGAAGGGACAAAACTGGAAAAAAAATCTCTCCTTTTATGGAGGTTGTTTTCATAGGAGAAAGGAGACTTCACATTACTGAATAAATTGGTGAGAGGGATTATAAAGAGACATAGTATAAAGGACAAGAGATACAGTAACAGAGATCAAAGTGCAGAGAAGATAAAACCAGATCTATATTCATAGACACATTATTGTCAGGAAAATTTGAATGAATGTGATGCATAAGAGATTACAAGATAGTAGTGTACTAGAAAATGTTTACTGAATATGTGGTGTAAATATTTAAACTCTCAGTTGTGCATTACTGTATATGAAGTGGGAAGAGCACACAAATGGCTCTTGGGAGGCTATAGGAACAAGCTCCAGCACATCATGATTGAAGATGTAGGCAGAAAGAACTTTTTAAATTATTACTTTTAAAAATATTTTATTTATTCATTTATTTTAGAGAAAGAGTGTGAGTAGGGGCAGGGAGAGGGACAGACTCCACCCTGGGCACAGAGCCCCACATGGGGCTCAATCTCATGACCCTGAGATCATGACCTGAGCCAAAATCAAGAGTCTACTGCTTAACTGGCTGAGCCATCCAGGTGCCCCAGGAATTACTTCTAAAAACCACATAAGAAAAGAGTGAGCTGAAATTTGAGGATGAAAAATGAATATATTTAATAAATTTCAGGTCCCATTATATATATTTGAAAAGTTATGAGAATTAGGATATTACAGATATATGGTTGTGGTACAGAGTGGAGTGTTTAAATAGAGATAACGGTGGGGATGCACTACCTAGAAATATGTTTTTCATATTTCATCATAAAATTGAACAGCTGAGATGAAATATAAGAAAAGAAGTCAAAGTAAAAGAAGACTAGGATACTACGAGGATCTGGTATGTCGATATTGAAATCATAACAAATTATTTCAGAAAATGTGGTGGGGGCACCTGGGTGGCTCAGTGGGTTAAACCTCTGCCTTTGGCTCAAGTCATGATCTCAGGGTCTTGGGATTGAGCCCTGTATTGGGCTCTCTGCTTAGCAGGGAGCCTGCTTCGTCCTCTCTGTCTGCCTGCCTCCCTGCCTACTTGTGATCTCTCTCTCTCTCTCTCTCTCTCTCTGTCAAATCAATAAATAAAATCTTAAAAAAAAAGAAAAGGTGGTGAATTTAGATGATAAAATGTTCAATTAGTATAAGGAAGTGACCTATAACTCCAGAAAGTTGGAGACTTTAAAGGGTATGGAGAAGAAAATGTATGCAAGTGGCAATGAGGAGCCTGGAGAGTATATTCTCTTACCTCTAGGTTTATGGTGATAGATTTGGGGAAAAACACCCACCCCATACACACAAGCTCCCACACATATACACTTGAAAGAGTTGCAATTTATGGGTCCTAATCTTTGTACAGTGGGATCATGTTCATCAATCAGCCTACTTTGGGTAAGGAGGTGGAGAGAACACTCAGAGTGGAAATTATTAAATAGGGAATTTTTCTGATTATTAGTGGCGAGTCCTCACGAGCACAGTAAAAGTGTTCCTGAGGTTGGAGAGGGATGTGAGATTGTGAAAGAATAAGGGATGAGAGATAGCCTGTGAATCTTGACTTATAATGACTGAAGTAAATAGAGATGCAGGTCTTAATTAGATGATTTCTACTTTAATCTTGTGAAGAGATGATTTAAAATTTCTAATTATAAGCATTCTTTCAGGGATTAGTCTACTAGACAGAATATGATGAAGCAGGGAATGGTGGGGAAAAATAAGGAGAACTTACTAGGACCATACGGAAATATGGTAGCTGAAATCATAGAGGTCAAGGAAATAGTTTTACCAAAAAAAAATGGCCATACAAAATTGTTCTAGTCATCCATCAAAATAACATATATGGTAATTCTTTTTAGATTTATACTTATTTTAATGAAGAAATAGAAGAGGAGCGCCTCATTGGCTCAGTTGAGTAAGTGTCTAACTCTTGATTTCTGTTCAGGTTATGATCCTTGAGATGTGAGGTCAAGCCCAGAGTGGGGCTCCCCCCTCAGTGTAGAGTCTGCTTACAATTCTCTTGCTCTCCCTTTGTCCCTTCCCCTCCCTTACACGTTCTTTCTTAAAAAAAAAAAAAAAAAAAAAAAAGAAAGAAAGAAAAAGAAGGTAAAATTTATCAATGTATTTAGCCATTTAGCTTAGCAAAGACATTTGAATTCTTACACTGAGACAAGGATTCTTCCAGGGATTGGATTTATTTTTAACATTTAATTTTTAAATTATTACAGATTCATGTACAACTGAGAGAATAATGCAGAGATATCCTGTGTACCCTTCACCTAATTAATCCCAATGGTAACATTTTAAATAACTCTACTATAATATCCCTACCATGAAATTGAATTGATAAAATCCATAGACATTATGTAGATTCCTCCAATTTTACTATAGTCATTTTTTTTTGTGTTGGGGGGGACACATGTATGTATATGTAGTTAGTCCTATGAAATATTATCACATCTCTAAATTTGTGTGACTACCACCACAGTCAAGATACAACATACTGCCACCACAGTGATCCCTTGTGCCCCCCTTTATACCCACAGCAACTTTCATCTATGTCCCTTACAAAACCTGGAAACCACTAACCTGTTCTTCTTTTGTATAATTTCGTCATTTCAAAGATTTTACATACATGAAATAAAACAGTTTGTGACCTTTGGCCTTGGTTTTTCCCTTGGTACAATTCTACTAAGATTCATCCAATTTGTTGCATCCATCAGTATGCACTTGTTCCTTTCTATTATTGAGTAGTATTCTCTTGCTAAGTATTACAACTGTGGATATGCCACTGTTTGTCCAACCATTAGCTAATTGGAAGCCATTTGAATTGTTTCAAGTTTGGGGTTATTATGAAAGCAGTTTCTATAAATATTTGTGTATAGCTCTTTTATGAATATAAATTTTCATGTTTCTGGGATAATGTCCCAGAGTGCAGTTGTTTGTCCATATGTAAGTACAACTTTACTTTTGTAAGAAACTGCCAGCAGTTGTATTGTGTTATATTCCCACCAGCAATGTATGAGATATCCATCCATTTTCTGCATCTTCACTAGCATTTGGGTTTTCACTATTTTTTATTTTAGGCATTCTGATAGCTATATGGTGATATTTCCTTGTGGTTTTAATTTGTTTTCTCTATGATTAAATATAGTGAACATCTTTTCATGTCCTTATATACCATCTGTATATATTTTTCAGTGAAATATCTGCTCATGATTTTTATCCATTTCAAAATTGGATTTTTTTAAGTTGATCTTGATGAGTTATTTATATATTCCAGATACAAGTTCTTAGTTGGCTATGGGATTTACAGTTTCTCCCAGACTATAGCTTATCTTTTCATCTTCTTCAATGGGTTTTTGTAGTGTAAAAGTTTTTAAATTTCTTGAGGTGCAATTTATCAGTATTTATATTTATGCGACATGCTTTTGGTATCACATCTAAGAACATTGTCTAGCTCTAGATCTCAATTTTCTCCAGTGTCTTTTTTCTACAAGTTTTTATACTTTGACATTTTTATATGTCTATGATCCAAGTTGTGTTAATGTTTTTATAGGGTGTGAAACTTAGGTTGATAGTTGATGTTCTTATTTTTGTTGTTGTTGTTTTGCCTATGAATTTCTAGTAGTTCTAGTTCTAGCACCATTTGTTAAAAATACTTTCCTTCATTAAGTTAATTTTGCACCTTTGTAAAAAATTAATTAGGAATATTAGTATGGTCTATTTGGGGGTTCTCTATTCTGTTCCACTGATCCATGTGTCTGTTGTTATACCAAAACCATTGATTACTATAGCTACATTGTAGGACTTCATATCAGGCAGAGTAATTCCTCCCTCCTTCTCCTTTTCCAAGATTATTTTAGTTGTTCTATGACTGTGATTTTTTATGTAAATTTTAGGAAAATCTTATATGTGTCTACAAAAATCTTTCCTTGTTTTTTTAGTAGAAATTACATTAATTCTGTGTATTAATTTGAGAAAAATTGGCATTTTCACTATGTTGAGTGTTTTAATATTTGAACATGACATGATTTTCAATTTACTGGGTCTTTTAAAATTTATTTTATTGGGACCTGGGTGGCTCAGTGGGTTAAAACCTCTGTCTTCGGCTCAGGTCATGATCCCAGGGTCCAGGGATTGAGCCCTGTATTGGGCTCTCTGCTCAGTGGGGGGGCTGATTCCTCCTCTCTCTCTCTCTGCCTGCCTCTGCCTACTTGTGATCTCTGTCAAATAAATAAATAAAATCTTAAAAAAATTATTTTATGACCATTCATTATTGTTTTAGAATTTTTATTTTGATTATGGTTGACATGCAATGTTATATTAGTTTCAGATGTACTACTTAGTGATTTGACAAGTTTATACATTGAGCTATGTCCACCACAAGCATACGTGCCATCTGTGCCATTACATCACTGTCATTACAGTATCATCAACTGTATTCCTTATGATCTGCTTTTTATTCTTATGACTTTCTCATTCCATGCTTGAGGTCTGTAACTTCCTCTTCTCTTCATTCCTTTTACCAAACTCTCCAGCACTCTACTCTCTGGCAACCATCAGTTCTCTGTATTTATAACTTTGGTTAGTCTTCTTTTTGTTGTTTATTCATTTTTTAGATTCCATTTATGAATGGAATCATATGGTATTTATCTTTCAAAGTCTGATATATTTCACTTAGCATAATGTCTTCTAGGTCCCTCTGTGTTTTCTCAAATGGCACCATCTCATCATTTTTAATGACTATATAGTATCCCATGTGTGTACACACACATACTCTTATATACATACCACTTTTCTTCATCCATTTGTCTATTGGTGGACACTTCAGTTTACTTCCATGTCTTGACTGTTGTAAATAATGCTGCATTAAATATAGGGGTGCATATATCATTTTGAGTTAAGTGTTTTCCCCGGATAAATATCTAAAAGTGTAATTATTGGACCATATGGAAGTTTTATTTTAATTTTTTGAAGAACCTTATTTTTTTCCATGGTGGCTGCACCAATTTACATTCCTGTCAACAGTGTGCAAGGGTTTCTTTTTCTCTACATCCATGTCAACACTTATTTCTTGCCTTTTTGATTTTAGCTATAACAGGTGTGAAGTGGTGTTATCTCACCTTTTTTTTTTTAAGATTTGTTTATTTATTTGAGAGAGAAAGAGTGCAAGCAGGGGGAGGGGCAGAGGGAGAGAGAATCCCAAGCAGACTCCCTACTGAGTACAGAGCCTGATATGGGGCTCAATCCCACAACCACAAGACCGTGACTCCAGCTGAAACCAAGAGTAGGATGCACAATCAACTGGGCCATAAAGCACTCCTCACCGTGGTTTTGATTTGAATTTCCCTGACAATTAGTGATATTGGACATCTTTTCATGTATCTCTTGGCCACTTCTATGTCTTTGGAAAAATGTTTATTCAGGTCCTCTGTCCATTTTTTAAATTGTATTGTTTTGGTAGTACATTGTATGAGTTCTTTATTTATTTTGGATATTAAGCCCTTATCAGATATATCATTTGTAATGTCTTCTTCTGTTCAGTAGGTTGTCTTTTTGTTTTGTTGATGGTTTTTCTTGCCATTCAAAAGCTTTATTCACAACAAAGGAAATAATCAACAAAACTAAAAAGTAGTCTACAGGATGGGAGAAGATATAGCAAATGACATATTTGATAAAGGGTTAGCATCCAAAATATATAAAGAACTTGTAAAATTCAACACACACACACACACACACACACACACACACATATATGCAAACACACACACAAATGAATAATCTAATTTTTAAATGGGCAGAAGACATGAATAGACAGTTTTCCAAAGAATACATAACAGATGCCCAACAAACATGAAAAGAAGCTCAACATCTCTCATCCTCAAGGAACTGCAAATCAAAACTGCACCAAAATAACACCTCACAGTTATCAAAATAGCTAAAATCAACATCACAATAAATAAAAGTGTTGGCAAGGATGTGAGGGAAAAGGAACCCTCATACTGTTGATGGGAATGCAAACTCGTGCAACCACCGTGGAAAACAGTATGGGGGTTCCTCAAAAAATTAAAAATAGAACTACTCTACAATCCAGCAATTGTAGTACTTGGTATTTCCACAAAGAACATAAACATATGAATTCAAAGTGATACATGCATCATGAAACACAATGAAAAAACAACAGTCCAAAATCTCTAGGATACACCAGAAGCAGTTGTAAGAGGAAAGTATATAACAATACTGGTTTACATCAAGAAATAAGAAAAGCTCATATAAACAATCTAATCTTATGGCTAAAGGAACTAGGAAAAGAATGAACAAAGTCAAGGTGAGTAGAAGAAAGGAAATAATAAAGATAAAAGCAGAAATAGATAATGTAGTGACTAAAAAAGAATAGAAAAAAATGAAACCAAGAACATGTTCTTTGAAAATATAAAAAAAATTGAAATCCTTAGCTAGATTCATCAAGAAAAAAAAAAAAAAAGAGAGAGAGAGAGAAAGTACTCAAGTAAAATACTAAATGAGAGAGGATAGAAACCTACACCACAGAAGTACAAAGGATTAAAAGAAAATGTTGTGAAAAATTATATGCCAACAAAGTGGACAACCTAGAAGAAATGGATGAATTCCTAGAAATATACAATCTTCCAAAATTGAACTAAGAAGAAATAGAAAATCTGAGCAGATCAATTACAGGTAACAAAATTGAATCAGTAATCCCAAAACTACCAATATAAAAATCCGGGACCAGATAGATTCATAGATTCACAAGTGAATTCTACCAGATATTTAAAGAAGAGGTAATACCTCTTCTCCTCAAACTATTAAAAAAAAAAAAAAGAAAGAAAAAGAAAAAAGAAAAAAAAAGAAAAGAAAAGGAAGAAAAACTTCCAAATACATTCTATGAGACCAACATTATACTGATATCAAAACCCAGACAAAGGCACAACAAATAAAGAAAACTACAGGCCCATATTCCTGATGAACATACATATAAAAATCCTCAACAAAATATTAGCAAACCACATACAACAATATATTGAAAATATCATTCACTAAAATCAGGTGAGATTTATACCTAGGATACAAAGATAGTTCAATATTTACAAATCAGTTAGCATCATACACATAGATAATAGGTGAAGAGAAAGCATTTGACAATCTACCATATCCATTCATGATATAAAGTCTCAACAAATGGGGTTAGAGGGAACATACCTCAAGTTAATAAAGCATATGTGAAAAACCCACAGCTAACATTTTCCTCAATGAGGAAAAAGTAAGAGCTTTCTTTTTAAGGTCAGGAACAAGACAAGGATGTCAGCTCTCACCACTTGTATTCAACATAATATTAGAAGTCCCAGCCACATCAATTAGACAAGAAAAAAAAATGAGGCTTCCATATTGGTAAAGAAGAAGTTAAATTGTCACTATTTGCAGACAACATGATACTATACATAGAAAATCTTAAAAGATTTCACCAAAAAACCCCTAGAAATAAAAAACAGTTTAGAAAGGTGGCAGGATACAAAATTACTACCCAGAAATAAGTAGCATTTCTCTGCACTAACAACAGTTACAGAAAGAGAAATTAAAACACACACACACACACACACACACACACACACACACACCATTTACAATTGCACCAAAAATAAAGTAAAATAAAATGCCTAGAAATAAACTTAACCAAAGAGGTGAAAGGGCTGTACTCTGAATGGTGTTGTGTTTTAAATTTTAGTTTTCAAATGTTTGCTGTTAGTACATAGACATATCATTTTTGGGGGTGAACTTTTATGCTCCTGTCTTGCCAAATTCATTTATTCTCAGAGTTTGTTTATTGTAGCTTCCTTGAGATTTTTTTATGTAGATAATCATGCCATCTGCAAAAATAAAGTTTTTCTTCCTTTCCAATTTGTCTGGCTTTTATTTCTTTTCCTTGCCATGTTGCAATGGCAAGAAATGTACTATGTTGACTAGTTTTGTGAGAGCAGAAATTTTTGCCTTGTTCCTGATCTTAGGGAAAAAGTCCTTCACCATTAAAAAAGATATTTGCTGAAACTTTTTTGTTTGTTATAAGTTTTCTTTATCATTTTCTAATATTTCTAGTTTACTGAAAAAATATATCAATGAGATAATTGGGTTTTTAAAAATGTTTTTACTGTGTCAGTTAATGTGATCATAAAGTTTTTATTTATAGCTAGTCAATATAGTAGATTCATTGATTCACCTTTGAATATTGAACCAAACTTGCATATCTGGAGAAAGTCTCAGTGGGACATGGGACTTGTGATTTTTTTTTCTATATAACTGCATTTAATTTCCAGATATTATCTTGAGGACTTTTGCATGTAAGGTGTTGGAAGATTTTGGTCTATAATAATTTTTTTCCAGTTCTTTGGTTTGGTATAGGTAAGACTGGCCTTATAAAATGAATTGGAAAGTATTCCTTCCTCTATTTTATGTAATAAAAATTTCTTTAATATTTGGTGATATTCTTCAAAAAAAAAGCATAAGAGCGTGGAGATTTATTTTTGGGCTCTTGTTAATGTGTTTAATTTCTTTAACTTTATGGGAATATTCAGATTGTTCATTCCATCTTGGTTGAATTTAGTAGTCTTCTATCTTCTAATCATTATTAATCTTACTAAGGCTTATCATTTTTACTTATTTTTTAAGGAGTCAGCTCTTTGTTTCGTTTTTCATATTGTTTATCTGTTTCAAGTTAATTGATTTCTGTTCTCATCTTTATTATTTTCTTCTTTCTGCTTGCTTTTGGTTTATTTCTCTTTTTTGTGTTGTTTCTTGAGGGAGGGACTTCGATTTTCTTTTTCTTTTTAATTTTTTTTTTTTTTTTTTTTAGCAAGGGACAGAGAGAGAGTTTGGGGAGGGTTAGAGGGAAAGGGAAAGAATCTTAAGCAGGCTCTAGTGGGGCTTAATTTCACAATCCTGAGAAGATGAACTGAGCTTAAATCAAGAGTCAGGAGTTTAATTGACTGAGTCACCCAAGCATCCCAAGACTTAGATTTTCAATTTGAGATCTTTCTTCTTTTCTAATGTAAACACTTGGTGCTACATATTCCCTTCTTAGGACTATCTTAGTTATGTTCTGTGCACTTTGATATTTTCTTTTAATTTTTACTTTATTCTATGCTTTTATGTATTTTTAACGTTTTTTAGATCTTTTTCCTATGGATTTTCTGGAAGTATATTACTTAATTGTCACATATACAAAGGTTTTCTTGTCATCTTTCTAATACTGATTTTAGTTTGGTTGTGGTTTATTAGATAACACCCTCTGTGGGGGTTCCCTTATTTTAAACTTATTGATGTTTGGGTCTTGGCCTGGGGTATGGCCTATCATAAATATTCCATGGGTGCTAAAAAAGAAGTGCAATCTACTGTTGTTGGATATTTATCTATATTAATTAGTTTGTGTTAGTTGACTGTGTTATTGAGTTTTCCTATATCTTTGCTGATTTTCTGTCTAATAGTTGTATCAGTTGCTGAGTGGGCATTAAAATCACCAACTATTATCAGACATTTATTTATTTCTCCTTTCCATGGTACCAATTTTTGCTTTATATATTCTAAAGCTCTTTAAATTTTCTAAAGCTCTGGCTAACTGAACATAATAATAATAAAAAATAAATAATAAATAGTAGAACTCTATTGTTTGGAGCATAAACATTTAGATTCATTATGTATTTTCTGTAGATTAATACTAATATTATTAGGTAATATTTCTCTTCATCTCTAAGAATTATCTTTGTGCTGAAGTTTATTTTATCTAATACAACAGTCATTCCTTTTTTTAAAATGTTTGCAAGATATTTCTTTCCCCATATTTTTATTTACATTTTACCTTTGTTATTGACTTTTCAATGAATATCTGGTAAACAGTATACATTTAGCTCTATTTTTAAAAGTCCATTCTGCCAATCTCGTTCAACTGGTGTATTTACATATTTACATTTAAAGTAATTATTGGTATGTTGTGGCTCTAATATTTTCTTTCATTATTTGTTTTCTGTTTGTTTTCTTAGTGTCTTGTCCCCTTGTGTATTTTTTGTTTGTTTGTTTTGTTTTCCTTGGAATACTTTAACATTTTTTAAAAATTCTATATTGATTTATTTATAGAGTCCTACTGGGACCAACTGACACTGGAGGCAGTGAAGGGTTTCAGAGAGTCAATTCACCTTGCTTCCTACCACTTCCTTATTCAGTCTCATTACTAATGGGTTTGTGTCAAACTTCCTATGATTGTGTCATAACCAGGATATTTTGGTTGTAATAATGAAGTACTGAGTGAAATTCTGTCTTGGCCGGAAGTAAAAATTAAAATTGGATTTTTATCCATTTTTAAATTTGGTACATTATTCATAATTAAATAATTAAAAATATAAAATGCAAGAAAAAAACATACTTTTGAGGTCATTTGCAGATTTTTTCAATATATCAAATAATTGTTGTGTAGATTGATTTCACTTTTTTATTATGTTATGTTAGTCACCATACTGTACACAATTAGTTTTTTTTTCTCTCTCTCTACTTTTTGAGGTAAGCCATTAGTTTTTGATGTAGTGTTCCATGATTCCTTGTATGGGTGTCACACCCAGTGCTCCATGCAATATGTGCCCTCCTTTATTACCCACCACCAGGCTCACCTATTCCCCCACCCCCTCCTTTTTAAAATCCTCAGCTTGTTTCTCAGAGTTCATAGACTCTTGTGATTTGTCTCCCCCTCCCATCCCCCCTTCATTTTTCCCTTCCTTCTCCTAATGTCCTCCATGCTATTCCTTATGTTCCACAAATAAGTGAAGCCATATGATAACTGACTTTCTCTACTTGACTTATTTAACTCAGCATAATTTCCTCCAGTCCCATCCATATTGACGCAAAAGTTGGCTATTCATCCTTTCTGATGGCTGAGTAATATTTCATTGTGTATATGGACCACATCTTCTTTATCCATTCATCTGTTGAAGGGCATCTCAGCTCTTTCCACAGTTTAGTATTGTGGACATTGCAGCTATGAACATTGGGGTATATCCGTATCTATGGGGTAAATTTCTGGTCATAGGGTAGCTCTATTTTTAATTTTTTGAGGAACCTCCACACTGTTTTGGTAAGTGGTTGCAACAACTTGCATTCCAACCAACAGTGTATGAGATTTTCCCTTTCTCCACAACTTCAGCATTTGTTGTTTCTTGCCTTGTTCATTTTGCCATTCTAACTGGTATAAGGAGGTATCTCCATGTGGTTTTGATTTGAATTTCCCTGATGCCTAATGATGATGAACACTTCTTCATGTGTCTGTTAGCCATTTGTATGTCTTCTTTGGAGAAGTGTCTGCTCATGTCTTCTGCCCATTTTTTGACTCAATAATTTGTTTTTTGGGTGTTGAGTTTGAGAAGTTCTTTATAGATCTTGGATATCAGCCTATTGTCTGTAGTGTCATTTGGGAATATCTTCTCCCATTCCGTGGGTTGTCTTTTTGTTTTTTGACTATTTTCTTTGCTGTGCAGAAACTTTTGATCTTGATGAAGTCCCAAAAGTTCATTTTTGCTTTTGTTTCCCTTGCCTTTGGAGATGTGTCTTGAAAGAAGCTGCTGTGGCTGATGTCAAAGGCATTACTGTGTTCTTCTCCAGGATTTTGATAAATTCCTGTCTCATATTGAGGGCTTTCTTCCACTTTGAGTTTATCTTTGTGTATGGTGTAAGAAAATGGTCAAGTTTCATTCTTCTGTATATAGCTGCCCAATTTTCCCAGCACTATTTATTGAAGTGACTTTTTCCATTGGATATTTTTTCCTGCTTTGTTGAAAATTAGTTGACCACAGAGCTGAGAGTCCATGTCTGGGCTTTCTATTCTGTTCCATTGGTCTATGTATCTGTTTTTGCACCAGCACCATGCTGTCTTGGGGATCACAGCTTTGTAAAATAGGTTGAAATCAGGCAATGTGATGCCCCCAGCTTTGTTTTTCTTTTTCAACATTTCCCTGGAGATTTGGGGTCTTTCCTGGTTCCATACAAATTTTAGTATTGTTTGCTCCCAAAATTTGAAATTGCCATTGGTATTTTGAATGGGATGGTGTTGAAAGTATAAATTGCTCTGGGTAGCACAGACATTTTAGCAATGTTTATTCTTCTGATACATGAGCATGGAATGTTCTTCCATCTTTTTGTAACTTCTTCAATTTCTTTCATGAGTGTTCTGTAGTTCCTAGAGTATAGATCCTTTACTTCTTTGGTTAGGTTTATTCTAAGTTTGTAGATTGATTTCAATTATACTCATATACCTTGGTTTTGGGGAAAAAATTCAATAATATATTGAAACTCAATATCTCAATATAATAACATAATTTTTTATGTTTAATAATCCTACAGAAAATATGCCATGCATATACCTCTTTGTCTCCATGTGTATTATTTTTAATTATTTTATATAAATAAGTATAGAGGTCTAACTGTGGAAAATTTTGTTTAAGCAATTTTTCACAATAGTCACAAAAAAGATTTAGAAGGAAAAGATATTTTCCTAAAATGAGGGTAGGTACTACTTTAGTTCAACAGTTAGCCTTATACTTGAATTCTGGAATCACACAATCTTTTCAAAAGCATAAGATGAAATTATGTAATAATCACATGCATGAGAGATAGAAACACAAAGGTATTAGCATAAATCTATCAAAATATTTGCCAATTGATATATAAAACAAAATCAGTAACGTTTATCAACCAATGTATAATTTATTTGATGAAATTAATATAATAATATGAAGTGGTAGAGATGATAAAATGAACAAAACAAGTTGTCTCTAATAAATGAATATATGTATTGTAATTCTGGCAGTCATTTTTTAGTTCATTTGGAGACATTAACAAGGGATGATGCTATGAAAAAGAAAGTTGAGGATTAGAATAATGGATATGAACCAGCATATGATAAAGCTATAATAAATTTTAAATAGTGCTATTTAAAGATTGTGAAAATCAATTCAATACACAATATTTTTTTCTCCAGAGTAATATATGATAAACATATTTTTACAAATCAGCAAGAAATAGAAAGATCTCATTAAAGGCAGTGGTATAATTGTTCACTTTAAACAAAAAGAATCCTAAAAATATTCCCAAAAAGAAGGTAAGAAAATATGAAACAAGTAAAATACAAATAAGATTGGTCTTTTAAAAAATATTTTATTCATTTATTTGACAGACAGAGATCACAAGTAGGCAGAGAGGCAGACAGAGATAGAAAGGAGAAGCAGACTCCTCACTGAGCAGAGAGCCCAGTGTGGCTCTTGATCCTAGGACCCTGAAATCATGACCTGAGCTGAAGGCAGAGGCCTAACCCACTGAGCCACCCAGGTGCCCCAAAATATGGTCTTCTTTGTTAATCTTGTATTTCCTGCTTTTGATAGAGTTTTAATTACAAGAAGAATTTGATATTTTTTATTTAATCTGAACAAACACCAGAAGAATTGTGCAAATAAATAACAAATGACAGGCATATGGCATTCATTTAATAAATATTATGTAGACTCTTGTACACCAGTCTGTATTCTAAGTCCTGGGAAGGAGCTAGGGAATTAGCCAACATCCCTATACTTGGATAAAGATTAAGGCAAGTGGGTGGATGGTCAGGGAAGGCTTTTGGACAATTGCTTGTGAAATTTCACCTTCATGACTAAGAGGAGAGGTTCAAATCCTAATTAAAGGTAAAACCTCCCCCTAAAATATAGCTGCTACACAGATTTAATGGATTGCCACTGTGTTAATGAAGTAGCATGCTACCTGATTCTCTCAATTTTAGTGTAAATTAGAAAATGATTTTTTATGGGAAAGCCAGAGATTTTTAAATGTTGAATTAAATTTGGAATCAACATTGCCAACCTACTCAATTCAATAAAAACACATTCTTAAGTTAAATCCCTCAGGTCACTGGTGTGCAACCTCTTTGATAGATCATCCTTATATATTTTTCAACTGTATAAAAATTTTATTTGCTTCATTAAAGAAATGAGAATTTTTTAAGCCCCATAAGTCCAGTAAATATTTACCCCCTTAATCCACTAGTTTGTCATCTGTATTCTAGATCATTAAATTTTTCTTCTACCATTATTACAGAGTACATATTGCTTCATTGAAGAAGTGGGAATTCTAAAAGTCCAGAGGTCCAGTGACTATTTACTGCCTGGTGATTTATAACACTTTGCTCTATAGATTTTATAGCTTCACTTGTTATGTACATGATAAATATGCTTTGTCTGAGCTGCAGTTCTGGGATAAGCATCAGGTTGGGAGTCCCCAAAACAATTAAATCACCTCTCATATTTTTTAATGACTACAGGGAGCTCATTATGTCTGATTTTACTGAGGCAGTGCAAACAGATATGAGTTTCAGATATAATTTTCATCTTTCCTAATTACATTTTGGAGTTTTAAAGATGGACACCCTTCATCATAATTTTAGACATTATTTTATAACATTGCTATGCTCCAGAGTCTGAATTAATTTTTTAATCCATTTCATTGATTTAGCAGTGGCAATAAAGGCAAAAGACTGAATAGCAGTGAGAACAAACACTAAAGCTTTTCTCAGTTAAGGCTTACAAGCATACATAAAATAGTTTTAGTACTCTAAACATTTAAAAGCTAACAGAAATTATGTGTTCTAATTAAATAAGGTCTAAATAATTATTAAAGCCAAAAGAAGAAAATTTCAAGGTATTGTACAGACCTTAATCTATGTTTATGATTCACTCTTGCATATGGTATTATTAGTGGTCATATTGGTATATTATGAGAAATTTTGTCCAGAGAACAAGTTTATTATTTACTCACTAAATGTATTTTGTCACACTGACCATATATTTTCTGAGAGAAGACTTCTACCATTATGATTCCACATGGTGTAGACTTTCTACAGCTAAGGGGTTCTTTTTGTAGTAACAGATGTAGTTAGGGAAGCTTAGGGACTTGATAAAGGGCATATGTGTCCTTACAGATTAATAATTCTATTAGTAATTTTCTGGAAATATTGTTTACATTTTTCTTCTCTTTATGACTTAACAATGTCCCTCAATTTAACAATCCACAAAAATTAAGAGAACAAATAAATCATATTGCATTGGAGGAAACCTCTGCAATTTTGAGTCATTCTTTTTTTCTGAGTCAAATCCATGCTCAATGTAAATTTCTAGAAGCAACTGTTTTCCTTACATAAAGCTGAAAGACACTGGAAAACTAATCTTTAAGAATGTTAAGTAGCTTTATTAAAAAAACTCATTGAATTTTTGAGTGCTATGATAAACTTGATAACATTAGTATTCATAATAATGTTTAATATCAGTGTAGATATTTTAGAAAATTCTATTATCTCACTATTTTTCCATCTTATAGAAAACAAATAGCTACCGTTCTACTGAATTTAATAATGTTATTAACTAATTTAGTGAAATAATATTTGCTTTGGTTGTCTTTGAATTATTTTTTTGGATATTAATGACATTCTATTAAGAAGTGTGTGAATATAATACAGATTAAATATAATCTTATAATCTGAGAATGTGTACCTTGGGAGTGTATTACCAAAAACTTCTGTTAATTAAAGAAATGAAATTGTCAAGATTCAAGTTTACTGATTTTTATTTTGATAGTAAATTTTTAAATTACTCATAAAAAAGTTTTTGATTTTCTTTGTAGTGATATGGAGACATGTATATAAAAAACAAATAAAGATTGTGGGAGCATTAATTTGATTCCTGTTTTGATAAAGTGGACAGAGCATAAATAATTTTTGATTGAGATTTTGTAAAAAAAAAATCTCATCCATATTGTAATTCATTTGAACTTTTACAATTAAAGATGCATGTACAGATTTGTTATAAAAAGTTAAAAAGCAAAACTTTATTTACAATATAAAAACAAATACCTGGGGTTTATGTAAAATGTTCACATTACTGTATTAAATGGTGGTCATAAATTCATGATAAAAATATCACATACATGAATATAGCTTATAGCAGATTTCATTCTAATATACAAAACCTTTGGAGGTAAATAACTCAAATGTGACATTTTATACAATGTAACAGATATTTTTTCTTAATTTCAGGTTTTTATTTTAAAGAAATTATATTAGAGAAATTAATGGCCCCATTTCTAATTCAGTTTTATTTTTTTAAAAGTCTTTCCATCATTCTGTGTTCTTTTCTTCTGGGCAACTGAGTTGGAAAGAACTATATTCCATTATTCTTATAAAGGGACAACTCTCTTCTAGAATACCTATATTGGAAATGAAGTACTAATAAATAAGATCCTACTTAAACTAGTAAAGGAGTTTATGGAGATTCTTTCTCAAATTCCTCCTGAACAAGGTGTATATACAAAATGTGCACATGCCAATAAGCACAGTAACCATGCAAAAGAATTCCCAATAAATGGAATAGTTTTTACATTAGGGAGAACCTGAGAAGAATGCACTACTTTCCCAAAAGCAGTTAGCCACCAAATTAGAGAGGGCAATAAATGATTGACTAATAGAAGACTAACAAATTAAAATTAGATTCATGAAATATTTTCAAAGCTCACCCCTCTTAGAATACCATGATCATGAAAATATAGGAGGAAAACAATTAAAAAGTTGTGATTTTCATATAAAAGTCTCAGGGGACTGTTTACTAAAAACATACTGGGAAGTTTGATAGTGTTTGTGTATATGGGTATGAGTTTATTTTATGTACATGTTTGTGTCTGTGGATAGGTTTATTATTAGAAGATGAAAACTTCTGTCAAAACACTTATTAATTTTATTATCAATTAAAGAACCCATTTGAAGTACAACGTTTAATAATTTGAGTCATTAACTTCTATTGACAAAGCAACTCCACAATAGCTGGTTATTTCCCTCTCATAAAAACTCAGAAAGATCCATTGTTCAATGGGCTTTTGGCCTTTGAGCATAGATAATTGATCATAAATCTTTAGGCAGCCCAGCTGGTTTTCCATATGACTGCAGAGAAGTGCCATATGGTCTCTAGCACTCACAGGGATCCCCTGAACTCACAGGTTAGAGATTAAAAATCTGTCACATTATTAGGAAGCAAGCTGCTCTCAAACTAGTGTAAAACAAGTGATATTCTCAGATAAAGTGAATAGGAAGACTTTCCCCAAGAAGCTGATGGTCATTTCTGCAGTTTTCATAATCTTTTTGATAATATCCATGTAATTTAGGTCTTAAAACTCAAAGGGAATGAGTTATAAGGTCACTATGCCCTAGAGAAAAGCACTGTGTTGAAGCATGGCTCAGTCTTAACAGGACCAGGGATATTGTTTGGGACTTACTAGCTCCCTTCTCTGCTTTCTTCTACATACTGTCATCATTTTCTTAGATTTTGGTCCAGATGGTTGAAAATTATAGCTTCCCAGATAGCTCCCTCCTATCTCATACTTCAAAGTTTCTCTATTACAAGGAGATCTATTCTCTTTACTTAGATTTAGCACAAATAATCCTATGGCAAGACAGAGTATGTGTCCATCCTTACACCTATAGCAAAAAACAAAAACAAAACTCCTGCTATAGAGTGATGACCAAAATGGAGGATAGCCAATTTTCTACAATACATGAGTTTGTGTTCCTGAGGACAAATTAGTTACTAGAAAGATGATGATGATGATGATCCATTTTTCTAATTGCTTATTTACATTAGTTGGGATTTAGGGCTGTGCCAGCAAATAGAAAAAGAAAATATGATTATATTTAATAGGTAGTATAAACATCACCATCTATATACCAGGGCAACAGGGGGCATGACCTGAAAGGAGTATTTTTTTTTCTTCAAGTTTTTATTTAAATTCCAGTTAGTTAACATACATTGTAATATTAGTTTCAGGAGTAGAGTTTAGTGATTAATCACTTACAAATCACACCCAGTGCTCATCACAACAAATGCCTTCCATAATACCCATCACTGGAAGGAGGTTTTAGAGTCAATGAGTCATGACTAATCAGACCCCCCAGATTCCTTTTCTGGATCATGTTCTAGGTTTTCAGGGCCTTAGAAGGCCTTGCCCAAATGACCCAGAGCCATATTTCCAGTTCCTACATGGGTCTTGGGTCTGTCCTGCTTAGAGGATGTTACTGTTGTGCACATGGTACTACGTCTAGGGAATGGCCAAACAGAAGCTTTTTAGAGAAGCTATTTGGATGGTGCCTAAAAGTAAGAGCTGAAATGTTCACACTTGTGAGCATGGGCTTCCTCCAGGAATAAGAAAAGGCTGGTGATTAGATAACAATGGGAGAAGGTTGTGGGCTGAAGATATGGGGCTGGCTGGGGTCTGGTTCATCTCTGGCCAACACATTCAAACACAGACATCTGAGGAGTAGAGGAACTTTAAATTCATCCTGGTCTTTCAGGTTCTTGTGAAGGCATATTTTTCATGATGAAATATTTAACTATCTTTGATAGTTGTTATTTGGTTTAAAATCTTTAATAATTCATTTATGAACATCCATTTTTACTCAAAGTTTAGGGTCTGAATGGAACCTATCCTTAATATGGATAAATTGCTAGTATATATTATTGTCATCTACATTTTATCCAATGATTACTTACTTGATAAACTGATTAACATATTTAAATAATCTATATTTTAGGTGGCTATAGTTATAACTTCTCAAAATACAAGAGTCTCCAGTGAAAAATTTATAATTTGTATCATAAGTTTATAATATTCAATAAATCGTTAGCCTTTGAGAGAATTTGGGGGGGCTTTATAAAACTTTTATCAGACAGAGGATCAGAAGATAATCTTTATTAACAGTTTGTGGTAATCTATGTTCCTCATTTGTAAAATGAAGTGAAATCTATCTATGATGTATCTATCAGTGTATCTTGAGTTTGTTGTGGGAATTTTAAAACATCTGGCCCATTGCAAACAATTTGGGAATATTAGTTCCTTTTTAATGAGCACCTAATTTTTCCATATGTCAAGATTATATCAGTTAATTGAATAAATTTTTTTAAGATTTATTTATTTATTTATTTGACAGAGAGAGAGAGAGAGAGAGTGAGAGAGGGAACACATACAGGGAGAGGGAGAAGCAGGCTTCCCGATGAGCAGAGACTCTGATGCGGGGTTTAATCCTCATACCCTGGGATCATGACCTGAGCCGAAGGTGGATGCTTAATGACTGAGGAACCTAGGTGCTCACATTTAGTTGAATAAATATTATGTACATCCTAGATAGTACTAAGATGATAACCAATTGTATATGTCAAATTATAAATTAGTAAGGCAAGAGTATAATATATGAGGGTATGTATTACATTATTATGTAGGTTAAAATTTAAGAATGTTACATAAAGCAAAAAAAAAAAAAGAGGATTACAATAAAAGGATTTGGTAATGATTAAAAGGCAACACTTTCTAATACTTCGGAAGTGGACTCTACATAAAACAGTTTGACCTCATTCATTATAAAGTAAGTATTAAATGAAGAAGTTACTTTTCTGATTTACATATACCACTCACTCTAACTTATCTTTTGATTTTCATGTTATTTTAAAATTTGGTGCATGTAATTGTAGAGTTTTAAAGTTTAGAAAGAAAATAGACACACCTAGCAAAGAAAATCTTGATTTCTATTGACTATGACTTCTGATTCACAAAAAATGTAATAATAAAGTGATGGTAAAATTAATTGTTGGGTTTCTTAGGCCAGAATGTGTTTGGATTTGTTTTTTAGGTTAAAAACAAAGAAAGAAGAACAATGAAAAAAGTAGCTTAGTTGGACAATATTTTTAAAATTTCTAAGTTTTATTTTTTCTAAGATTATAGAAGTATTGAGTTACTTGCAAAATCAGTTTTTTTAATTTAAATTAAATTAGTCAATAGTACATCATTTTTTAAAATGTAATGTTCAATGATTCATCAGTTGTGTATAATACCCAGTGCTCATCACATCATGTGTTCTTCTTAATGCCCATCACCAAGTTACCCCATTTTCCCACACACCTCCCCTTCTGTAACCCTCGCTTTGTTTCCCAGAGTCAAGGGTCTCATGGTTTGTCTTTCTCTCTGATTTCTTCCCATTCAGTTTTTCTTCAGCAACTTCTTGCAAGAAATGTCTCTAAAGAGAAGGGAAACAAAAGCCACCTGTATAGTACCTCCAATTCCAGTTCTATTTTTTTAACTTTTTGAAAATATCATATAATATTAAAAGAAAACAAAATTATCAACATAAAAAAGTCAATATTTATCATACTTTTTTCTCTTACAGGTTTAGTAATACAGTCTTATTTGAACTAAGCCAATGCTTATTTATTTTCTTTATAAAATAATGGGAATATGGACTATTGTATAAACATGAATCTATGAAACTATTAGATAAGAAATGCATATTTTTTATGCATTTCAAGGCAGTAACAAACAAACAAAAAAACCTGCTAAGTGCCTTTGAATATCCAGACAAGTACTGAATTGTGCCAAGAATGAGGTTACAAATGATTTATCACCTTATATACGATACTTTGAAAAAAATTCATTCTTCTGTGGATTTTTAAAATAAAGATCTTAAGAAAATAAATTGAAAAGGAAGAATCAAAATTTCTTATTTTTGTAGATAATACTATTTGATACATGGAAAATCCTAAGGAATCCACCAAAGAACTCTTAGAACTAATGAGTGAATTTAATAAAGTTTCAGGATACAAAATCAATATTCAGAAATCAGTTACATTTTAGTAAATTAATACTGAAATATATTAAAAAGAAATAAAGAAAACAATACCATTCACAATAACATCAAGAACAATGAAATGCTTACAAATACTTTTAATCAAGGAGGGAAAAATCTGTACACTGAAAACCATGACTTTATTTCCTAAAAGAAATTAATGAAGACACAAATCAATGGAAAGATATTCCATGTTCATGGATTGGAAGAATTAATATTATTAAAATCTCCATAATGCCCAAAGCTACCTACAGATTCAATGCAATCCTTATCAAAATTTCAATGGGATTTTTCAGAGAAATAGAAAAAAAAATCCTGAAGTTTTTATTGAACTACCATAGACCCTGAATAACCAAAGCAATATGAAAGAACAAACCTAGAGAATCACACTTACTGATTTCAAACTATATTAAAATGTTATAGTAATAAAAATAGTATTATAATAACATTAAAATAGACTCATAGACCAATGTAACAGAATTAAGAGACTAGAAATAAGCTTTTACATATACGGTTAATTAATATTTCACAAAGGAACAAGGAGCACTCAATGGGGAAAGGATAATTTCTTCTGAAACCAATGTGGAATTCAGAACCCAATTCTGAATCCAATGTGGAATTCTCCATAGCCAACATGTATAATTTGAATAAAACCTCAAATGCATAAGCTTTTCTCTTCCCACAGAATAATTGGGAATAACACAGTGTTTAGGATATTTGGTTGTTTTTTCCCCCCACTAAAGACAAGAACTAAAAACCATTTCATCCATGGTTTCTAAAGGATATTTATTTATTAGCTATTCTGAAAATCAAATAAACCTCTGTAGTAAGAGAAATAGATAATTAACGAGGAAGCAGAGTAACACGGTGATTTACTAGGTTTTAGAGTAACTTAATGTACAGTTTTCACTCATGATACTAACTGTATGATTTTGACAAGCCTATTTAAAATATATATTTTGGGAAACAGAAAACTAATAAGTGCTATAGGAAGAGTTGGGTGGTTTAATTTTAGTCATAAATAAGACAAAGTAAAATATTTATTGTCTTCACTTAAAAAAATATAGGAGGTTTAAAAATTTCAATATTCAAAATAGCATAATTCAACACCTTATATGAGGTGAATACCAACCCATAATTCAGTAACTTCCTGCAGTTTCTCTGGTGACTTTGAGGACGTTTGAATACCAGTGAAATCAATTGTTGTATTGTCAATGGGCAGTAATAGAATTGAAAGAAAGGTTGTTTATACATATATCCACACATACTCACACACCCATACACATAACTTCTATAAGCCTATTTCTCCTAGTCAGTTCTGCCATTGACCATTTTCACTTAAAGTGGTCTTACAAATAGGGGGTCTCCCTAACTCCCTAAATCAAGTCACCCTGGACTGATAGAGTATTTAATTCAGCTCATTTCAGTGTTGAGCCATGATCCTACTTCTCAGGTTGGATTATTCTGCTCATGTATCTGTATTATTAGTAACTTTAATTTTAAATAATGTTGCACAGAAATGCACCCTAATTTGAAATATATATGAAAAATGGCAGGACTAATCTTGAAACCAAGTTCAGGAATTGCTCCAAAAATCTCTAATAAAAGCCTCAGTTTGCTCACCTAATTATATCTAGTTCTTTTTTTTTAATGAGGTAAAAGGAATAATAATAAAAACAAAGTACAGTGCTTGATAAGAAAGACAATGAGTGTCCACACTCACTTTTAAGACCTACAAAATGAAAGATTTTTTTAGCACTACTGAATAGATTAAAATAGATTAAATTTTCAGTAGTTGTAATTTTGTATTATAATTGTGCAGTTTTAGATGCTTAAAAATATATCTATGACAATTATACAAAACTGAATTTCCTTAATATTTTAAGCCATTTGGAAGCCATGGAGGGTTTTGTGTGTGTGTTGGTTAGGGGAGAGAGAGTAAGGGCAAATGGTAGAAAGAATAAATGAACATTTTGTAAAATGAACCCTGTGAAATTACTTCTTACATTAGATACAATTAGAGTTAAATAAAATATGAGGTAATAATTCAAGTAAGCCTATCTTCTTCCCTTTTACTTATTTAGTTCTGTGTTTGAAAGACATTACATGTAGAATTACATAGTTTGAGTTTTTAAAAATACAGGTCCACTTTTTTGAGGATATTCTGGCCAGTGCAAATTGACATTCTTAAAGAGCTATATGTACTTTAGCTCAAAAATATAATTTCTAAGTATTTATTTTAGCTGTACACACCCATGCACACATAGACCATTACTATTGCATTATTCAAAAAGAAAAAAAGTAGAAATAAATTAAATATTTTTAAAAAGAGTTTAGGTATAAAGATTATAGCAATTTTCATTTGTCATTAGAGGAGATTTATGGCTAAAGGAAAAATGCTCACAATGTAATGTTAAAAAAAGTAGGTTACTCTAAGTGTGTGTGTGTGTGCATGTGTGTGGAGAGAGAAGGAGACAGTGGGAGAGGGAGAGATAAAGGAAAGACTTTTTTCTGTGACTAAAGTGGTTTTTATTTTCTTATTGTTTCTTACTTGTACTTTTTGAATATTTAGGATTATTTATTACATTTCCCTAAACTATTTTAATATATGTTATTCTGACTACATATTAAGTCATAAATTTAATATAAAATAGAGTAATGTTATCATTAAAATTAATACATAAAAAAACTTGGATGAGATGCTTATGCAACATAATGCATTCTGTAATCAGTGTGTATGCTGAGTGATGATCACAGACTAAATTTATAATTACATACTCCAATGGTGAATAAACAGCTGTCATGTAAATTGACTTTATGCCTGAATGCTTGTTTCCACATAAAAGTAAAAATAAAGGCATTATATAGCAAATGTATGTTTAGAATTTACATAAGCATTTTGCGATTTTGGTTGCCCTCTTAATCTTATTTCTGATCTTGTTGCAGCCATCAGGTGGTTATAAAAAAATATCTTCCAAACTTTACATCTCATAGTTTATATTTTATACAAATTAAGCATTAGTAATTTCTTAGTAACAACTACTAATTTTCCAAAATATTGAAGATATATTATAATTATTAACTCTCTAGAATCAATAGTCAACTACTACCTGTAGTAATTAGGAAGATGCTGCTTTAACACCCTTAGCAGTTAAAATATATAGCCTGAATTTGACCTCAGTAGTGATAAATTGTTGCTCAATTTTAAGCAGTGATTTAATCTGCTCAGATTTGCATTTTTGGTTAATTTTTCTGAACTATAGATTGAAAGAGAGCAACACGGGAAGCAGGGAGAATAATACTACAAGGCAATTATAGCAATGCAATAATATATAGCAATAATAAATAAATATAGCAATAATAAATGAGAAAGGTCTAAAATGTGACAATCACATTAGAAATAGAGAGAATGAATTGAAAGATGTCTCCAGTTCCCTTCCCTTTATGAGGTTTACATTTTTAGACATGGGTCTACCAACGAGGAAACACTAATATTTCTATTTTCTGTAACATCATATATAATATCCATCATTATCTCTATATAGTAACATTCAATGGTAACATCCAATTGATAACATCCAATTATCCCTATATGGTAACAACGAACATCCCAGCTAGAAATAGAGGAAACTCATTCAAACTGTATAATTTAATAAAGACACACTTAAAGAGCTGGGAGGAAGGTGGAACATGGTTCTGAAGGAGGAATGCATGATGTACCACACAGCATATCATCTTTGATTTTGTAAAAAAGATACAGCTTTGAAGTAGCTATGGATGAGCTATGTACTACAGATATCCACAAAATATCAATCAATTTTTAATAACTTAATTTCACTTTTAAACTACCTTTGGGCAAAATGTTTCAGTGTGGGTTATATTTTCATAAGTATTGTTTAAAGTGAATAGAAAAATTATAGGCAAAAACAGTTGTTTGTATTTAGTTCAAGTATTTTTATTTTTATTTATTTATTTTTAAAGATTTTATTTATTTATTTGACACAGAGAGAGAGAGATCACAAGTAGGCAGAGAGGTAGGCAGAGAGAGGGGGAAGCAGGCTCCCTGCTGAGCAGAGAGCCCGATGTGGGGCTCAATCCCAGGACCCTGAGACCATGACCTGAGCCGAAGGCAGAGGCTTAACCCACTGAGCCACCCAGGTGCCCCAAGTTGAAGTATTTTAAAAATAAACTTTCAAAAATCTTAGCTCTCTTCATCTTCTCATGAAAAGCTGACATATCTTTGTTTATTTTAATTGCCATTGAATATACTCCTTTTCTTCCCTGCTTGAAACCTTCCATCCTTCATTTATTGATTTAACAGATATTATTGAGGGCCTACTCTATATAGAATATGTGCTTGTTGCTAGGGATAAAAATGTGATTGAGAAACTATTGTTATTGTTATTCTTATTGTTAGGATTTAATATTAGAGCAATTATAAAGATATACACAGATAACTGCAATGGAATGCAATATACTATACTAAATACTGGCAATATTTTCAAGCTAACTGGTGGCAGAAAGTGAAAGTACTCTCTCATTCTTAAAGTGCTAGGTATGGCTTTGTGGAAAATGTGTGAATAGGTTTTGGAAGAGTGACACATATCAATTGCAGAAGGATATTGGTGTTTCTAAAAAGTGGCACTATGGACATTTTAGAGTGGATAATTCTTGTTGTGTGGGTTGTCCTGTGCATTCTAGGATATTAAGCAACATCTGTCTGTGATTCACTAGATACCATTAGTACCTCTGTCCCCAGTCATAACAACCAAAAATATCTCTGGATACTGCCAAAATTTCTACTGGAAAAAAATAATCCCCATCTGAATACCAAAATCTACACTATGAAAAATCAAATTTGTGGTGCCTGTGTGGCCCAGTCAGTTAAGCATATACTTTCAGCTCAGGTCATTATTTCAGGGTCATGGGATCAAGCCCTGACCTCCCTGTTTGGAGGGGAGTAGGCTTACCCATTTCCCTCTGCCCCTACCCACCCCTGCTTGTGCTCTCTCTCTCTCTCTTGCTTTCCCTCTCTCCCAAATAAATAAATGAATAAATAAATAAATAAATCGTGTGTGTGTGTGTGTGTGTGTGTGTGTGTGTATGAGCATCCTCAGAAATGTACATTGTAAAACATATATTGATCTTCTGATTAATATACATTACTTTTGAAAAAACAGAGATGTACTAACAAAAATATCTGTATTTCTTTTTATTTGCATGTAGTTGACACACAATGTTACATTAATTTCAGGTGTACAACTTAGTGATTTGACAAGTTTATACATTGTGCTATGTTCACCACCAGTGTAGTTACCATCTTTCTTGTTACATAGGTATTACAGTATCATTTACTGTCTCATGATGCTAAGCCTGTCAAATAAATAAATAAAATCTTAAATAAATAAATAAATAAATAAATAAAAATAAGTTGTGGTATATATGTGTGTGTGTGTGTGTGTGTGTGTGTGCACGCGCACATGCGCAATGGGGTGTTATTCAGCCATAGAGACAAGGACATTCAGGGTGCCTGGGTGGCTCACTTGATTAAGCCATTGCCTTCAGCTCAGGTCATATTGCCAGAGTCCTGGGATCTAGTCCTGCATCGGGCTCCCAGCTCAGCAGGGAGTCTGCTTCTCCCTCTGACATTCTCCCCTTTCATGCTCTCTTTCACTCTCTCTCTCAAATAAATAAATAAAATCTTAAAAAAAAAAAAAGAAAGAAGGAAATTCTGCCATTTGCAACAACATGGGTCGACACTGAGGGTATATGCTAAGCAAAATAAGTTAGAGAAAAACAAATAAGATATGATCTCACTTATATGTGGAATTTAAAAACAAATGAATAATAACCAAACTCATGGGAAAGACACTAGATATGTGTTTACTAGAGGCAGGGGTTGGAGAGAGGGGGAATTAGAAGAAGGTGGTCAAAAAGTACAAAATTACCTTTACAATATAAATAAGTACTAAGGATGTGATATATATTATGATGTCTAGTTAGCACTACTACATGATATATATGAATGTTAAGAAAGTAAATCCTAAGAGTTCTTAACACAAGGGCATTTTTTTTTCTCTTTTTGCTTTCTCTTTTTATTGTATCTGTATGAGACAATGCATGCTAACTACATTTATTGTGGTAATAATTTCACATTAAATGTAAGTCAAACTATTATGCTGTAAACCTTAAACACATACAGTGATATATCTAAATTATATTTCAATAAAACTGAAAAAATAAGAAAATCATGAAAACAAATAATGAGTACTGGATTGTGTTAGCACCCATAGGTATTTTTTCCCAGAAAATTCAGAAAACTGTTTAGGAATTAACATATGTAGACTAAACTACTTGTTGAATTATTTTATAGTGAAAATTATTTTTACCTAGGCATATTGACCTGCAAAAAAGATGGGATTTCTTGGCCTGTGCCAAAAAAGAAAGTAGCTGCAGAGAGGATTTGGACGTATGTGCACCAAGCTCACATGTAGTGGCATTGTTAGTAGAAATGACCTAGCACTCTGTCAGTCAGAAATACAAGTGGCTCTACTGCCAGAGGTTACATTGGTTGTAGTGGCAAATGTAATACTGGCTGAAGCTGTGTGTATTCTAGTGATCTCTGAGAAGGCCCAAGCAAACCACATATCCCAACCAATCCCAAATATGTGCACATGAGTATATGAGACACAAAATTTCCAATGTAAAATGAAAACCAGAGAAGTTGTGTAGAAAGATTTGACCTTGCACTCTCCTATCCATAAATTAGCAGAGATATGAAATTAGAAGATAAATTATAAGAAAATGAAAGATTTACTGGAATAAGAGGGGCAAAGGCAGTGAAATGAAATGTTTTAAACCACTGAAGAAAACAAACTCTCAATTAAGAATTCAATATCCAGGGATGCCTGGATGGCTCAGTCTGTTAAGCGTCTGCCTTCCACTCAGGTCATGATTCCGGGGTCCTGGGATTGAGTCCCACATTGGGATCCTTGCTCAGTGGCAAACATGCTTCTCCCTCTGCTCATGCTTTCTCTCTCTCTCTCTGACAAATAAATGAATATAATCTTTTTAAAAAATTCAATATCCAGCAAAACTATTCTTCAAAAGGTAAAGTGAAATAAAGATATTACAAGATAAACAAATACAAGGATTATTTATTGCTAGAAGACCTGACTTATAAGAAATACTAAATGAATCTTTGGGTTGTTAGGAAATATCAACAAACAAATATCCAAAACATGAGTCCTTAAAAAATGGAGAATATTAAGAATGGTAAATACATGGGTAAATATAAAACTACTATAAATAATTTTCTCAATTTTGCTCTTACTTCTTTAAAGGTCTAAGATTTAAAAAAAATAATTATTGTCACATCCTATACTTGAGTTTATAGCATGTATGAGTAAAATGCAAGTAATAAGAACACAAAAGAAGGAGGGAAGACATCTATGTTGGAGTAAAGTTTTTATATTTATCAGAGTTAAATTAGTATTAATCTGAAGAACACTGTGAAAAGATAAATATTATAATTCCTAGAGCATTCTTACAAGAAAGTAACTCAAAATATACAATAACAATAATCAGTGGTGCCTGGGTGGCTCAGAGGGTTAAGCCTCTGCCTGTGGCTCAGGTCATGATCCCAGGGTGTTGGGACTAAGGCCCACATCAGCCTCTCTGCTCGGTGGGGAGCCTGATCCACCCTCTCTCTTTTTGTTTGTCTCTCTGCCTACTTGTGATCTCTTCTGTCAAATAAATAAATAAAATCTTAAAAAAAATCAGAGGTACAATAAATATATTAACTTAATATAAAAGAGAGCAGTAAATGAGAAAAAGAAGACCAAGACAAGAGACATATAGAAAGCAAACTACAAAGTAGTAAATGTAAACCCAGCTAATAGTCAGTGAAAATTTTGGGTAATGGTGAATGGTCTAAACATCCCCAACAAAAGTCAGAGATTGTCAGACTGAATACAAAAGCAAGAACTTCTTATATGTTGTCTATAAGAGATACAACGTAGATTAAAAACACACACGCACACACACACACACAAATCAGTTGAAAGTACAAAGACAGAAAAAAATCCATAGGGTGCAAGTGGTATTAATAAGAGAGCAGGAGTTACCCAGTTGATTGTACTCTAGATCTCTCTCATAACAGAAAACACAAACAAGAAAAGCATTAGTATTTGAATGTATAAAGGAGAGAAACAAAGCTCTACTTTCTAGTGACTGTTTCTAAATTCTAAATTTTTATAAATTATTCTAAGAGTTTCTTAATCTTTTTTAAGTGTGACAAAAAATGCATAGACATAAAATTTGCCATCTTAACATCTTCAACATTTCATTAGTGTTAGGTATATTTGTATTGTGTTGCAAGCAATCACTAGAACTTCATCTTGCAAAACTAAAGCTCTACCTGTTCAACAACTCTCCATTTTCTCCTCCTCTAGGCCCTGGGAACCACCATTATACTTTCTATTTCTGTGAATTTAACTGTTGTAGATAGTTTATGTAACTATTATCATGTGATATTTGTTCTTTTGTGACTGACTTATTTAACGTAGCATAATGTCCTTGATATTCATCCATGCTTTAGCATGTGACAGGATTTCCTTCCTTTTTAAGGCTTCCATGACATGTATATATAACGTTTTTTTTAATCCATTCATCTGTCAGTGGACATTTAGGTTGTTTTCATTTCTTGACTACTATAGTAGTGCTGTTATGAACATGAGTCCACAAATATTTCTTCAGGATCCTGCTTTCAGTTCTTTTATATATATATATACCCAGAAGAGGAATTGCTATATTGTACAATAATTATATTATTATTTTTTGAGAAACCTCCATATTGTTTTTCACAGGGACTGCATTAAGACCAAAAGTGGACAATGGTTCTGATTTCTCCACATTCTTATCCACACTTGTTATTTTCCTTTTATAAAAAATTATTTAAATTTATCATTATTATTATTTTTAGTAATAAGGTAATCTCATTGTGATTTTGATCTGCACTTCTCTCATTATTAATGATAGAAAGCATCTTTATATATGTTTGCTGTTCATTTGTGTATCATCTTTGGAGAAATGTCTACTCTAGTTCTTTACCCATTTTTAAGTTGAGTCATTTTTGTTGTTGTTGTTTTTAAATAGCTATTTTGATTCCCTTCTAGATTTGTCTAAGTGGCAGAATATAGTAGATGTATTTTGAAGACTATCTATTAGTTATAAACACCTAAATCCCTTTCCATTTCTGAGACTTCCATTGTATTGACTTTTTTTTTCCCTTTTACTTCATCAAGTACCCATGAAAGACATTAAAAACAGTTACTTAGTTTAGTTTTTATTCCTTGGAGTATTCATACCTTACATTATCAAACAAACAAACTTTAGTTGTAATACTTTTTCAAATAAAAAAAATTGTGAAATAACATGGTAGTAATTCTCTTAAAATTAACCTAAATTTAAGGTAATTTTTCTCTGACATCTCTAGTTTTAGATCCTTAGGAATCTCTCTTAAAAAAAACAAAAACAAAAACAAAAACACAAGAATTAAGGCAGAGTAAATTATATATGTAAATAATACCTCAAAATACAATAACTAATCAGAAGTTCATTATCTATGTTATTTAAGCAACATGTTGATTTTGATTTATGTGTGTGTGTGCATGTGTGTGCACATACACACACATGCACACACACAACATGGAAGGCCATATATATCCCTCTAACTCAGCAAGCTAAGCTTGTGAAATCTGTACCATGGAATAGAAGAAGACACTGAAAATATCTCCACTTGAACCTAGCTATGAGTTTTTGGTCACACTTTATTGCCTTAGAGTCACTCCAGGCTTGAATAATGACGTGTGTAAAATCCTGTCAACATGTCCAGTCAACTTTGGGAATGTCTTTTCTTTCTTTTTCTTTTCTTTATTATATAGAACTATTACACTGACACTAACTCTTTCTTTAGACTAATCTGAAAACATAAATTTTGCTTTCAAAATGAATATATTTTCATCTCATCAATTTAGTTTCAGAAGGAGATAAGTTTTATCAGGTAGATTCTTTCTTATTTCTGCCCAAAGATGAATTTCTATTCTCAAATATTTCAAAATAATTAAACCCATACATTATATGGTACAGTATACTGACTTATAAAAATGACTGAAACACACATGAATTCAAAACCTGTCTATCTTTGTAACACTGAAGATATAATACATTGGTTTCTCATGATAAATATTTCACAACTGGATGGAAATTTTTATCACATTAAGATTATTTTAAATCTATTTTCCTATAATCATTCAGTATTTATCACAGCCTATATTTTTATAATGCTTTTATAGTTCAAGCCACTTTTAAAAGTGCCTTACATATTAAATTATTCAACACAGTTTGAAGAAATATCAATATTCTGTCAGGGTGGACAAACATTATTACTGACAACAGCCATTAATATGAACTTGAAGATCATGATACTACTTAATATTCTAAATAATATTGATGGGGTTGAAAATTTTTGAGTTTGTATGATATATTGTTTTCATATCACAAAATATACTCATTTAGAATTTTAATAGTTGTTTGTTCACAGTTTCCAAGCGCTAACATGTGTATTTAGTCAATGCCAGAGGAAGATAGGCAGTTATGCACAAAACAACAATGGTAACACTTTCCTCAAACAGAAATTAGCATGGTCTCTATTTGTGTCATTTCCATCTTGACGTAGACCCTGATACAAAAATATTGACTTCACAAATTTGATTTAGTTGAAACTTAATTTATCTCTCATTTGTAACCAAGGAAATACAAAATACATGAGTACCATAGCTATACAAATGTGAGATATAATTTTTAATGATTGGATGAAAGTAGAAATCTGGTATCCTAATAACATCATATTTCATAATCTTTAGCTGGAGCACAGAAGATTGAAGGGGAATGCAGTGTACTATGATTTGCAAAAAGGTATTCCTACAACCTCCAACTTTAGTATCAGTGAAAAGAATATGCTGGTAATCCGTGAATGTTGAAAAGGGACATATTTTGAATAATGTTCTAGGTGTCTTGCAGCAGCCCTTGGAGAATATGGTTGAGTCCTATGTAAGTTATATCCCTATTTAAAGAAAACTAGAAGACTTCTGTGTAGCAAGTGAGTTAACAAAAATAATCAACTTGAGAAAGCTTTCCATTCCAAGGAATCAACTCAGAGTAAAGTTAGGCACAAGAGGAGAGGTGTATATTGTATTTTGGTATTTGTGGTTGATTTTGCCACAATAGAGCAATAGACTTAAAAAGCGTTATCCCACTAAATAACACTTTTCCAGAAAGAATCATAAACTCTTCTTGTGGAGCTGCCACTGTTTGGTTTGAGTGGAGAATAACTTTACCAGACTTCCATTGTGCAATATCCAGATTTTCCATGGAGAGTGCCAGACTCTGAAAAGGGAAAAGGAGTTGGACACATGATTCTTAGCCATACCAGAGAGAATATTTTAGAAAATTAGTTTAAAGTGACTCAAGTAAGCAATGATTATTTGTCATACAGGATGTACTGGTCTGGGAGGTATGTAATTTGGGAAACCTCAGTGTCATTCTAACAGACTCAGCCTGAGCCCTGTATCTGCCTGAGGAAAGAGTGAGTACCACAATGTTGGAACATTGATGAAGATGATGAAAACTTCCATTTATCTGCCAGACATACTTGGAGTTACCAAATTCTATATTGTGCCTCTTATCCAAGAAATCAAGAGGTCTTTAGGATGGGAATATGTATATCTCGGTAATTTAGCTGAAAACAGTGGGATACCAAAGAATCGCCTTAAAATATTTGAAGTCTGTCATGTGGATGAGTGATGGCATTAATTGCCTTTATTGTCTGAAACCAGTTAGAAGAAGAGAATAAGGATAGGCAGGTGAAACATTTAGGGAAATGGTCTTGATTACAATAAATCCTTCTATAGTGTCCCCAACTTTAGTAATGTTTCATCTCTGAACTCAATTCTTAAAGAATCTCATTTTTTTTTTTTTTTTAAAGGGGAGCCAATTGGGCCGCTAAATTTTAGAAAGGTTTTCTTTACTTCTGGTCCACTAGAACTCAAATGTTTTTGAGATATTAATTCTAAAGCCTTTACAGTTACATTTTTGGAGAAAGGGAAGAGCCACTGGATGGCAATGCAGCTCTTAGGATAAAGTCTTCTTCATTATGCTTCTTTAGCTTTCATGTTTTGAGAGTTACTTTTTTTAATGGACAACCAAAGTACTGCTATCCCTGACCTGGACCTTACCCTCTTTACTTTAATAATTTCTGATTTATATTAAGCCAGGGTTAACATGCATCTGTATTTTTTAAAAGGATTTTTAAACTTATTTATGAGGGTTTGGAGGAGCAGAGAGAGAGAGAGAGAGAGAGAGAAGCAGGCTCTGCACTGAGCATGGAACTCAAGTCAGGGCTCAATTCCAGGAATCTGAGATCATGACTTGAGCTGAAACCAAGAGTCAAATGCTTAACTGACTGAGCCACCCAGGTGCCCCAACATGCACCTATATTGAATGCCTCTCTGAACTGAGTCTAGGATGACCTGTGGTGTACTAGCCAAGGTATTCCTCTAATACTGGATGCTTCATCATGTCATTGACAATATTTCGTGCTGTACGTTCAAGTGGGAGAGCACAAAGATGCCAAGAAATACATAGAAATACATTCTAAAATTTATAAATGAGGATTAACATCAAGAAAAACATATCTAAGCCCCCAAACAATGGTAGGTCATTTTTGACTATGTAGTACTAGTTCAAATTTTATAGGAAAGTACTATGCTGTACAGCAGATATCTAGGACTTACTCATCTTGTACAACTTTCCCTTTATACTCTTTAATAGCATCCTGATTTGCTAATGGGGTAAAATCTTATGTTAATGTTCTTATCATAAACACATATACACACAAATAGGTAATAATAATAATAATAATAATAAAGAAGGCAGGAGAAAACTTTTAGAGGGGATTGGTATGTTTATGGCATAGGTTGTGGTGATGGTTTCTCAGGTGTATGCTTATCTTCAAACTCATTAAGTTATATAAATTAAATATGTACAACATTTTGTATGTAAACTATACCCCAGTCAAGTGGTTAATAAAGAAAATGAGAATGAGAATGAGAAAGAAACCAAAAGATAGTAAAAATAAAAAGCAGTCAAGGAAGAATCATTTGGTAGAGAGGCTGAAGAGAAATGCACTTTATGATTAAGACCATTAGGAAGGGAGAGGAGGAACACAATAATTACTTGTGTAAGTTTTTCCAGTATTTCTAACCTGTACTTTCTATTTGTTTTCTAAATGTTGCTATTTGGGGTTTTGAATCTTTAGGTTTTTTCCCTTAAAGGAGACCAGAGAATCCATAAAACTAATACATATTAATTTTTATATAGTACAAATATGAATTTTATATTCCTAAGTGTGAAAGAACAGGTAAACATAACTGATTACCTAGTTATGTTAATATATAAATAAGGTACATATATAGTAAAATATTGTATAAAATTATGTACTTTACCTGTTTTAAATACTCAGATTTACTTTGGTGACTAAAATATTGGTAGAAATTAAAAATATGAAACAGGGGGAGGGGGAAAGATGGCAGAGGAGTAGGGGACCCTATTTCAACTCATCCCCTGATGAGCTGGATATCTAGCAGACCATTCTGAACACCCATGAAATCAGCCTGTGTTATAAGAAGATATATCTGGTTCTATACAAACAGAATAGCTCAGGCGGTTGGTCTCCAGGTATGAAGTGGGGGGCCATGATTCTATGGGCAGATATCAGAAGATAAATGGAAGAGGAAGAGAGCCTCTGGAATCCTGCACCACCAGAGTACAAAAGCCTCCTGCATTGGGATCCGGGCACAGACTCAAAGAGAGGTAACTTTGGGGAAAAGACTTTAGGGCAGTCCCCCAGACTGAAACCTGGAGCTGCGGGGACACATGTGCAAACTGGTGGTGGCTGGTGGTTTTAGAAGCACAAAGGGCAGAGACACACCTGTACCTGGAAAGAAGGGCTTGGAGTGCTGTTGTAGGGAGTGCACAACCCAGGACACTGTGGTTTTTGGCAGCACAGACAGGAGCAGAGACTGGAGAGCTCACTGAGGGGTGGACAGCAAGCTCTCTGTTCTGAGACAGAGGTTTGGATATGGTCATTTTTGCTCTCTTTGGTGGGGGTGGGGGGGGACACAGAAAGCCACCAAAGAAAGCCACAATTGAACAAAAGCCCCTCCAAGCCGGTTTTCACTGAGCCCATTCCCCCTCCCCACAGGGGGGCAGGGCAACTCTGACCAAACAGGGTTGTCTGAGTAACGGCAAACAAGTCCCTCACCCAGAAGATGGGCTGGAAGAACAAGAGGCTGAGAACATAAAGTCCCTATAAAACAGATGCATCTTGCTTAGGTTGTGGTCAATAATTTAGACTCTGTATATTCTCTCAACCACACCTCATCAGAAAGTGAAAGTGAAGGGGTGGAGAATATCTTTCATGCCAACAGACCTCAAAAGAAAGCTGGGGTAGCAATTCTCATATCAAATAAATTATATTTTAAGCTAAAGACTGTAGTTAGAGATACAGAAGGACAGCATATCATTCTTATAGGGCCTATCCAACAAGAAGATATAAAAATTATAAATATCTATGCCCCCAGCATGGAAGCAGCCAATTACATAAGCCAATTGTTAATCAAAATAATGAGACATATTGATAATAAATTGTTAATAGTGGGAGACCTCAATACTCCACTTTTAGCAATAGATAGATCATCTAAGCAGAAAATCAACAAAGAAACAAGAGCTTTGAATGACACAGTGGACCAGATGGACCTCATAGATATATACAGAACATTCCACCCTAAAATAACAGAATACTTGGGGCGCCTGGGTGTCTCAGTGGATTAAAGCCTCTGCTTTCAGTTCAGGTCATGATCTCAGGGTCCTGGGATTGAGTCCCGCAACAGGCTCTCTGCTTGGCAGGGAGCCTGCTTCCCCCTTTCTCACTGCCTGCTTCTCTGACTACTTGTGATCTCTGTCTATCAAGTAAATAAATAAAATATTTGTTTAAAAAATTAACAGAATACTCATTCTTCTTGAGTACATATAGAACTTTCTCCAGAATAAACCACAGACTGGGTCACAAATCAGGTCTCAACTGATACCAAAAGATTGAGATCATTCCCTACATATTCTCAGGCCACAATGCTTTGGAAAGGGGCTCAATTACAAGAAAAAGTTTAGAAGAAATCAAACACTTGGAAGCTAAAGACCATCCTGCTTAAGAATGTTTGGCTTAAACAGGAAATCAAAGAAGAACTTAATTCATGGAAACCAATGAGAATGAAAACACATTGGTCCAAAACCTATCAGATATGGCAAAGGCAATCCTGAGGGGGAAATACATATCCATCCACATCTCATTAATAATAATAATAATAATAATAATAAAGAAAGAAAGAAAGAAATAAGGAAAGAAAGAAAGATCCTGAATAAACAAACTATCTTTACACCTTAAAGAACTGTAGAATCAGCAACAAATTAAGCCTAACCTATGCATGAGAAGGGAAATAATTAACATTAAAGCAGAGATCAATGAATTAGAAACAAGAAATACAGTAGAACACATCAACAAAACTAGAATCCTGTTTTTGAAAGAATTAGTAAGATCGATAAACCACTGGCCAGATTTATGTAAAAGAAAAGAGAAAGAATTCAAATTAATAAAATTATTAATGAAGAAGAGATATCACAACTAATACCAAGGGAATAAAAACAATCATTAGAGATTATTATCAACAACTATATGCCAATAAATTAAGCAACCTGGAAGAAATGGATGCATTCCTAGAAAGCTATAAACTACCAGGACAGAAACAAGAAGAAATTAACAACCTGAATAGGCTAATAATCAGTAATAAGATTGAAGTAGTGATCAGAATCCTCCTAAAAAACTAAAATCCAGGACCAGATGGATTCCCTGGGGAATTCTACCAAACCTTATAAGAAAAAATAATACCTGTTCTTCTGAAGCTGTTTCAAAAAACAGAAACAGAAGGAAAACTTCCAGGCTCTTTCTATGAGGCCAGCATCACATTGATCCCCAAATCAGGCAAAAACCCCATCAAAATGGAGAATTTCAGACCAATATCCCTGATGAATATGGGTGCCAAAATTCTCAACAAGATCCTAGCTAATAGGATCCAACAGTACATGACCAGGTGGGATTTAATCCTGGGATGCAAGCGTGGTTCAACATTCACAAGTTAATCAGTATGATAGAATACATAAATAACAGAAGAGACAAAAAAAAAATGGTCCTCTCAATTGGTGCAGAAAAATCATTTAACAAAAGAAACCATCCTTTCCTGATTAAAACTCTTCAGATTATAGGGATAGAGGGAACATTCCTCAATTTCATAAAATCCATCTATGAAAAATCCACAGCATATATCATTCTCAATGGGGAAAAGCTGAGAGCCCTTCCTCTAAGATCAGTAACATGACAAAGATGCCACTGTCACCACTACTGTTCAACATAGTACTAGAAGTCTTAGCAACAGCAATCAGTAAACAAAAAGAAATAAAATGTATTCAAATCATCAATGAAGAAGTCAAACTCTCTCTTGCAGATGACATGATACTTTATGCAGAAACCCCCAAAGAATCCACCCCCAAATTACTAGAACTCATATAGCAATTCAGGCGTACGGCAGGATGCAAAATCAATGCAGAGAAATCAGTTGCTTTCTTACATACTAACAATAACTGGAGAAAGAGAAATTAGTGAATTGATTCCATTTACAATAGCACTAAAAACCATAAGATACCTTGGAATAAACCTAACCAAAGAGGCAGAGGATCTACACTGTAGGAACTACAAAACACTCATAAAGAAATTGAAGAATACACAAAAAGATGGAAAAACAGTCCACGCTCATGGATTGGAAGAATAAACATTGTCAAAATGTCTATGCTGCCCAGAGCATTCTATACTTTCAACACCATCCCGATTAAAACACTAACAGCATTTTTCAAAGTTCTAGAAAAAACAATCTTAAAATTTGTATGGAACCAGAAAAGACTCCAAATTGTAAGGAAAATGTTGAAAAAGAAAAAGCAAAGCTGGGGACATCAAGTTGCCTGATTTCAACCCATTTTACAAAGCTGTGATCACCAAGACAGCATGGTACTGGCACAAAAACAGACACATAGATCAATGAAACAGAGTAGAGAGTCCAGATATGGACCCTCAACTCTATGGTCAACTAATATTTGACAAAGCAAGAAAAAATATCCAATGGGAAAAATTCTCTTCAATAAATGGTGATCGGAAAATTGGACAGCAATACACAGAATAATGAAACTCGACCATTCTCTTACACTATACACAAAGATAAACTCAAAGTGGATGAAAGATCTTAATGGGAGACAGGAATCTCTCAAAATCCTAGAAGAGAACATAGACAGTAATGCCTTTGACATCAGCCACAGCAGCTTCTTTCAAGACACATCTCCAAAGGCAAGGGAAACAAAAGCAAAAATGAATTTTTGGGACTTCATCAAGATCAAAAGCTTCTGCACAGCAAAGGAAACAGTCAACAAAACAAAGGCAACCTATGAAATGGAGAAGATATTTGCAAATGACACTACAGACAAAGGGCTGATACCCAGGATCTATAAAGAACTTCTCAAACTCAACACCCCCCAAAAAATAATCAAGACAAAACATGGGCAGAAGACATGAGCAGACACTTCTCCAAAGAAGATATGCAAATGGCTAACAGACACATGAAAAAGTGTTCATTATCAATAGGCATCAGGGAAATTCAAATCAAATTGAAATTGAGATATCAATTCTCAATCAATATCTCAAATCATATTGAGATACCACCTTATACCAGTTAGAATGGCAAAAATTGACAAGGCAAGAAACCATGAATTTTAGAGAGGTTGTGGAGAAAGGGGAATCCTCTTACACTGTTGGTGGGAATGCAAGTTGGTGCAACCATTTTGGAAAATAGTGTGGAGGTCCCTCAAAAAATTAAAAGTAGAGCTACCCTATGACCAGCAATTGTACTACTGTGTTTTTATCCCAAAGATACAGATGTAGTGAAAAGAAGGGCTATATTCATGCCAATGTTCATAGCAGCAATGTCCACAATAGTCAAACTGTGGAAAGAGCCAAGATGCCCTTCAACCGACAAACGGATAAAGAAGATGTGGTTCATAAATACAATGGAATATACTCAGCCATTAGAAAGGATGAATACTCAACTTCTGCATCAACATGTATGGGACAGGAGGAGATTATGCTAAGTGAAATAAGTCAAGGAGAGAAAGTCAATTGTCATATGGTTTCACTTATTTGTGGAACATAAGGAATAGCATGGAGGACATTAGGAGAAGGAAGGGAAAAATGAAGGGTGGGGAAATAGGAGGGGGAGATGAACCATGAAAGACTACGGACTCCAAGAAACAAGCTGAGGGTTTTAGAGAATGGGGTGGTGGGGAATGAGTTAGCCTGGTGATAGGTATTAAGGAGGGCACATAATTGCATGGAGCACTGGGTGTTATATGCAAACAATGAATCATGAAATACTACATCAAAAACTAATGATGCACATGTACTGTATGGTGACTAACATAACATAATAAAAATAAATAAATAAGAAGTTCCCACACAGTAAAAAAAAAAAGAATATGAAACATTTGCAGGCTTGCCTTTTCATCATACTTTATCAGATTTTATAAGGAAAGTTACTGATTAGAAAAAATTAGTAAGTTTGGAGATTATATAAATTATGAGAAAACATGAATATTGGGGGTTTAATACATTAATACAGTTCCTGAGAAAATATTATCCTTCACAACATGAATTCAGTTTTGACATTCTCTTGAAAATATATAGGTCATTGGGTTTCCCTAGTTTCTCTCTGTAAACTTTAGGATAAAGCAAAGTACAGCTGGAAGAAATTGCTCAGAATGCTCTAGTATATGTTAAGACAAAAATATATTTCATAAGATATATTTTAAGATAATTTAAAGGTAATTATTTTTCAACAAAATGTTTAAGAAGTTTTAGCTGTCTATTGGACTTAGATCACAGTAGTCGTGATTGGAAAAATACCTGTTAGATTATCATGTTCATCCTTCTCCTTGGGCAGGATATGTCTCAATCCCAGGAGACAGGAGTTAGCACTTCATATTTGCCAAGAAAGTATAATACCTTATAGGGTGCATAAGAGAAAACTTACCAGAGCCAAGTCAATATAGAGTTTGACTTCTATCCAATAAATTCCTCAAAAAAAGAAAGAAAAACAAAAAAAAAGTGCTTCTGTCATTCCAATTACACAGATCCTGGCAACCACATTCTTTTCTAGTTGGAGTATTTGCAAAATCTTATCAAGAAAACTATCCAATAAGAATATATTGCTGTGCTATTTAAGGAAAGGAAAATATCTTGAACTCAAAAGAATTAGGATGGATACATTCCTGAGATAATATTTGGAAGTACAAGAAATGTCAAAGCACAACGACAAATACTTCTGAAGAAGATGAACTATTTATTCCACTTACCAGTAGAACAACTAGCAATGCAACTCATACACATGAGAACACAGTAAGTCCTACATGATGAAGATGAACAGTAGGAAATGGAAGACTTTAAGACAAAGTTATGAATCATATCAAAACAAGCTGTTAAATATTTGAAGTCCTTTCCAAGCACAAGGATCTAGTGTTCCACAGCTTATCACCACTTGATTGTGGATAAGGAAATGTATTAACTCTTTAAGATCATTGCATTTTTATACCTCTGTTCATGCATTCTCAGTCTACTCTGCTGGTTCTTTTTTTTTTTTTTTTTCTTCATTGTACTCCTTAAACAGGATGTGATGATCCTATGTAGAATCTGGTCTACACGCCATTATGTTTTGTTTGGTACTCACAATGTTTTTGCTTTTTTAAAAAATGTATGTAGGGGCACCTGGGTGGCTCAGTGGGTTAAAGCCTCTGCCTTCAGCTCGGGTCATGATTCCAGGGTCCTAGGATCGAGCCCCACATGGGGCTCTCTGCTCAGCAGGGAGCCTGCTTCCTCCTCTCTCTCTGCCTATATCTCTGTCTACCTGTGATCTCTGTCAAATAAATAAATAAAATATTTTGAAAAGTGTATGTAGTTATCAATATGTAGGAATCATATTCATATATAGAGTTTGAGTTTTCTTTGGTAAATCTCATTTATTTTTATTTGTCTATTCGAAAGAAAGAGAAAGAGAGAGTGAGAGCATACAGGAGGAAGGGACTGAGTGAGAGGGAGAGAGAGTCTCAAGCAGACTCTGTGCTGAGCATGGAGCCTGACCAGGGGCTGGATCTCCTGACTCTGAGATCTCAACCTGAACCAAAAGCCTAAGTAACTTTTATAATAAGAAAAAATTGATTGGAAGTAACAGCATTCCCTTGAAGGCATTTGTTCCAGAGCCCTCTACTGTCTCCACCACTTTCTTTGAACCTTGACTGAGTCACAGTGTCAGTGGCCACTTATCATCAGTTTATACCATCATTACTATTTTCTTACATCAATTATCCTATTAATAGAATAAATTATATTCTTGCCCCAGAATAAAACTTGAGTTTGAAATTTTCATCTCCAAGGTCAAATTCCTTCATGATTTTATTTAAAAAGCTTTTGTCTTTTTATTTTATGTCACCTCTCTGAATGAGATGAATGACTTCTAGGTCCCCAGTTACCAGCTATAAGCTGAAAGTCCATAGTATATTCTGCCTGGAGTACACTGTTGAGTTCCAGATATTTTATCTATTTGCCTATAGGATACTTTTATTTTATTACTTATAGGAAGGTCAATGCAATATGCATAAGCTTAATCTCATTATTTTTCTTCTCTTAATATTCTGGTTTTCTTTCACGATCAGATAACACATGTGGCACAGCCAGACATGGGGCATTCCACAGAGAATGTTTAGAAATGTCCATGGATTTTCTTACTTCTCCAATCTGTCAATATACAATCAACCACAATGGTCTTAAAATTATTTATCCAAAATCTCTTTCAAATCCGTTTACTTGTTTCTGTTTTTACTTTCTTCCCTATGAACAAAGCTGTTATTATGTCATTAGTCTATGCTAATATTTGGGATTCTTTGTATTCAAAATAGGCTTCAAATTGGTATTCTCATCTCAGGTTGTGTTTTCTTCAATCCAGGCTTAATGTTAGCTAGAATGTTCTTTCAAATAAATAAATCTGTTCACATGTCCTACGTAAAAACATTATAATGTTTTCCCAACTTTCTTGAAATAAATTCAAAACTCCTAAACATGCCTTACCCAGGTCCAGATGACCCAGATATGGCTAATCTTCTCTTGCATTTGTCTTTCCTGAACACCCCTTATTCAAGGAATTATGTCCTATTTAAGTTCCTACAATGTACTGAACTTTATCAACTCTAGGCATTAATTCCTAATATTCCCAGTTTGAAGTACTATCCTCTTATCACATAGGTAATTCCTACTTCTCATTAGAACTTAAATATTTTTTGGTGAAGTCTTTATTGATTATTCTGGGCAATTTTATGAGCTCTTTTCACTTCCAGATACTTTATTGCTTGGGTGCAGCACTTTCAATTTGTATTTGAATATCCATAATTCCTAGTAGACTACATATATTGGAAAAGCAAGTGTGTGTCTGTTTTATTGACCATTTTTATCTTTAACATCTACCAAAATTCCTGACATATATTAGGCATTCAGTAAATATTTGTTGTATAAATGAGGATATGAATAAGGAAATATTCATGTATTGCAGCAATAAGGTCTCTAGTTGAAACCATATGTACTCATTCTTCCTGAGGTTTGGTGTTTGCAAAAATAAGCTCTAATTATTTTCATCCCATAACACTCGTTTTCTTTACAGAGAAAAACAATTGTTTTATTGAGTGACCACAGTAAAAATTACTGTATGTTTTTATATTTATAGCAAGATGCTGGTATTATTTTTAGTAAGAATAATAAAAATATAACATTGATACTAGAGAACCATGACCCTGAAACTTTCTTGTTTATTATATTCATTCAACTTCAGCAATTTACTGCTTATATTCTATTTACTTATTTCTCACAAATCTGCTTGACTGACAAACTTGCTTACTGATAACTCTTAAAAACAATCTTATTCCAAAACATATGTGAAAAACTCTTTGGCTAAATGAGAAAAATTAAACCATAATGTAGAAGGGTCTAGGACTATCAGCCATTATAAGTATGTGCCTCTCCCCTAAGATTTTCATGAAATCACAGAACCTAGATTATAGAAGAGACAAAACAATCTAGGACACAAAAGAGATGAAAATTGTAACCATTACTAAAATGTATTGCTATTGCAGCCCTAGTGGTTGCTAAGGACACTTAAGAAGTATGAAATCAGCAGTAGACACCAACAGGTGGGATAAAAAAATGCACAAACATTAAGAAACATTCAGAGGCTTATTTGGAGTGCTACTACTCAATAGAGCTGTAGAAAAGCTGAGGGTTATAAGAATCAGTTCATGTGCAGAAAATGGGAAAATGGATAATTGTCTGAGAGACTACAGAGTTAAAGCATTGTATTGCACAAATGTCCTAATAAAAAATTAAGATATCTTTGAAATTGGTAAAGATTACATGTATGGCAATATATTTAGTGTTAAGAAAATGATACTTGCATTTATACCTTTGTATAAACACATGGTTATCTAGGAGTCTTAATGTTACGGAGACAAAGGAACTTAGTAAATGTTCTTGTCTTTAAAAACTTTCTGACATCTCAGTAACTAAGTAATAGTTTTTAGTCAATTATATTTTGAATTAAATTCTGTAAATTGACAATATGGCTTCCATATTATATTGATATACTCCAGGATGGTATAGAATATTTTATTGATTAGGTTGTTGGTTGAAAGCAAGAAAAAATTGTTTTGTCTCTTTAAATGGAAAAGGAATTTACTAGGTAAATTTAAGTAGTTTACAAAATTGTCAAACTTTCTAGAGAACAGATTTAAAACTAAACTCTCAGGAAACATGCCATGATCTAGACTGATAAAAATACTATCCTGCTGCTGCTATTCATCAGTCAAGCTGTAGAGAAAATTGTAGCCATGCCCTTCCCATAAATACCATCTCTTGTGAAAGGCATGAGACTTTGCAAACTCCAATATCAATTAATGCTATATGCTTCTGTTGTCACTGTAACTAGGCAGATGGATTAAGTTCCATGGTTAATTCCCTCAATCACTCACTTAAGAATTTAAAGCCCTAACAGGTAAGTCTATTGTGTGTAAACATACCCACCTGCATACTAGCTGTAAAGGAGGCTGGTAAATTTTCGTTTTACCTGGAGCAAGTGGGATCATGATTTTTTTTTTTTTTTAAGATTTTATTTATTTATTTGACAGACAGAGATCGTAAGTAGGTAGAGAGGCAGGCAGAGAGAGAGGGGGCAGGGGAAGCAGGCTCCCCGCTGAGCAGAGAGCCCTATATGGGGCTCGATCCCAGGACCCCGAGATCATGACCTGAGCTGAAGGCAGAGGCTTAACCCACTGAGCCACCCAGGTGCCCCGGGATCATGAATTTTTTAAACAAGGTTAAGGTTTTCTAGCATGTTGGGCAACCAGAAAACATGATAACCAATTTTCTAGAAATATTAATATTCCTAGATATTGATAAGATGGATTTTAAGCAGGTATTTGATTAATTGAGGTGCACCTTATACTTACAGTAGCAGTTTCCATTTTTTTAATCAAAGTTTATCAGTTCATAGTACTTTGATGACTGATTCATCAAGAAGGTCAATAAATGCATGTTTTATCACTTGAAATTTAACATACTTTATCATTTGAAATTTAACATAAAACTGATAGTAAATTGAGAAATAAAGTAATAAGGTGAATGAATCAAGAATTAAATATTATTCATTAGAGCCACTTGATAAATATTAACAGTACATTTATTTTTAAATTTTAATTCTAGTATAATTAACATACAGTATTATATTCATTTCATGTGTACAATACAGTGATTTAATTCTATACAGTATTCTCAGTGCTGTTTATGATATGTTTACTCTTAATCCCCTTTATCCATTTCACCCATCTTCCTGCTACCTCTCCTCTGGTAACCAGCAGTTGGTTCTCTATCATTAAGAGTTTTTTTGTGTTTGATTTCTCTTTTTTTCTCCTTTGTTTGTTTGTTTGTTTTTTTAACAGTGCATTTAGTTAAGTTTAAAATAATATGGTCTAGTTGAAAAGTTACCATTTGAGATTGTAAAATAAAGTAAAGGATATACAATTGACTTCCAACAAGTATGACAAGACAATTCAATGGGGAAAAGTAATAAATCTTTTCATGAATAATTCTAAGACAACTAGATATTCAGATTCAGAAGAATAAAATGAGATCTCTCTTTATGCCATCCACAAAAATTAACTCCGAATTGATCATAGACCAAAATGTGAGAGCTAAAGTTATAAAACAATTAAAAGAAAGAATGAGTAAGTCCTTGCATTAAGCATAGTTCTTTTTTTTTTTTTAGATATAATACCTAAAGTGTAAGCAAGAAAATAAAAAATAGAGAAATCAGAATTCAACAAAATTTAAAACTTTTATGCTTTAAAGGACACTAACAAGAAAGTGAAAAAACAATCCTCAGATTGGAAGAGAATATTTTAAAAATGTTTATATTTATAATATTTAAAGATCTCTAACAATTCAATAATAATAAGAAAAATAATTTAATTTTCAAAAATACAAAGGAAAGGAATAGACATTTCTTCAAGGAATATGTACAGATTGGGCACCTGGGTGGCTCAGTGGGTTCTGCCTCTGCCTTTGGCTCAGGTTATGGTCTCAGAGTCCTGGGATCGATTCCCATGTCAGGCTCTCTGCTCAGCGGGGAGCCTGCTTCTCCCCCTCTCTCTGACTGCCTTTCTGCTTACTTGTGATCTCTCTACCTGTCAAATAAATAAATAAAATCTTAAAAAAAGAATATGTATAGATGTCTAGTAAAGACATAAAAAGAATCATAAAGTCTTTATGCACTTGTGAAATGCAAATCATACACACTATGAGAAGCTATTTCACACCCACTAGGTTGGCTATAATAAAAAGACAACACCAAGTGTTTCTGAGAATTGGAGAAATTGAAGTTGTCATACTTTGCTGATGTGAAGGTGGAATGGTGCAACCACTCTAGAGCAGTTTGGTAGTTTCTTAGGATGTTAAATAGAATCACCTTGTGATGCAGCAATTCCACACCTAGGTGTATACCCAAGAAAATGAAGATATGTTCATAGAATAAATTATACACCAATGTTTACAGAAGCATTATTCCTAAAAATAGTCTAGATGTGGTGACCACCCAAATGTCATCAACTGAAGAGTAGATAAATAAAATGTGGTATATACATACAATGAAATATTCTTTCCTAATTAAAAAACAAACAAACAAACAAACAAACAAAGTAAGCTCACTTGTGAGGCATAAGGAATAACGTGGAAGACATTGGGAGATAGAGAGGAGAAGTGTGTGGGGGGAATCGGAGGGGGAGACAAACCATGAAAGGCTGTGGGCTCTTAGAAACAAACAGAGGGTTTTGGAGGGGAGAGGATTGGAGGGTTGGATAAGCCTGGTGGTGGGTATTATGGAGGGCACATATTGCATGGAGCCCTGGGTGTTCTGCATAAACAATGAATTTTGGAACACTGAAAAAAATAATTTTTTTTAAAAAGATAAAATAAGCATAGGATACAGCTAAAGCAAGTTTTATGGAAAATTATATCATTAAATGCCTATGAGAGAAGTATTTGAGATACGTAATCTATACATGGTGTTAAAAATTACAAAAAGAAGAGTAAACTGAATCCAAAAGAATCAGTAAAAAAAAGATTGTAAAAGTTAGAGCAATAATTATTGCAATAGAAAATAAAAAAAAAGAAAAAGAAAATCAATGAAACCAAAGTAAGCTTTTTGTAAAAATGAACAAAACCAATTAATCTTTAGTCTACTGACCAAGGAAAAATGATATATGACATTAATTACAAAAAATCAGGAATGAGAGAGAGGTCACTACTGACCCTACAGAAATGAAAAGATTTACATGGATGACTTTATGCTAACAAATTAACCAATTTAATAAAATGGGAAAATTCCTAGAAAGACACAAACTACAAACCTGACTCAAGAAGAACAAAAAAATTTAAATAGGCCATTAATGAGTAAAGAAATTGAATTTATAATTAAAATTATACCCATAAGGAAAATACAAATGGCCTTCCTAGTGAATTTTCTCAAATATTTGAAGAGAAAATAATACCAATACTTCAGAAATTCTTTCAGAAGATAGAGCACTTTCAAACTTACTATATGAGGTCATGATTTTCCATATATCAAAGCAAGGTAAAGTATCATTCATGAACATAAACATAAATCTTTAACAAAATATTTTCAAGGGTTTAAGAAACATTTTGCGAGGGTTGTACATTATGATCATTTGGATTTAGCATATTAAAACTAATTAATGTAAGGGCCATAATAACATAAAGAAAGGAAAAATAAAACCACAGAGGAATCTCAACAGCTGCAGAAAAATCACTTGACAAAACCCAAAACTGTAAAAACCCTCAATAAACTATAAATAAAGTGGAACTTTCTCAGTCTGATACAGGACATCTATAAAAAACAAAACAAAACAAAACAAAAACCCAAAAAACAACCTCCACATCTAAAACCATATTTATTGGTGAAAAACAAAAAAACTCTCAATCCTTTGTTAATAGGAATAAGACAAGGATGTCCATCTAATCAGTTCTGTTTAATATAGTACTGTTAAGTTGTAGGTACAGTAATAAGATGTAAGCCTGTCTAAGAGGCAAGGAAAGAGAGAAAGAAAGAGAGATTACAAAGGCATCTGGATTAAACTGAAAGGAGACAGAAGAGACAGTCTCTTTTTTTTTTTTTAAACCGTATTTAATGTACCTGAAATTTAGTTTCCTCTTTATAAAATTGTGAATAGCAAAATTTTCTGCTCCCTTAGAAAAAAAAGAAGAGACAATATGAAAGCACTCATTAGATTGCAAATTTCTTTAGAAATTGAAGTTATATTTTATTCTTATTTAACTTGAAAATAAATATGTAAATATATTCTTCCTAGAAAATATATAATAATTTCTAAATATATATTTCAATACTTCTAAAACAACCTATAAATATGTATTATAGAAATCCTGCTCCAAATTAAAAAAAAAAACTATTTTGCTATAGAGTGAGAAAAAATATAAAAACTTATTGATTATCCCACTAAGTGTGGAGGTATATCTATAGGCTGCCCGTTAAACAGGTTTCTTAAAGTTTTTATTTTAGAATACTAAAGTTTTTATTTTAGAAGTATTGCAAAGATTTTACAGAGTCCCCATATATCCCACACCTAGTCTTCACTCTTAACAACATTTTACATATCTATGAGACTTTTGCCACAATCAACAAATCAATATAAGTTTGGCATTGTTAATTAAACTCCATACTTTTTTCACATCTCCTTAGCTTTTACTTAATATTCCTTTTCTGTTCCATGATCCTATCCAGGCATCTTTTCTGATTCCACCCATGTTACCATATCACATCCAGTTATCCTGTGTTCTAATTTTTGGTACCGTGGCAGTTTTCTTTTTTAAAGATTTTATTTATTTATTTGAGAAAGAGAGTAAGGGAGAGAAGGAGCACAAGCAGGGTGGAGGGACAGGGGGAGAGAACGAAGCTTAACTGACTGAGCCACCCAGGTGCCTGATACCTTGGCAGTTTTAAGGACTCCTGATTAGGTATTTGGTAGAATGTCTATCAATTGTGCTTCGTCCCTTGTTTTTCTCAGATTATACTGGGATTTTGAGTTTGGGGGAGGAAAGAAACAAATTAACATGCCATTCCCCTCACATCGTATCAGTGTACATACTATCATAATCGCTTATCAGTATTGATACCAGTCTTGATAATTTGGCTGAGGTAGAGTTTGTCAGCTTTCTCCATTTTATAGTTATTCTTCTACACTTCTTTCTGTGCCATAATCTTTGGAAATAAATCACTGTGTAACTCATGCTTAAGGAATGGGAATTATGGGTGCCTGGGTGGCTCAGGCAGTTAAGGATCTATCTTTGGCTCAGGTCATGATCCCAGGGTCCTGGGATTGAGTCCTGCATCTGGCTCCCTGGTCAGTGGGGAGTGTGCTTCTCCCTCTACCCTTCCCCTCTTTTCATGATCTCTCTCTCTCATCTCTCTCTCTCTTTTTCAAATAAATAAACTAAACCTTAAAAAAAAAAAAAAAAAAAAGGAATGGGAACTATACTTCACCTCTTTGAGGGTGAAATAACTCCATAAATTATTTGCAATTCTTTGGCATGGGGAGATTAGTCTCTTATCCTTCATGCCACTTATATATTTATAAATATATATTCAGTGAGTCATTATATAAGTATTGAATATAAATATTGATTTTATACTTTGAGCTATAATCCAATATTACTTAGTTTGTTTTGTTTCTCAGATTATTCCAGCTTTGAACATTTGGAAGCTATTTCAGCTGACTTGTGTCCCTTTGACATACCTCCACCATTGTATGGCTTGCTCGTTTGTTTGTTTTGAATGTTTCCTTTCTTTCTGGTACTAGAGTATGCTTCAGACCCATTTTGTGTATTTTCTGCTCTCGTCTTAGCACAATCACCTCTCTAAGAATTGGTGGTTCTTTTTATTGGAGAATGGTATTAAAAGCCGAGATCAGATGTTAGGTGTGCTCTTTGCTGCTATTCTTGCTTTAGGCCTTCTCAGCTGACAAAGCTAGAATGTATATGTGTATATTTATGCATGTATGTGTACATCTCTATAAATGTTCTATATTTAACCAGCTACATTTACATTAAGATGAACATGAGTTCATACTGATCACTATACCTCTAATCCATTACCACATGGATCATTTCAGCTCCTTCCTTGTTTAAATATAATGCCCCACTCCAACAATGATAAATCTCAATCCAATCATTTCTATACATTTACTTGATTGTTCAATCCCATTGTAGAAATATGTCTATCCTAGGATCCCCTGACCTCCTAAATGATTAAAAAAAAGACAAACTTCATTAATAAGTTTCGTTCTTTATGTTGTTAGCTCTATGGGCCTTAAAAGATTGTGTTTTTAAAAAAACTTCTGATCACTATCAAAAACAAAACAAAAAACAAACAAACCCTAGAGATGATTCAGAATTGTGAGAATCTTCTTTGAGGTGACATATTTTTATAGATCACGACTTTGCTCTCCATGATGTTCTTTATCCTAGCTGTACATGACTAATGCCATTGGTAGTGAATTAACAAGTGCTATGACCAAGAAATACAATGACCAGGAGATTTTACCTTTCCACTTTGACTAGGGTATTTATCTAAGTTATGTAAAATTAATTTACTAAAAGAATTAGATACCTAGAGGATAACAGAATTAAGGAGGCATCTGGAGATGGAGAAGGGGCACTGAGAATTAGTACATTGAGGGAAGAAATAGAAACACAGATTTAAATGCCAATTTTTGTATGGGACACACTTCAACATTTAATTTAAGTTGAAGCTTACTTATTAAGATAAACTAGAACAAGCCAAAAGCAAAAGTAATTTGCCAAGTGTGGTTTTAATTCCTTTTTTTAAAAAAAGTCAGTCCTAGAATTTGTGTATTTTCAAATTTTTTAATTTTTTAAGTATCTATTTTAATAACACACAGTGATATATTAGTTTAGGTGTATGAGGTAGTGTTTCAAAAATTCCATATATCACCTGGTGCTTACCACAGCAAACTTTTAAATCCTATTTAATCCTATTTAATCATCTATTTAACCCATACCCTCCCCACCTCCTCTTTGGCAACCATCAGTTTTTTTCCCCCTATAATTAAAAGTCTGTTTCTTCATTTTTCTCTCTTTCTTTCTCCCTTTCCCTTTGCTCACTTGTTTTGTTTCTTAGATTCTACATATGAGTGAAATCACATGGTATTTGTCTTTCTCAGACTGAGTTATTTTACTTAACATTATGCTCTCTAGCTTCATCCATGCTATTGCAAATGACAAGACTTCACCTTTTTATGGTTGATTAATAATCCATTGTATATTTATACCACATCTTCTTTATCCCTTCATCAATTGATGGACACTCAGGCTGCTTTCATATCTTGGCTATTGTAAATAATGCTGCTATGCACATGTGAGTCCATTTATCCCTTCGTATTAGTATTTTTGTATTCTTTGGTAAATATCTAGTAGTTTGTTGCTTGATTGTAGGATATTTCTATTTTTAACTCTTTAAGGAGCCTCCATATTGTTTTCCAGAGTGGCTGCACCAGTTACATTCCCACCAACAGTGCAAGAGGGTTCCTTTTTCTCCACATCCTCACCAACACCTTTTGTTTCTTGTGTTGTTCATTTTATCCATTCTGACAGGTGCAAGGTAATATCTCATTGTAGTTTTGATTTATGTTTCCCTGACCATCAGTGGTCTTGAGCATCTTCTCATGTTTCTGTTAGCCATCTATATATGTTCTTTGGAGAAATGTCTGTTAATGTCTTCTGTCCATTTTTATTTGGAGTATTTATTTTTTGGTGTTGAGTTTTATAAGTTCTTTATATATTTTGGATTCTAACCCTTTATCAGATATGTCATTTGCAACATCTTCTCCGATTGTGAAGGTTATCTTTTTTGTTTGTTTGTTTCCTTTGCTATCCAGAAGCTTTTTATTTTGCTGTAGTCGCAATAGTTTACTCTTGCTTTTGTTTCCCTTGCTTCAAGAGACATATCTGGAAAAAAAGTTGCTATGGCCAATGTCAAAGGTGTCACCCACAGTGTTCTTTTCTAGGATTTTTATGGTTTCATGTCTTATATTTAGGTCTTTAATCCATTTTGAAATTATTTTTATGTATAGTGTAAGAAAGTAGTCCAGTTTCATTTTCTGCATTTTGCTGTTCAGTTTTCCCAACACTATTTGTTGAAAAGGCTGTCCTTTTCCCCACTGGATAGTCTTTCCTTCTTTGCCAAGATTCATTGATCATATAGCTGTTGGTTTATTTCTGGGTTTTTAGTCTATTCCATTGATCTATTAAACATGAGTAGGACTAAGGCTCTATTATCCCCCAGATCAATATTAGACAGGAAACTAAGGATATATAAATTATAAATCCAATTCTACTTACAATGTGCTGGGTAACTTTTTGTTGTTTGTTTTATCTTCTATATGGGAGAACTATGGCATGCATGCATTTTATGTACTTCTATATAAAGTAAATAAGTTCATTTTAGATTGCAACATTTGAGTTAATCTAAAAAACATGAGAATCTTGAATTAGAGGCTTATAGAAATCATTAAACTATTGATTGAAATCTGTTCATCATAAATTTTTGCTATGTAGCCAATCAACGCATGATATTATAAAAGGAAAAGTTTTATGGAGAGGTAAACATTATAAATTGTGCACTCAATTAGGTCAGCCAAAACAAGCAAACAATACTTATAGCTGAGTAACATATTTTTATATGAAGAAACATGGAGTAAACTCTACACTAAGAAACTCTGAGTCAACTCAGAACTAGTTGGCTAAAATTCTAAAAGAATTAATTTGTTGGCAAAACTAAATGAATTGTGATAAAGCTAAAGACGAATCTCAAGATTAAGCAACAGTGAAATGAGAAAGAGAAGGGAAAAGAGGAGACAGAATAAAGAACATGAGTCAGTTTGAAAATGTTTTTACTAACACAGCATTAAAAAACCATGTCTCTACTCAAAAATGTTATTTTTCTTAGGTGTTAAAGTAAAGCTATTTTGAAGTTGAAATTTGTTTTCTTTATTTATAATTTATAGTGATAATACTACTGATAGTTTATTGATCACTTACTATGAGTCAGGCATTGTGTTGATTTCTTTCTAGACATTATTTCATTAAGTCCTCCCAAGGATCTTGTGAGGCTGGTATAATTATCTCAAGACACTTCCAGACACAGCATCAGAGCTTAAAAAGTTTATATGTTAGTGGTTTGTGATAACACAGCTAGAAAATTCAGGTTCAGTATTTAAACCGAAGTTTTACTACAAAACCCACTCCTAAATATTATATTCATAGCAGCTGATTTTAACATGAGAAAAACAATTTCACCATCTCCTAGGTTTGTTTACCCACACTACAAAGAACACACAATTTTTAAAAGATCAGGAAGTATAAGTATTACAAGCTTTTCCTTGGAGGTTTCCAAGTAATCTGCATGGTATTTGCCATAGAAAGAAAGAATGTTGAGCACAAGTACATGGTAGTGCATATGGGTAGTGTGCATTTATGTGCAAGCATGTGTGTGTGTGTGTGTGTGTCTCCTTGTGTATGCTTAGTGATGTTGGCAAGTATTTTCCCTCATCATCAATGTTTTGATCTCTGGGGATCAATATCTTTCAGGCATATTTCCTGAACCATAAGTTTTGGAAAACATTTCATAATCATGTTATATCTTACAGTATATAGGTAATGATGAACAAGTAAAGCCTGAGTGAGGAGGTGGAGATAGTTTGAGAGGGCTTTCTTCTATGTGGAAAACTTTTGGACAGCCATAAATAATATAGAATAAATGGTATGATGCTATATACACTGTGATAATTTTTATGGTATATAATTTGGAGTTATCTGTATTTCAAACAATCATCACCTGTAAATGTTTAAATTATTTTTGTCATGTTAAGACCTATATTACAAAATTACACGGAATTTTCATTCTCTTCGTTTGAAGGAATTCAGTAAGAAAAAATAATAAAAAATACATTTGTCTTATATTTCCTGTGGCAAAATAACTATACTTCAATTTATATTCTATTAAACATAGTAAATTAATCACAGCTGTTTGCAATGACCTTTTATAATCTGTAGAGAGACAGAATTTCAGTGGAACTTGGAATCACAGAATTGAAATATTTCTTTGGCTTTTACTCCATTCGATACTATGAGACCTCCCAGCACTCTAATATTCCACACACATCTGAATTTGCTGACACAGTTTCACACATGGTTGCATGTGGAGTTAGACATTCTTTTTTTTTTTTAAATCACACTTCATGATGTCTATTGTTGCAAAGAAAAATGGGAATGATGATATCTAAGCACCGCAAATAAATTGTAACTCTTGACTCTACAGTTGTTCCAGACTGACACACCTTATTTAGGCATTAATATTGGACATTCCAGCTCTAAGATGCTGCAGGCATGTTCATATAATTCTGTGTTTCAAAAGTGCCTTTACACCTTAATACCAGTCTCTGCAACACTTGTGCCTTGAACTATCAATGCTTTGTAAATATTCTAATGAAAGTTTGTTTCAGCTATCTACTCTCCTGTATTCTCACACATGAGTCTGTGGTGTAGGAGCTGAGGCCAATGGGAATCACCAACAGTGAACTTAGAATCACCCACGGGTGGCCAGTGCCTGTTTTTCTGGGGAGATCTGTTTCAATTAAGGCTTCTCTGTTCCTCTTGCTCACTGACACATAACAGTCTTGCTGGCAGACTTTCCATGCAAACATAACCCTTCTTCTCATCATTATCTTGAACATATCAGAGGAATAGCAAGGGAGTAAGAAGGAATTCCTCCTGTTTGACTGCCTTTGGGCTTTGACATAGTTTTTTTCCTGTCTTCGGACTGGAACTACACCATCATCTCTCCTGTATCTCTGCCTTGCTAATTATAAACCTTAAAATGTAGTCTCCATAATCATCTTGTGAACCAATTACTTATAGTATATTAATTCGTATTTGTATTCTTTTTATATATTAGAGAGAGAGAGAGAGAGAGAAAACTAAAAGAACCCATTGTTTTTATTTGTAGATACCCAAAATGAAAGCATATACCTGAGTTATATAAACTGCATAAAATATTATTTCAAAATGTATTTCAAATAAGATATTTGAACTGATATAAGAACTCTGACATTATAAGTTCACTAACTGTTTGAATTGTATTCTCTGTGTTATACCAAGAAAACTTTGGAATCTCATTTTTATTTAACATAGGTCACAGTTTTCTTCCTGCTTTTGAAAATCAGTGTAGCAAATAGCCATTTCCAACTATTTAACCTCGCACACTAAATTCAAAAATTACAGTTTAATAGATATACCCATAGTGATAAATTTGTTCCAGTACCATATTTTGTATTCCCAATGTGGCTTAATAGATTTATAATTTATTCTAAAACATATTCTGCCAATCTCTGTCAATGTAAATTAAAACAAAACAAAATAGGGGCGCCTGGGTGGCTCAGTGGGTTAAAGCCTCTGCTTTCGGCTCAGGTCATGGTCCCAGGGTCCTGGGATCGAGCCCCGCATCGGGCTCTCTGCTCAGCAGGGAGCCTGCTTCCCTCTCTCTCTGCCTGCCTCTCTGCCTACTTGTGATCTCTGTCAAATAAATAAAATATTAAAAAAAAAAAAAAAAAAAAAAAAAAAAAACAAAATAAAATAAACTCTTATCCTTTTGCTATGTAATTCACCTCATAGTTGGTCAGACTTGGTTCTGGAATCTGCTGCAAACTCCTTATAGGTCCGAAGGAAATGAGGGTTGGTAGGATTAGATGAGTAGTTAAAATTTTTATCTCCCTAAAAGATAAATTATCAAAGCCAGCATTCTATGGTCTTTATACAAAGCAGGATTAGACTCATTAGGTAGTAAGAAATTGCTTCAACAGCAGGGGAACATCAGCAGCGATAGGGATTCCACACACTCAGATTCACCCAAATTTATGATAGCTTCCTCTTTTAATATGCAGATTCTCAATCTTTTCCAATCAGTTTGCCAATTTGAATATCAGAAATCTGAGATTGTGAGGTTAACTTACTTCCTAATACTGTAAGCCATTGGCTCTAATTCAGTATTTTGTTCTCAACTTCATTAGTCCAACATGACAATTTTACAAATGTCATAGAAGATTTATGATGCTCTGACTATGCCTTGAATGAATAACTTAAAATCATCAGCTTGTTATTTTCTGGGCTGAAGCTCCCCATTGCAGTCAGAAGTCCAGCCTAGAGCTGATTAAAAATATGAATCAGAATAAAATGCACATTTTAGAATATAGGAAATATATGTTCACATGAATATACATGAAATATATTCTGAAGTAAGATACAGGCATTTCAAATCACTGAGGGAAGTTTAACAATTTAATAAACAAATGATTTTAGGATAATTAATCTGCACTTTCAACAAAATAGTGACAAAACTAAATTTATTTTGTATACCATGCAAAAATGAAAGCTAGACATATTAAAGAGCTAAGTGCAAAAAATAGAAGTAGAAAATACAGAAAATACAGAATAGTTTAATTTTATTTTGGAATGAGAGAACACTTTCTAAAGAAGAGGAAAAATTCAAAAGTGTTTGATAAACTGACATTGCTTACATGAAAATATAAATTTTAGGGGTGCCTGGGTGGTTCAGTGGGTTAAGCCTCTGCCTTCGGCTCAGGTCATGATCTCAGGGTCCTGGGATTGAGCCCCATGTCGGGCTCTCTGCTCAGTGGGGAGACTGCTTCCCCTCTGCTTCCCCCCCCCCGCCTGCCTCTCTGCCTACTTGTGGTCTCTGTTAAATAAAATAAATAAAATCTTAAAAAAAAAGAAAATATAAATTTTATATGACAAAATGTAGAATAGAAAATATTAAGACAAGTTTCAAGTTGATATAAAAACAAAATAAATATTACAAAAGATTTGTACCTTTATAGTACAAGGTTATAGTAATCATTTAGAAAAAGATAACCAATTTAATGGGAAAATGGGCAAAAACTATAAATAGCACAGAAAATTAATGCAAGTGAACAAATGAACACATGAAAGGGAACCTAATTTCATTAGTAGTTAGCAATATTCAAATTCAAATAAAAATGGAATACTTTTTTTTTAACTGATCTTATTGGTAAACACTGAAGAATTTTATAATAATCATGTATTCTTGCCAGAAGTATAAATTGGTACAATTTAGGGGGAAGCAAAGTGTAAATATATAAACTCAGCAAATCTGTTTTCCATATGTTTCTTACAGAAAATTTTGCTCACATGCACATGGATAGGTGAGTGTGTCTGGTAAGGAGTATTTTGAGAAAAACAAAACAAAACAAAACAAAACAAAAAAATAGAACACATGCCCATACATATAATACATCATTTATGTGTGTGTGTATGTGTATGTGTGTATGTTGGAAAGAGAGAGAATTGAGAAAGGAATTCTTCAAATAAAGTATTTGCCCTGTCTGTCTTTAAGCTTATAATGCAGTTATGAAATCTGGAGTTCCAGGAGCTGTCTTTGACCACAAATTGATCTTGAGAATGGAATCTGATATTAGGATCCTTGAGTAGAAATGTACAAAGAGTATACCCAGTGACAGTGGAGTGATTTTAACTATTTTGGATTCACCAAGTCTTTAGCATTTACATTGAAGTCACAAAGGGAGTCATTGGATTATTGTAGCTTTTGAGTATCATCTGCTCTCCACAAAGAGCTTGAACACATCCTGCTTTGCTCAGGATAGTACCAGTTCACACTTGTTTTCTATGTTCTCTCATATAAAGTTATTATTATTCTAATATCTGGGGACACCACAAGTTGACAGCTGACTTCCATCAACTTTTGCAGTTTGGGAAGCCTAAAAGTAAGCCAGTCATCCTCCACCGTGCCCAGGGCCCCATGTTCCAACACACACTTAAAAGTTCCAAGTTGCCACTCATGGAAGAAGCTTATCACCTAACCATAGAAGAAACTCAAGCCAACTAATTAATACTTTATTCTAAAATATGACGAAACAACCAAATATTGACAGACATATTCATAAAGCTATCAACTGCAGAGAAAAGGACCCAAAAGACAAAAAGAAAGTTCATCCCTGCAGGAAACAATAATTAATGGAAAGAATTTAAAAATTAAAAATAATAAAAACTCTCTGAAACAAGTGAACAAATGGATGAGGCTTCTTTACACAACCAGATTTTCAAGTTGTCTTTTCACTGTCTCTCCAATATGAACTGAGAGCTAAGGATCATTAGGCATTTGACCTGTGACCATCAGGGATCTTACTGCCAGGTTGCTGTACTGAATGTGGAGTCTTAGATTCAGTGGGCAGACTTGCAGCTCCTCCTCCCACAGTGCCCTTCCACAGGCCCTCAAGAAGATCCAAATCAGTTTCTTCAGACTTCTGGCTGGTAAATTTGGACACTTTAACTTGGATTTGCAGATCTCTTGTAAAGAACCTCATACAGCCCTTCTTTTCCACCCTAACATATTAAAAGAAGTAGAAAATGAATGGAATCTAGTTAATGTTTTTCTTATATTTGACATGCAAACTTTATATTTAATCTTTTGTTTCCCTCTCCTCAAGACTTACTTTAATGCCCTTGTCAGGAAATATCATAGTAAAGTATAGAGTAGTATCTTAGAATGATTGATTTTTTTGGTTTCTAATTAAACCCACATCAGATTGATACTATTGGTGGCAAAGTATAGACTGGAAAAAGAACATGTTTCAAAGGAAAGGCAGTTCTTTAAAAAGTTGGCTTGGGTCCACTGATTTTAAACTTATAACACTGTCAGTATCCTTATTCTTCCTTTAGCACTTACCGAGATATTTTGAAATGTTTTAATATCTACCATTTCAATCTAAAATAGTGTCATATTTTGAGTTACATATACTTAAAGTCTATTTTATGTCATTCCAAAAATATATACTTTGCACATGTACTTTATTTAAGTGATTTAGAAAAGGCTGACTTTTTCCATGTCATTTTGTGTTTTTAATTCTATTTTATGAATGTTTACTTTTAATATTCTCTCTTTTTTCCCCTTAGGCCCATGTTGCTGAGTTTATTGCTGAATATGATTTCCTCTGTTTATATAAATTCTGAATTCACATATCTACATTTTGTTATTCTTTCTTCCTCTTCTGTGTCCTGCATGCCTCTACCCTCTCTATACCTTCCATGCTTTCACTTCTCCACCAAAATCTCAAGCTAATATATGACTCAGCAGTGAAACTGTACCCATTTACTATTTTTACTATTAATAATAAATTTGAAAACAAAAATATATTTAGATGAAACAACTTCATATAGAGCTCACACAAATATAATGTACAATATCAAACTGCTTATAATTGCAAACAAGGTTTGAGAAATCACCTTAAAAATGTTAGTTTTCTATAGAGTCTTCTCTTCTTCAGTAAACATAGTAAATAAAATCTCTATTAGGCAAATATGTGGCTATTATTTTTAGTTAAAAAATAAGAAAAAATATTTATGTAATGGTCTGAAGTTTTGTAAGAATAGGAGAGAACATTTTTGAAAAGAAAGTCACCCTAGGGAAATTATCTTACATATATATATATATTTTTTTCTTTTTTGCTCTGGAATGAAAAGATTACTGGAATGATACCTAAATTATCTAAAAAACAAGTATGATATATAAAACAAGATTTCAGGCATTAGTTAATTGCTTGATTCTCAGCAACAACTTATTCTTATGCTAGAAATTGCCATTTTTTTTCTTTAGATGTAACCCTAGCTTTGATTTCGTTTTCCTTGACCTTCATAATCAATAGTTCTGTGGTGTCTACAGGCTGGTAGGATTTCTTTGGCTGAGAATCAGTGACCTCTGGTTCTATACTTATTTCCTGGTCATACTTATTTTTCAATTCTTGGCACACTGTTTTTCAAATATTCCTTTGATAATGTCATTTGTCACATTTATTTTCCATCTGACAGTTTACATAATTTCCTTTATTCAAACTTCAGCCATGTCTATCTCCATAACAAAGCTTCCCTTACCATGTACATTTATTATTCTCCTTTGAACTGTGATAATTTATTCACTAATTTATAGGTAACTGGCATTTTTGATGTTCCAAAATGCCATGGTACATTTCAATACATATTGTAAATGTTCCTTAACATTTCTTAATAGCTTAAATAATTGTCAATAAATATTCTTGAATGAAAATCCATGGATCTATTACTTTCATCTAAAATTTGAATATATATACTGATATGCAGCATCAATTCTCTATAATTATCTAGTTCTAGATAAACATAACATAACCATAATTATCTTTGTATTTATTATGCTAAGGAAGCACTTAAGACTTAATAGAACTGTGTTCATATTTATATTAGTTTCACAGTCTTATTAAAATATGCATAGGAAACCAGCATGAAGGTTATAGTTCTTTGTTTTGATTCTAATAACAGCAAAATTCTTTGTAAGAACTGAATCTATAAAACTTCCTGAGATTTTTTCAGATATAAGATAAAAATTTTTTAAATGAGAAGTCATATTAAATGTGAAGAAGGCAGTAGAGCTTAATATTTGAACATGCTTGGATAAATCTGTTGATTAAGTAGATTTTTATGGGAAATATTGTAAGTATATAGTATGTATGACTAGAATGTTGCAAGAGTAACTATAAATGGCCCCATTCACATAGATTGTGATAAGAGTAGATTACTTAATGTTGTACAGTGTCTAGCCAGGAAAAATATACACAGAAGTCCTGTATATATCACATCTCAGCACATTGTGTATCAACATTCTTTTTTTCTTTTCTTACTTTTTTTTTTTTTAAAGATTTTTTATTTATTTATTTGACAGACAGAGATCACAAGTAGGCAGAGAGGAAGGCAGAGAGAGAGGAGGAAGCAGGCTCCCTGCGGAGCAGAGAGCCCGATGTGGGGCTTGATCCCAGGACCTTGGGATCATGACCTGAGCCGAAGGCAGAGGCTTTAACCCACTGAGCCACTCAGGCACCCCAACATTCTTTTTTTCTAAGTTGATGCAAGTTAACCTATTTAGCACAGTAAAATCTGATACAGTATAAAATATTTTCTTTCTACATATATGAATAGCTTGTGCATATCAAACCAAATAACATGAAACATGTGAGCAAAACATTATTTATTTAAGAGATATATACACAAATATTTATAAAAGTTATATGATAAATTTGGAACAGTCTTAATCTTTGTAAAAAATAGTTTTGAATAGATAGAAGCCACTTTTTAAAAATCTTATTAAAAAAATGTTTTAATATATTCCCTCTCCATTGAATTGAAACTGAATTAATCCAATATGGTTAATATTTAGTATGTGGCAAACATTTTTGAATTTTTTTTTAATTGAGGATAACATAGAATAAGATCCATTAGTCTTAAAGTTACAGTTTGATCAAAAATTAGTTTCTGATGTTCAAGAACTATCCATCACATCCTATCCCAGTTACTGTTTACCTAAACCCTGACTCCTCCCAACAAACCCCAGCAGAGATAACTATTCTGACTTTATCACCATCAAGTTTTTTCTCTTTTTAAAAAATTGTTATATGTGTATAGTGAATAATTTTTGTGCCTGAGTTTTTCATAATACATGATTGCTGTGAGTTTCATTCTTATGTTCACTTGCATAATTCATTCCTTGTTATTTCTGTGGAATATTCCATTATATGTATACATAATTTATTCTTTCTTTTTTCCCTTTTTTTAAAGTGAATATGAAAATTAGAACTACTAGAAAAAAAAGTATAAGCATCAAAGTGATATGCTCTTTCAATGGCACTAAAAATAAATATTATTTATTATTTATAATGTAATGTAAATAAATATTCAGTATAATTATCTTCATTTTTCAGTTTGATGACTGAAATTTTACATGTATTTTAAAGCTGAGAAATTAGTTTGTTCTATAGTGCCTTTCAGTAAGATCTGATGATGACAAAATTAATCCATCTCACATATATGAAGTACAGAAGAATGTGTGTGTGTGTGGGTTGTGTGTGTGTATGTGTTGATGACCTATGAAGTAAAAACGTGTTGATGACCTATGAAGTAAAAACCTAATAAAAACTAAATCAGGTGTATAATCTATTTCATAGTCTGTAGGTATTAAGCATATTGAACATATAATGCTAAGATGTAGTAATCTTCACTGGCTCTGTTCTACTCATGGGTGAAATTATTGCTATGCCTTTTAACCTAAACTCTACAGCATGTCTATACTAACACTTTACTAACACACCATTTTTGGTGTGTTAATTGTTAATTGTTATTCCAATTATTCCAATTACTTTATTCGACCCCACTTTTCATATGAAATTAACATAGCAAGATCACCAATGTTGCAAGAAGGAACTGTGAACTCACCTCCTCTTGCTCACAATCCAAAAGCCTTGCATTATCTTAAAGTTTTATCAACAAAGCCTAATAAATCACATTATTTTTTTTTAAAGATTTTATTTATTTATTTGTCAGAGAGAGAGAGAGGGAGAGCGAGCACTGGCAGACGGAGGCAGAGGGAGAAGCAGGCTCCCTGCTGAGCAAGGAGCCCGATGTGGGACTCGATCCCAGGACACCGGGATCATGACCTGAGCCGAAGGCAGCTGCTTAACCAACTGAGCCACCCAGGCATCCCTAAATCACATTATTTTTTAATAATTATTAGCAAACAGGTGGCCCCAACTTTGTGGACAGAAGGCAAAATTGTTTTTCACTACAGCACTCACTTCATTCATTGTGAAAGCATATTCTCTTAACTTGCATTCACTACCTATGGTTAACACTTCATTTCACTTTTTTAAATATGTCAGAAACATATTTTTGAATAAACTTTAAAAATTGGAATGCTTCCTTTTTCAACAATTATTATTTATTAATAAAGTGAGTAATTATTGAGGGCTGATCGTTAACCAGGCACCTGTGGCAGAGAGTAGGCAATACAAACCTGAATACATTATAGTCCCCTTTAAGGGGCTCATTACCTCACACATTATTGTGATTTCAAGCATATAGATTGTCATTGGAAAAGTTCATATTTGCAAATTTTAAGTGATACCCTATCTTTTTATTGAAAAAAAAATGATACAATAACACTTGTATGTAAGTTTATCTTGTCAGTGCATGCTACTTGTCCAAGTATCATACTAAGAAAATAAAAAAAATAATAACAATATGAAATAATATTTCCCTTTTAAAAAAATTTTGGCCTTTTCCTCTTCCTATAGTTCTAGTGGATTAATTACCTTACTCTTAAAATTGTAGGAAAACAGGTAGTGCATATTAACAAAGTTTATTTAATTGATATTATTCTTTAATTCTCTATTCATTTTTATTTAATGGTATGATGAGTATAGAATATAGAAAGAATGAGGAAAGTATTGGGCAGACTATAGGTGCTTCCCAGAAATGAAGAGAAAAAGACAAACTTTCCGTTGTGAATCAGATGATTCTTTTATTTCCTTTTCTGTATTCATCAATCATGCAAAGTATAAGTTGTATAAGAAAACTTGCAAGTACACTAAGCTATTAACATTGATCAGGTGTGTACAATAATTAATTTCTTTACTGCAACTATTTTTCATTCCATTGAATATACATGAATGTATAATTTCTAACACACCAATTCTTATAAATCCTTGTAAATTTGGTGATGTTTATAAAATATTTCATGAGTTACTCAAAGCAAATATGAATTATACTATATTATTTCATTCTTTGTATGTACAGTTGATCCTTATTATTCATGGATTCTATAGTTACAGATTTGTCACTCAGTAACCCCTAAATCAATATTTCTGGGTCATTCACAGACATGCACAGAGCAGTGAAAAATTTGATTCATCCAATGTGCACATTCCCAGATGAGATCAAAGTGACACTCTGCCTTGTTACCTCAGCTCTTCTACTTAGACAAATATTCTTTTCATTCTACATAACACACTTTTTTTTAGATTTACTTATTTACTAGAGGGGGGGGAGCACACATGACCAGGGGGAGGGGCAAAAGGAGGGGGAGAGAGGGTCCTGGAGCAGACTTCCCTCTGAGCAAAGAGCCCAGTACGGAGCTCAATCCCAGGATATTGAAATCATGACCTGAGCTCAAATCAAGAGCGGTACGCTTAACCTACTGAGCCACCCAGGTGCCCCAGCACACTTTTTTTTCTTTCTTTTGTGTTTGTATTTTGTTGGTGATTTCACTGTTTAAAATGGCCCCCAAGCACAGTGATGAAGTGATGCCTAGAGTTCCAAAGCATAAGAAGTATCTTACAGAGAAGATACATGATAGATAAACTTCATTCAGGCTTCATGTATACTGGTGTTGACCATGAGTTCAATCAGTAATAGGGTAGGTACATCCAGAAAAAAGAAAAGCAAACTTGTATATCTGTATGTGAGGCTACTCCACAAGTATTAAATAACATCTATAATGTGGAAATTATGGAAAAAGAAGATAAATTGTGGATTCATGAGATGATGGCTCATAATAAAGGTGCTTTTAGACAGCATTGTTGTGAGATTGAAAGCCAAAGAAATTTATAGTCACTTTACCCAGGATCACAAAATTATTAAATGCTTCTTGGCTAGTGCTGGCTGATGTGTATATTTTAAGAGATTATATGGCTAAAAAAGTGTTTAACTTAGAGTCTCAGATCAGGAAGCTGAACAAAAATTTAAAAAAAAAACCTACTAAGTGTTATAAAGGTAGAGAGTTACATATAACAGCACATTTTAAATGCTGATGGGATTTGAGATTGATTTATTTTACACAAATGTTGGCAAACAAATCTGTGTAACACACAAGGTCTTTAAAACCTCTGACTTTAAATCATTCTAATACCATGCAAATAATGATTTATAAGAAATATTTATTAAATAAGATGCTCCTTAATAGAAACATACATAAAAAAGCTTATCTGTTTATCAATTGACAAAAATGTTATGGCTAAAAGGAACCTAAACTTGTTATTTTCCTAGGATCAATGACTGTGTATTTGCTAAGTCAGAATCAATTTAATAGAATGTAACTCCTGTGAATAATGGGAATCAAATATACTCTTTTCAATGGCCACCAAATAGCCCACTTTTTTTTTTTTTGTCTTTGTATCTGCACATCTAAGTAATTTTTTTTAAATAAACATATAATGTATTTTTATCCCCAGGGGTACAGGTCTGTGAATTGCTAGGTTTACATATTTCACAGCACTCATCATAGCACATACCCTCCCCAATGTCCATATCCCCACCACCCTCTCCCGTTCCCCCCTCCCCCCAGCAAACCTCAGTCTGTTTTTGAGATTCAGTCTTTTATGTTTTGTCTCCCTCCCAATCCCATCTTTTCATTTTTCCTTTTCCTAGTTCCCCCTAACCACCCCACATTGCATCTCCACTTCCTCATATCAAAGAGATCATATGATAGTCGTCTTTCTCCAATTGACTTATTTCACTAAGCATAATACCCTCTAGTTCCATCCACATCGTCACAAATGGCAAGATTTCATTTCTTTTGATGGCTGCATAGTATTCCATTGTGTATATATACCACTTCTTCTTTATCCATTCATCTGTTGATGGAAATCTAGGCTCTTTCCACAGTTTGGCTATTGTGGACATTGCTGCTATAAACATTCGGGTGCACCTGCCCCTTCGGAGCACCACATTTGTATCTTTAGGATATAAACCCAGTAGTGCAATTGCTGGGTCATAGGGTAGCTCTATTTTCAGTTTTTTGAGGAACCTCCACACTGTTTTCCAGAGTGGTTGCACCAGCTTGCATTCCCACCAGCAGTGTAGGAGGGTTCCCCTCTCTCCACATCCTCGCCGGCATCTGTCATTTCTTGACTTGTTCGTTTTAGCCATTCTGACTGGTGTGAGGTGGTATCTCATTGTGGTTTTGATTTGTATTTCCCTGTTGCCGAGTGATGCGGAGCACTTTTTCATGTGTCTGTTGGCCATCTGGATGTCTTCTTCACAGAAATGTCTGTTCATGTCCTCTGCCCATTTCTTGACTGGATTATTTGTTTTTTTGGGTATTGAGTTTGATAAGCTCTTTATAGAGTTTGGATACTAGCCCTTTATCTGATATGTCGTTTGCAAATATCTTCTCCCATTCTGTCAGTTGTCTTTTGGTTTTCTTAACTGTTTCCTTTGCTGTGCAAAAGCTTTTGATCTTGATGAAATCTCAATAGTTCATTTTTGCCCTTGCTTCTGTTGCCTTTGGCGATGTTCCTAGGAAGAAGTTGCTGTGGTTCAGGTCAAAGAGGTTGCTGCCTGAATTCTCCTCAAGGATTTTGATGGATTCCTTTCTCACAATGAGGTCCTTCATCCATTTTGAGTCTATTTTCGTGTGTGATGTAAGGAAATAGTCCAATTTCATTTTTCTGCATGTGGCTGTCCAATTTTCCCAGCACCATTTGTTGAAGAGGCTGTCTTTTATCCATTGGATATTCTTTCCTGCTTTGTCGAAGATTAGTTGACCATAGAGTTGAGGGTCTATTTCTGGGCTCTCTATTCTGTTCCATTGATCTATATGTCTGTTTTAATGCCAGTACCATACTGTCTTGATGATGACAGCTTTGTAATAGAGCTTGAAGTCTGGAATTGTGATGCCACCGACTTTGGCTTTCTTTTTCAATATTCATTTGGCTATTCGAGGTCTTTTCTGGTTCCATATAAATTTTAGGATTATTTGTTCTATTTCTTTAAAAAAAATGGGTGGGATTTTGATAGGGATTGCATTAAATGTGTAGATTGCTTTAGGTAGCATAGACATTTTCACAATATTTGTTCTTCCAATCCAGGAGCATGGAATATTTTTCCATTTCTTTGTGTCTTCCTCAATTTCTTTCATGAGGACTTTATAGTTTTCTGAGTACAGATTCTTTGCCTCTTGAGTTAGATTTATTCCTAGGTATCTTATGGTTTTGGGTGCGATTGTAAATGGGACTGACTCCTCAATTTCTTTTTCTTCTGTCTTGTTGTTAGTGTAAAGAAATGCGACTGATTGGTGTGCATTGACTTTATATCCTGAACACTTTACTGAATTCCTGTACAAGTTCTAGCAGTTTTGGAGTGGAGCCTTTTGGGTTTTCCACATATAGTATCATATCATCTGCAAAAAGTGATAGTTTGACTTCTTCTTTGCCAATTTGGATGCCTTTAATTTCTTTTTGTTGTCTGATTGCTGAGGCTAGGACTTCTAGTACAATGTTGAATAGCAGTGGTGATAATGGACATCCATGCCGTGTTCCTGACCTTAGCAGAAAAGCTTTCAGTTTTTCTCCATTGAGAATGATATTTGTGGTGGGTTTTTCTAGATGGCTTTGATAATGTTGAGGTATGTGCCTTCTATCCCTACACTTTGAAGAGTTTTAATCAGGAAGGATGCTGTACTTTGTCAAATGCTTTTTCAGCATCTATTGAGAGTGTCATATTGTTCTTATTCTTTCTTTTATTAATGTATTGTATCACATTGATGGATTTGCGGATGTTGAACCAACCTTGCAATCCTGGAGTAAATCCCACTTGGTCATGGTGAATAATCCTTTTAATGTACTGTTGGATCCTATTGGCCAGTATTTTGGTGAGAATTTCCACATGTGTGTTCATCAAGGATATTGGTCTGTAATTCACTTTTTTGGTGGGATCCTTGTCTGGTTTTGGGATCAAGGTGATGCTGGCCTCATAAAATGAGTTTGGAAGTTTTCCTTCCATTTCTATTTTTTTGGAACAGTTCCAGGAGAATAGGAATTAATTCTTCTTTAAATGTTTGGTAGAATTCCCCTGGGAAGCCGTCTGGTCCTGGACTTTTGTTTGTTTGGAGATTTTTGATGACTGTTTCAATCTCCTTACTGGTCATGGGTCTGTTCCGGTTATCTATTTCTTCCTGGTTCAGTTGTGGTAGTTTATATTTCTCTAGAAATGTATGCATTTCTTCCAGATTGTCAAATTTGTTGGCATAGAGTTGCTTACAAGCAACTTTATAATTGTTTTTATTTCTTTGGTGTTGGTTGTGATCTCTCCTCTTTTATTCATGTTTTTTTTTTTTTTTTTATTTGCATCCTTTCTCTTTTCTTTTTGATGTCTGGCCAGGGGTTTGTCAATCTTATTAATTCTTTCAAAGAAACAGCTCCTAGTTTTGTTGATTTGTTCTATTGTTTTTTTTAGTTTCTATTTCATTGATTTCTGCTCTTATCTTTATGATTTCTCTTCTCCTGCTGGGTTTAGGCTTTCTTTGTTGTTCTCTCTCCAGCTCCTTTAGGTGTAGGGTTAGGTTGTGTATTTGAGACCTTTCTTGCTTCTTGAGAAAGGCTTGCACCGCTATGTATTTTCCTCTCAGGACTGCCTTTGTTGTGTCCCACAGATTGTGAACCGTTGTGTTTTCATTATCATTTGTTTCCATGAATTTTTTTCAATTCTTCTTTAATTTCCTGGATGACCCATTCATTTTTTAGAAGGATGCTGTTTAGTCTCCACGTATTTGCGTTCTTTCCAAATTTCCTCTTGTGATTGAGTTCTAGCTTCAGAGCATTGTGGTCTGAAAATATGCAGGGAATGATCTCAATCTTTTGGTACCGATTGAGACCTGATTTATGACCCAGGATGTGGTCTATTCTGGAGAATGTTCCATGTGCACTAGAGAAGAATGTATATTCTGTTGCTTTGGGATGGAATGTTCTGAAGATATCTGTGATGTCCATCTGGTCCAGTGTGTCATTTAAGGCCTTTATTTCCTTGTTGATCTTTTGCTTAGATGATCTGTCCATTTCAGTGAGGGGAATGTTAAAGTCTCCTGCTATGATTGTATTACTGTCGATGTATTTCTTTGATTTTGTTATTAATTGGTTTATATAGTTGGCTGCTCCCATGTTAGGGGCATAGATATTTAAGATTGTTAGGTCTTCTTGTTGGACAGACCCTTTGAGTATGATATAGTGTCCTTCCTCATCTCTTAGTATAGTCTTTGGCTTAAAATCGAATTGATCTGATATAAGGATTGCCACCCCAGCTTTCTCCTGATGTCCATTATCATGGTACATTGTTTTCCACCCCCTCACTTTAAATCTGGAGGTGTCTTCGGGTCTAAAATGAGTTTCTTGTAGGCAGCATATTGATGGGTTTTGTTTTTTTTATCCATTCTGATACCCTGTGTCTTTTGATTGGGGCATTTAGCCCATTAACATTCAGGGTAACTATTGAGAGATAGGAATTTAGTGCCATTGTATTGCCTGTAAGGTGACTGTTACTGTATATTGTCTGTTTCTTTCTGATCTACTACTTTTAGGGTCTCTCTTTTATTAGATGACCCCTTTCAATATTTCCTGTAGAGCTGGTTTGGTGTTTGCAAATTCTTTCAGCTTTTGTTTGTCCTGGAAGCTCTTTATCTCTCCTTCTATTTTCAATGATAGCCTAGCCGGATATAGTATTCTTGGCTGCATGTTTTTCTCGTTTAGTGCTCTGAATATATCATGCCAGTTCTTTCTGGCCTGCCAGGTCTCTGTGGATAGGTCTGCTGCCAATCTAATGATTTTACCCTTGTATGTTACAGACTTCTTTTCCTGGGCTGCTTTCAGGATTTTCTCTTTGTCGCTAAGACTTGTAAATTTTACTCAGGTGACGAGGTGTGGACCTATTTTTATTGATTTTGAGGGGCGTTCTTAGCATCTCCTGTATTTTGATGTTTGTTCCCTTTGCCATATTAGGGAAATCCTCTCCAATAATTGTCTCCAATATACCTTCTGCTCCCCTCTCTCTTCTTCTTCTGGAATCCCAATTATTCTAATGTTGTGTCGTCTTATGGTGTAGCTTATGTCTCGAATTCTCTCCTCGTGGTCCAGTATTTGTTTGTCTCTCTTTTCCTCAGCTTCTTTATTCTCTGCCATTTGGTCTTCTATGTCAGTAATTCTTTCTTCTGCCTCATTTATCCTAGCAGTGAGAGCTTCCATTTTTGATTGCACCTCATTAATAGCTTTTTTGATTTCAACTTGGTTAGATTTTAGTTCTTTTATTTCTTCAGAAAGGGCTTTTATTTCTCCAGAGAGGGTTTCTCTAATATCTTCTATGCTTTTTTCAAGCCCGGCTAGAACCTTGAGAATCGTCATTCTGAACTCTAGATCTGTCATGTTACCAAAGTCCGTATTGATTAGGTCTCCAGCCATCGGTACAGCCTCTTGTTCTTTTTTTTTTGTGGTGAGTTTTTCCGGCTTGTCATTTTGTCCAGATAAGATTTGCTTTCTCCTCCTCTAGAATTCTGATGTTCTTGGTGAGTGAAGTTGGTCTTGGCTGGGTTTCTTGTTAATCTTCTGGGGGAGGGGCCTGTTGTGGTGATTCTCAAGTGTCTTTGCCACAGGGGGAATTGCCCTGTCCTTGCCAGGGGCTGGGCTAAGTAATCCTCTCGGGTTTGCTTTCGGGAGCTTTTGTTCCCTGAGCCCTTTCCATAGAGTTCTGGAGGACAGGAATGAAGATGGTAGCCTTCCAATCTCTTGGCCCGGAGGAGCCGAGAGCTTGGGGTTCCGCTCTTCAGTGCGCCCTCAGAGAAAAGCGCCCAACCGCCCCGCCTCCCTGGCCTGCGGTCGCGCTGGTAGGAAAGCGGTCAATTGCTGGCACTTGGAGAATTGCGCCCGGTCCCTTCCATCTCCGCAGCCTCCAGCCGTGCTCTGAGCCCACCCAGCCTGCGACCGGCACAAGGTAAACCCGGGCTGAGAGCTCACTTCTCAGCTTTGTCGCTGTAGCCGGCTTCCCTGCTCTAATACCTGCGAGCTCTGTCTCTCAGACACCCCCAGTCCTTTTGTGACCCCGCGGGACCTGGGGTTATGCTGACCCCGCCTGGGTTTCCCCCCGGTTTAGCCTCTGGAGCGATGTCCCTCCGTGGAGCAGACTTTTAAAAGTCCTGATTTTGTGCTCTGTTGCTCTGCCGCTTGCCAGGAGCCGGCCCCTCCCCCTGCCGTCTATCTTCCCATTGCTTTGGATTCACTTCTCCGCAGGTCCTACCTTTCAGAAAGTGGTTGATTTTCTGTTTCTAGAATTGTTGCTCTTCTCTTTGATTTCCCATTGGATTTGTAGGTGTTCACAATGGTTAGATAAGCTGTCTAGCTGATCTCCTGCTACTTGTTGTCGTCTCAGCCTGCTACTTTTCCGCCATCTTGACTCCTCCTAATAGTCCACTTTTTAAGTGGAGTATAAACACTACTATAGACTGAATGTTTGTGTCTCCTTAAAATTCATATGGTGAAACCTAATCCTCAATGTGATCATATTTGGAAGTAGAACATTTGGGAGGTACTTAGGTCATGAGAGTGGAGCCCTCATGAATGGGAGTAGTGCTTATATGAAAGAGACTCCAGAGACCTCCCCTGCTCCTCCCTCTATATGAAAAAAAAAAAAAAAATAGAAGACAGCCATCTATGAACCAGGAACCTGGTTCTCATTAGAAAATTAACCTTCCAGCACTTTGATCTTGGACTTCACAGCCTCCAGCACTACTAGAAATATCTTTTTTTAAATATAAGTTACCCAGATATTGTTTATATATTTTGTAATAGCAGCCTCAATAGGCTAAGACAAAAATTAGTACTGAGAAGTGGGGTCCTGCTGTAACATACCTAAAAATGTTGAAGTGGGTTTGTAACTGGGTAACTGGTAGAGGCTAGAAGAGTTTTAGGTGCATGTTAGAAATGGAGACATTAAGGATGATTCTGGTGAGAGATCAGAAAGAAAGCTAGAGAGAAAGCCTCAAACTTCTCAAAGGATAAATAGATAATTATGAACAGAATGTTGGTAGAAATATTGATGGTAAGAGTCATTCTGATGAGGTCTCATATGAAAAGGAAGAACAAGTTATTGGAAACTGGAGAAAAGACAATCCTTGTTATAAAGTAGTAAAGAAGTTGGCTGATTTGTGTTCATGTCCTAATTTTTTAGGGAAGGTAGACTTTGTAGGCAATGAAATTGGATATTTAGCTGAGGAGAATTCTCAGCTAAGTGTTAAAGGAATGTCCTGATTCCTCATAACTGCTTATTATAAAAGAAAGAAGAGAGAAATGATTTGAAGATAGAATTTTTAAGCAAAAAGGAACCAAACTTTACAGATTTGAAAAATTCTTAGCCTATCCTTATTGCAAAAAATGAGAAAGTATGTTTGGGAGAGAATACTAAGGGTGTGGCCAAATGACCTATGATAAGGAGATTAATGAAGGTATAAACCATGGACCTAAACAGCCATCTCAGCAGAAGACAGGAGTTAATCTTCAAGACAAGGGAAGAAAGACCCCCAATCATGACCCAGAGGTCATCAGTGTTGCCACACCCACCATAAGCCCAGGAAAGAGTACTATTTAAAGGATGAGGCTGTCTCTCTGGTACAAGTGGGTCAGGAAGTTCTTGCCTAGTGTCTCAAGAGTGAGGTGGGCACCCCTTACATAGGTTACAGTCAGCAGTGGCAAGAACTGAGTAAGGCCCTGGCAGAGAGTCCCAGTGTGGGTAGCACCCCATCAAGCTATGGGGATATATTGATACCCCAGTGGGTCCAGAATACAGAGAATTGAGCCAAACAGGATTATTACTGAGTCTTAAGGTCTAATGGAATTTTCCGAGTTATGTTTGGGACTTGCCTGAGACCCATCACTCCTTTCTTCTTTCCTATTTCTTCCTTTTGGGAATGGAAATACCTATCCCATGCCTGTCCCACATTGTATTTTGGAAGCACATAACTTGTTTGGTTTCACAGGTTCATAGCTGGGGAGGAATTTATACTATTTATACTTATACTATTTGTATATGATTTAAATGATGTTTAGATGAGACTTTGGAGTTTTGACTTTTAAAGTTGATGTTAGAAAAAGTTAAGACTTTTGGAACTGTTGGGATGAAATTAATATATTTTGCATGAGAGCAGGGCATGGGTAGAATGTTATAGAATGAATATTTGAGTCTCTGTAAAACTCATATGTTGAAACTTAATTCCCAGTGAGATGGTATTAGGAAGCGGGATCATTGGGAGTTCATTAGGTCATGAGGATGGAACCCTCATGCATGGTATTAGTGTCCTTATAGAAGAGTACCACGAGGTGCGCATGGGTGACTCAGTCGGTTAAGCATCTGCCTTTGGCTCATGTCATGATCTCAGGGTTCTAGGATCAAGCTCTTAATCAGGAGGGAGTCTGCTTCTCCCCCTGCCTATCCCCACCACTTGTTCTCTGTCTTCAAATAAATGATAAAAATCTTAAAACAAAACCAAAAAAAAAAAAAAAAAGAGGAAAAGAGGACCAAGAGAACTTCTTTGCCTCTTCTTCAGAGAGATATCAGAGAGAAATAAAGTCCTCACCAGACACTAGATCTGCTAGCACCTTGATTTTGGACTTCCCTGCTCCCAGAATTGTGAGATATTCATTGTATATAAGTCACCCTGCCCGTGGTATTCCATTACATAGCTCAAATGGGCCAAAACAATAGCTGATATAATCTTTTTTCTGTATTTCTAGCACTTTGACCACACTGGCTACTTCATGATAACGTTCTCTGGGATCTTCATCTTTAGGCCTATCTTGCTTTGTTCTCATCCACCCTCCCACCTTTAAAAATCTCAGTTCTGGCCTTACTTTTTTATTTATGATCAAGGAGTATAACTGAATCCCGCTTGTTAATTTTGGTACTGAATATACACCATTTCTGAATAGCATTGCATAAGATTGGGAATGGCAATAATATATGCTAAAGTAACTATAGTTACTAAAGTATCTTAAAAACTAAAACAAAGCAGAGATGTCTTTTATTTCTTTTATGTAACATGCTTTACATGTAAAAAGGGTCAGGCAACTATGGCTTATACACCAAATGTAGTCTACCACCTATTCCTTAATAAAGTTTTATTAGAATAAAGCTATACCATTTATTTACGTATTATTTGTGTCTGCTTTTGCAATACTAATACTGAGCTGTATACTTAGAAATCTTATTGCCCTTAAAACCTAAAATATTTACAATTTGACACTTCATAGAAAAAGTTTGCTGATCTCTGACAGGATTACATTAAATAAGAATATATTTCACAACTCTCTTTAATTTGGTGTATATGTAATCATTCATTTCTTTTTTTTTTAAGATTTTATTTATTTATTTGACAGAGATCACAAGTAGGCAGAGAAGCAGGCGGAGAGAGGAGGAAGCAGGCTCCCTGCTGAGCAGAGAGCCCGATGCGGGGCTTGATTCCAGGACCCTGGGATCATGACCTGAGCCTAAGGCAGAGGCTTTAACCCACTGAGCCACCCAGGTGCCCCTAATCATTCATTTCTTATTCTAATCTGTTTATTTAGGTACTTTTAGTAGTTGTATCAGTAGTACTATTTTCAATCTAGGATATTTATAAAAAGTGTGTTAAAAGGGATTTCAAGTATAACTATATCTAATTTTCAGTATTCCTACAGATAGACAGAATAAATATAAAATAGTATTAAAATGTCAGTACCAAATCTCTATTTTCCCTTAATCAGCTTTATAGCCCTAAATTAATCCTTAGCATTCTTTATTTTCTTCCCCTGGGTAGCATGGTGGCTTTGAACAAGGAATATAACCTATCTAAGCCTGAATAAAATAAAGTGTTATCTACTGATTGGTACTATTGTAAGTGTGAGAAGAGTTTTTAGTACATGACAGAGTATCATAAATGATTGCCATTATTACACCGTTCTATATTCTGAGCTTGAGCTCTGCAGTCATAATTCCTGTGTTTAATTCTTAAGTGCTCCACTTAAGCAAGTCAATTAGCATATATTTCTAGAGCTGTGTAGTAAATTACCCCCCCCATTAATGGCTTAAAACAATAAACACTTTTTATCTCACATTTTGGGTGGGTCTGGTTCAGGGTTTCTTACAAGGTTGCAGTTAAGGTGTCAATTAAGTTTGTGCTTATCTGAAGGCTTAACTGGGGGCCAGAGAATTCACTTCCATGAATGTTCCATTCATGGTGTTGGCAGGAGGCCTCAATTTTTGGCTCTCTGTTGGCTAGATGCCTCAGTTCCTCAACAATGGCCTCTTCTCAGGACTGCTTGAGAGTTTACACAACACAGTAGCTGTCTTCCTTCAGAGCAAGTGATCTGATAGAGAGATCTAATGGGAAGAGACATGTTTTATATGAATAAATCTCATAAATCAACACTGCACTTTAATCACATTCCCTGTATATTGACGAAGGCACTAAGTCTGGCCCACACTCCACCCCATGGGCGAACTGGGTTCTACCTCTTGAAGAGAGGAGTGCCAATGAGCATGTGGACATACATTAAATTGCTATACTCAACTTGCCTTAATTTCTTCATCTGTAAAATAAAGATAAATAATAGTAAAGTGATTAAGTATTGTTTTGAGATTAAAAATGCTGAAGTTACTTTAAAAAGAGCCTCACACATGGTAAGCAGTCTATATATATTAGCTAATATTTGCTTTGTATGTAACTACACTCTTTTTACAGAATGTTGAGAATCACTAGTATCTATCATTTTCAATTTATACTTATTTCATTATGCAACTTATCTGAAGTTTAGATTTTATTTTCTTTCTTTGGGAGAAAATTTGCCTCTTAGGTTCAATTATTGATATTGTGAAGACAAATTTTTTCCTGCTTTTGTTTCTTCCATGTAAGAATTGATACACATTTTCCTTTATCAAAATGCTGCTTAATTTGATTCTTTGTTAGTGACCAGCTATGTACCCTATGTTGTATATGGTATAAGTAGATTGCTTATCAAGAAGTAATCATAGCCATATTTCTGTATTTATAGCTAAGATAAACAGAAGCCATTATGCAAGAATACAAAACTGCCTATTTTGTTCTTTCTTTAAAACTAGAAGATGACTTTTAATTTTTTTTTAAATTATTGAGGTACAATTGACATATAACATTAATATTAGATTCAGGTGTACAACATAATGATTAAGTGCATCCATCTTTTATGTTCTATAATTCATATTTCTCTGTTTTGTGATTATTTTTTAATTTCTGAAGTTTTACTATACCTCCTTGGATTCAGAATATTGCAAACTATAGTATTTCTAGTGTAGTTCCATTCTATGAAATACTAAGCAAGAAGTCATAGATTATTTCATCAGATATAATGCTTCTTTGGGCTGTTTACAAAATTATGCATGTACTCGTACACAAGGCAGGCAAGTCACATTGTCTAGTTCCATCCTCCTCCATTAGGCATAAGAGCAGTTGAATATATATCCATTTAAAATGCAGTTTTGGGGAGATGCCACATCTGCTTTTTTCATAACTTATTTAATTGCTTAACACTCTTTGTTGCATTTGGTTTTGGCCCCAAGGTCCAAATACAAGACTATAATCAATGTCTATAAAGTTTATATCAAGTATGATTTGGTGAGTAGAAAAGCTTTTTATTATGATGGAGAAAAATTAAAACCAGATATCACAGTTTATAATTTGTAACAGTTCTCAGCTTTAACCTCCTTTTCTCTGGGGAAATCTCTCTGACTCTCAGAATGGGTAAGGTTTCTTTGTGTTTGATCTCATGGCACTCTATTCTTATCAGAGCACTTACCACACACTATTGTACTTGAAGCTTATATTGTCTGAATTTCAGTAAAGGCTCTCCTTGATATGCTGGGAGGCACAGTAGATCCTTTCCATACTACTGTATTTTCAGCATTTCTCATCATAATCTTTGTGACTAAATAAGAAAAGTTAGGATGATGTTTACAGTATGGGTGGGAAGAATTTGATTTCCTAGGATCTCCCCTCCTTCCACCCACACCCTGACCACCCAAAAATGTTTAGTAGGCTCTGGCTAGGATTCTGGAAGAATTTAAATGCATGAATAGATCATGAAGACATAATTAATAAATAGTGGGATTTGGGATTATTACCATTAGTAAATTCTGTTCTGTTGACATTGGCAGTAAGAAATTGAATACTAGGGATGCCTGGGTGGCTCAGTTGGTTAAGCAGCTGCCTTCGGCTCCAGTCATGATCCCAGGGTCTTGGGATCGAGTCCCGCATCGGGCTTCTTGCTTGGCAGAGAGCCTGCTTCTCTCTCTCCCTCTGCTTGCCACTCTGCCTGCTTGTGCTCTCTGTCTGTCAAGTTATCGAATGGAATCTTAAAAAAAAAATTGATTACTAAACTCTACTGCAACTCTTGTCACTATCAAAAACAGGGTAGTGGAATATGTGCAGCAGAGGTACAGCTAATTATACTCTTTCTCTTTGTATATTATATTCATAAGTGTCTTTCTATAGGATTATAATCAGCCTATAAGTTGGAGTTGAAGTAGATATTAGCTTGGCAAAATCATTTTGTGTTAAACTGCTCAGAACTTTCCAGAGTAAGCACTAATTGTTAATAAAACTTAATAACTATAGCTAGTATTCCATATTCACTATATGTCAGGCACTGTATTTGGTATTTTACAAATGCTATCACATATAATCCACACAACTATGCCATAATGCAATGGAGATGCTAACCTTGAAATTAGATTTGGATTCTAATAATGAGTTTGCCACTTATACATACCTGTGCGGTCATGAGCAAGTTAGATACTGTCTTTAAGTATCAGTTTGTTTATTTGCTGAATAAATATTGTTTTTCTGTATCTATTTATCATGCACTAATAATTAGTAGTAATTTTTATTATATTTGTGTATATATAGAGCTAGCAAGCAGCAGAGATTGTGCTACATTCCTGCATAGCTTGTATACATAGTAGTTTTTCCTCTTATGTATGTCTGTATATATGTATCTATTGAGGTATAATTGACATACCTTTATTAATTTCAGGTGTACAACATAATGATTCCTTATTTGTATATATTGCCAAATGATCACCATAGTAGGTCTAGTTAACATTGTCTCCATATGTAGTTATAGTATATGCCAATTTTAAACACATTTTATTTCCTCATTTTCATTTTAAATCATCCATGGTATAACAAACATTCTTTCATTTCAATTTCAATAGCATATCTTTGCTATTCCCAATTTTAGGAAAGCATACCCACTTTGTATACCTCTGTATGTGCCTTTGCAGGTGTATGTACTCTTTGTGTTAATAAAAACATATCTGCACAGTTGGAAAGCACCTTCTGTTTTTTAAAGAAAGATACAATAGAAGACCATAAATGGTTTGTAAACACTTGCCTCTCCCTAGATTGTCCAATGAATAATAAGTACTCTAAAGATTTTAATATAGATACTTATGGTCCCCTAGAGTAGTTCAAACTACCCTTCAGGTTAGACTTCTTTAAAGAATCACTTATATGACTTGCCATAAATAAAATCCAGATCTTAATGGTTCTCACAGAAATCAGTTTAAGTTTTTTCACTGAAGACAATTTCATTATCAATTTTTTCTTTTTATTTCTGATGTATGCTTATTTTTGGTACTAAATATATCTTCTGAGAGAGTTACTTATCAGTAGTACCTAGAATTTAAATAATTTAAGCACAAAAATGCAGTGTATAAATTTGTCAGTTTAGATACTACTTATGAAGAAGAAACTCAGTGCACATCATGATTTCCAAGCATTTAAATAAAACAATATTATCTCAGAAATTAGAATTTTGAAATTCTGCAAGAATTTTAAGAATTGTAACTCATATTTTTAAAGGACTGACCTATATTTAGTACTCTCTATGCATAATAAATAATAAACTTATTCTCATAGTTTTTAGAGTTGATGAGACACCTCTTGTGGATGAAATCACATGCTATATGTATTTGATGTATTTCATATATTTCCCTAAATACCTTCTATAAATTATAGTCTCAAATTAAACTGGACATAGCAGGATATTACAAAAAATTCACTTAAACTGACCAGAAATCGATATGAAGTTCAAAAGTTATGTAAAAGTAAATCATTGAACATACTTTTTTATAATATACATTATCTATTTCTAACCATTTAGTAACTTCATTTTAAGATTCTATCATTATCTCTAATTTACCTACAAAACCCCATCATGAAAAACTATTAACTGACTTAAATTGATTCAAGAAACAATGTATGCTGGTTTTCTAATAAAGTTAAGTTATGCAACTCAGTAGATTTTCTATGAAGAGAATGAGCTCCAACATCTTATTAGACTTGTAAATGTAAATTTTAAATGGAAACATTCTTTTGAATATGAGAGCAGTTTATAGCCTTATCCTGGCACAAAGTAACATAATAAACTGCTAGAATTTTAATTTAAAGCAAAGTTTAAAGGTTATTGTGGTTTGCCAAGATTATCCTTCATAAAAATTTCTTGAATGTTTATTTGTCAACAACTTATGTGATTATCCTAAAATAATATGAAACCAAAAGTGAACCCAACATTCTCAAATACTTTTGGAAAGCAAGAAACTTTTTTTCATCATGCTTTAATGGCTATGCCAATAAAATAAAGGAATCTGAATTAAATAGGGAGACTGGGGAAGGGTAATGAGGAGAAAGCAAGTCAGCTTTTGCGGTAAGAACTGCTATTAGAAATTTAAAGAGACATTTTCTCTCTAGGTTTTCAAAAAACTTTATGAGAGTCAGACTAATGGTGCTTCTTTGCTCTGAAGAGTTTATCACTGATAATAATTTTACTTTGGAGAAAATGTTACACACTTTGAAATTTCTTTATCTTTTAGAACAAAAACTTGTGTTAGAGACCACATTTTTCAAGCGTGCTTTTATTATGCATCAGCATAATAAGTGAGAGACTGAGTCAAGTGAGAGAGGATAACTCAAATATCTCCTTTTCTAAGCACAAACTAAAATCAGTAGCATGTGTCTTTTTCTAAAACTCAGATCTTTCAGAAGTCAGCATGGCTCATTTGCGTGTGTGTTGATGCACATTTCTGTGACAGACATATGGCCTACAATGTTCTGAAAACTATACTAAGTTTTGTGAGGCTTTCAAAGACATCAGATACAATATCTTGTGTGCCAAACAATCAAGAATTGTGAAATAATATGTGTGACCAGCTATCACATCAGCTAAAATGTGAAATGCATCTTGTTGCTACTTCAGCCTGAAAGAAGAAGAATCAGAATGTTACCACTTGTACTTCAGACCTAAACCTCAGTGAACACGGGGTACACAGTAAAACAAAACAAAACAAAGAAACAGAACAACTGTGCATTCCTCTCTTTCTGTGTATAGGAAAGACAGAATTAAGCAATCATCCAATGGTTGTGATGCCTTTATATGTATCAATACAAGTCAAAATCTGACTTCAAAATCTACTTGGGTTAATAGGAGAACTGATTAAGACTTAAGACAAAAGATTTGAGTTTATACTTTTGGAAAGTGGTTATCAAACTGAATCATCCTCTCTTTCTTTCTCTCCTCAGTCTGTGAAAATTGGGAAAGAAACACTGTTCTATCTAACATAGGATTATTATTTATGTGGCTGAATTGCTTCAAGATTAAAGAAATCCACCTGAGATAGATACCTAACAATAACAACCACAGTCATTGTCTGATATTAATAGATTTTTATGAGGCCATTGGTTTAATAACAGCTTTTCAAGGAAAGACATGCATCCAGACTTCAGAGCGTTTCAATTTTGCAAAAGTCACTTATATTTTATTATCATTACATTGTATAGTGTGTCACACACACTTTGGGGGTCAATACAGATTGAATGGGAAAAACAAAATAAAAACAAATTCCGAAACTGAAGCTCTGAAAACTAATGAGTGCCTTTCTGATTATTGAGAAATTACTGCTGTGTTTATATGAGTTTTGTATTGAGTATATTGAGTTTATATGAGTTTCGTACTGAGTATTGAGTAATAAGGATGAATTAAAATTAAAAAAATAAAGTACAAAAGCCCTTATGAATTATAATTTTTTACCTTGCAGTCTGTGTTAAGCATGTAGACAAAGACCATGGCAGCAAATTCCTTATATGAGCTCTAATATTTTATCAGTAAAACACATACAATTTATTCTTCTTTTCACATATATACATTTGGGTCTGGATCTTTTAACTTATACCAGAACAGCCTTTGTAGTGAAGAAGCTGTTAAAGTGGGAAAAGTCTTCCAGAATGTAAAGCAGATAAAAGCAAACCTGCTCTGATTAAAGTCTATTTTAAATATTCAGAATATTACTTACTTTGCTCTCCAGAAACCCTCCTTCACCACTATAACCAGGGTTGTTGTATCTTTAGAAAACTTTTAATTTACTACCTAGTGGGATTCTTGGGTGGCTGAGTCAGTACAGTGTCCAACTCTTGTTCTCATGTCTTGATCTCAAGGTTGTGAGTTCAAGCTCCCCGCTGGACATGAAGCCTACTTAAAAAAAAAAAAAAATACTACCTAGGAAAATAACACCCATTTCCTTCTCTTTCCACATATCCGAATGATTTGGCATGGCAGAAGAATCTATTGGAATACATGAACAAACTCTTTCAGTAATGTCAACGGCATTTGATATGTATATAAGAAATCTGCAGCTGGACCTTTGTGTCTATTTGGCATAGGCTTTAAATTCTGGAATACTTAAAATTTCATGAAATTTAGGGGAAGAAAAGGAATAACTGTGGGAGGGCGTCTAGGTCTTTTCCTATATTATCATTCTTAGAGAGTTTTGCATAGATGTCTTGAAACCATTTTGTAAATTTTGCCCTCCAGAAGGATAAGATATTGTAAATTTTTCAAACCAACTCTGCTTTTGTTAACTCTTTAAATATGTGAGAAAACACTTCGGTAAAGGTGTGTTTGAGGGCTATGACTTAAAATGTAGGTACTAACTGGTAAAAATATTTTTTCATTGTTCTACACATGGTCATAATCACGACATTCAAACGTTACCCACCTGAATGCTACTTGTGAAGAATTTAAAGAAAGTCTGTATTCTATAAATGCTATGTATATGATGTTATGATCTGCTCTGGCTCCCCTAGTGGATTGTTTACTCTATTCCCTCTTGTTATATCAAACACATTGTACACGGTTTGAAACAGTCAAGTCTTGGCAAAATCCAGGGTAATTACAAGTTGTCCTCATTAATGGTGTGCAGGCCTCTGTCTTCTACTCACTCCACCCCCAACCTCATTTTACGACTTCCAGGATTCATGAGATCACACATATTTCCCTGAAATAGTGATGAACTACAGATTACTCCTTGAAATCAATGACTAAAAGGGAGGAGATAAATCCGTATTAACAAATGCTGAAGGAAAGAAAACTCTAGTCTTCAAATGTCAGAAAATAAAAGAGGAAAAGCCAGGGACACTCAAATCTGTGAAGTTAAATGTGGCTGAGTTAGGAAAGCAGGGCAGGGAAAGGAAAGCCAATCTTTGGCTAAAACGAAATTAGTAAAGAACACAGACACTTAATAAATCCTTTTGTTGTATTACTTAGAGCTTTTTCGCTTGTTGTAGATGATTTGTTGCCAGAAGCATTTCTATTATATACTTTATACTTTCACCGATCCAATCCCCCCCCCACCCCTGCCAAATCTAGTCTACTCTAAGTGTCCCTTACAGATTAATGCTGAAACCTAACAGGATCTGCTGCAAATTCCTTTTACACTTTGCCCTGAGAATATGGAATGTGCTTTCCCTTCACTTCTCTGCCATGGGAATTAATTACCTGCAGTTTTCAGCACAGTGTGAAAGTCTTATCTGCTTTCTTTGGCAGTAAAATATTACTGCAAAGCTTTAAACTAGTTTTGAAGTTTTATTGTCTTTTTTCCCCCTAGGTTTTAATTATGGATGTTTAAAATATTTTATGTCAGTAGGTAATCTCATAGTTATTATGGTAAAAAACAATGAAAATAATCAGACCAAATTAAACTATGAAAATAAAACTCTATATACAAGGCTGGGCAAGCTTTTAAAGACCATTGTTTTACTGGGTGTTACAGAATTTTAGTGATTTGTGTAAAGAAGAATCAATATTATTTACTAATAGGCAAAAAAGTGGGTTATTTTCCAAAAATGCATATCCATTACATTTAATCGGATCCAGATGACAATACTAATATTTATGATGGATCCCAACCTAAAAACATTACATGAGAAGGGGAAGAAATAATGATTCAAATCTTACAATTCCATGGAGCAATATGTGTTCCTGGTTTCAGGGGGAAATTAAAATTATAATATAATGTTGGAAAGAGTGAGAAAACAATCATTTTATGTTCTGAGAGTATATTTTGCTTCTTTAGTTCATGGTGGTTTGAATAATGTAATGATTTTCTTTTTCTGAATTTAAAGCAAATAAACAAATCAAAATAATTGATAAAGTAGATATTTAAATACATCAGACTTTATGACAACTTATTTTTAGTTTATGAAAAAGGTAATGATAAAAGCCAAAATGTGTAAGTCTTATATTTGACCTGCAAAATTTTAAATATTTTTATTAACTCTACACATTTTACCTTTCTTTTTTTATGGTCTACTGACCTCATATTCAATTGTGCCTATGCTGTCTGACTGGATATTTCAAACAAAATATATTGTCACTATTTTTTTTTTCTGTAGTCCATCTATACAGTACATATATTCACTCCAACTCAGAAAGTGAGATATAGTATTATGTATGGTTGCGATAAAATATACTCAAACATATATCTATTTAATGAATTAGATAACAAATGAAAATCCAACTTGGAGAGAAAATTGTAAGATTGCCATACTCTGTTAGTGTTTGGAAACTCTAGGTAATTATTTGCTTTCTTTGAAAATGACTTAAGTCTTGCTTACTATGCATGGTTGAAGCTTGCCTTATTCATTCCCAGTCAAATATTTCTATTCATAAAGAATATCAATATATGAGAATAAATTCTCCCAGTTCCCAAATTTTAAAATAATACACCTTTGAAAAAGCATTTACTTATTTGATTTTTACTTCCCTCAACATGTATAATTTTAAAAACTAATAAAGAAAAGTAACTAATGTATCTGGTAGGTAATAGAAACAGAACATGCCTGAAGTTAACAGAGTTTTCTCATTTTTGTCTTATTACTTAAAAATTCAGAACTTTTCTTGTCTTTCCAATTCTATCATTAGCAATACAGACGGGATTAATTTCTGTTTCATTCACTGTCTTTTTTTTTTCCCATTCACTTTCATATTTAAGTTTATCTTGTTTTGTTTTCAATCCTTAGAAAATATATTTTATTAAATATTTTCTTTTAAGATGCTTTAAATAATTGTGCTATTATACATGCCTGGGGTTTCTGTGAACTGGACAGCAGATTCAGGTAAGCTGGTTTCAGCTCAGGTAATGATCTCAGGGTCATGAGATGGAGCCCCATACTGGGCTTCACACTCAGCGGGGAATCTGCTTCTCTTCCTCTCCGTCTCTTGCTGCCACTTCCCCGACTCATGTTCTCTCTCCTTCTCTCTCTCTCACTTCTCTCTCTCTAAAATAAATAAATGAATCTTTAAAAAAAATTGGCCTGAAACATATCAAGACATACAGATATACTTAAGAATGGATAGTGATAAATGATTATACAAATATTTGGAGTTACATTAGAAAAATATTGGCATAAAAAGTATTATAAATCTAAGCAGAGAGAGATAAGACTTCATAGATCTTCATTTGTCTGTGGAATTATAGGTGTCAGATATCTTGTTGATTTGCATTTTATAACTGTTCTCATAACAGTTATGCTACATCATCTGGGGAATTGATTTAACTACTAATTTCATGTATATTTAGAATATATATTCTAATATACAATATTTGAAGGTATTACAATGGAAAAAATTTCAAGCAAATTGTAATCTACAGAAGCCAAAACAGGGTGCTTAAAACCAATCTATATCTAGACACATCATAATGAAAATGCAGAATATCAAATACAAAAAGAATGTTCTAAAAGAAGGCCAGGAAAATTGACAGATTATCTAGCCCCTACCACCCTACAAGTAACAACAACAACAACAACAATAGTAATAACAGCAGCAGTAGCAACAGCAATCACAATAGTAATATAAGGGAAAAAGTCTCAAATGCAAAACTGTGGAATATTTTCTTCAAAGTACTGATAGTAAGTTCAAAGATAGAATTTTGAACTCAAATTGTATCTTTCAAGGACAGGAAGGAGGAAGAGAAATTATGAAAAATAAGCACAAACTAAAAGTTTATCCTTTAGAAATGTATACTATAGGAATTTTTAGAGAATATACTTCAGGACAAATAGAGTTTTGGGAGATTACGTGAAATGCTAAAGGAATATGGAGTAAGTAAAAGTATAAAATTATGTATGCCGCATATAATAATAGCCATGACGATAATGATGAAGTTGATGATGGTAGTGGTGGTGATGCCATGCAAGGCAAGCAGAGTCCAGTTAGTAATCCTTGTATTGCTCAGATAAATAAAATATTTCCTTGGTAATTTAAATATTAAAATAATTTGGTAAATTAAATATTGATAATAAAGTTCAAAGGTAATTAAACAATGGAAGGTAATTAAATAATGGAAATAGAGTGTATAAGTTTCAAAGCAATACAGAAAAATAAATAGAAAAAAGTTTAAACAGCTAAAAACATTATATATACGTGTGTGTGTGTGTGTGTGTATGTGTGTGTGTGTGTGTATATATACATATCTCATATGTGTAGGTTTATACCTGTATAAAAATACTGAGGAGATAAACACTAAAATTTTAAAGTGGCTATCACTGGATGTGGAGATTATAGATAATAGGTTTTTCTACACTTCCTAAGTTTGTTTATTTTTTTCTTATTTTAATTCCCATATAAAGAAGATACAGTGCTATATTAGTTTCAGGTATACAGTATAGTGTTTCAACAATTCTATACTCAGTGTTCACCATGATCATGTACTTCGAATGTCGTCCACCCATTTTGCCCATCCCCTGCCTCCCTTCTGTTAACTATCAGTTTGTTCTCTATATTTAAGAGTATTTTTTTTGTCTGTTTCTCTTTTTTTTCCCCTTGTTTGTTTTGTTTCTTAAATTCCATAGTACAACTAAAATCCTATGATGTTTTTCTTTCTCTGACTTTTATTTCACTTAGCATTATACCCTGTAGATATGTCATTGCAAATGGAAAAATCTTTCTTTTTTTTAATGGCTGAGTGATATAAACACACACACACATACACACACACACACACAGAAATAACTGGCAACTGTTACTTGGCATTAACAGTTGTAAATGGTATATAACTTCATGTAATATCTTCTTATAATTCTTAATATTTCTGTGTGTTGGTTGTTATTTCTCCACTTAGATATCCCCCACATCTTCTTTATCCATTCATTAGTATCCATTCATTCAGTATCCATTCAGGGATACTTGGGTTGCTTCCATATCTTGGCCATGTAGATAATGTTTCAATGAACAATGGGGGAATATGTATGTTTTTGTATTCTTTGGGTAAATACCTGATAGTGGAATGACTGAATCATGTAATAGTTTTATTTTTAATTTTTTGAAGAACCTTCTTACTATTTTTCACAGTGACCATGCTAGCTTACATTCCAACCAACAGTGCACCATGGTTCCCTTTTCTCTACATACTCACCAACACTTTTTCTTGAGGTTTTTTTGGTTGTTGTTTTGTTTTTTGTTGTTTTGTTTTGTTTTGTTTTTAGCTCTCTGACAGGTATAAGATGATTATCTCTGTGTTTTTGATTTGCATTTCCCTGATGATTAGCATTGTTGAGCATCTTTTCATGATTTTCAGCCATCTGTCTCTCTTCTTTGGAGAAATGTCTGCTCATGTGTTCTGCCCATTTTTATTTGGACTATTTGGGGGTTTGGGGGTTATTGAGTTATATAAGTTCTTTACATATTTTGGACACTAACCTTCTATCAGGTGTGTCATTTACAAATAGTTTCTCCCATTCTGTAGGGTTTTTTTGTTTTTGTTTTTGTTTTTTGTTTTTTTAGTTTTGTTGATTGTTTCCTTTGCTGTGCAAAAGCTTTCTATTTTGATACAGTCTCATAGTTTATTTTTGCATTTGTTTTCCTTCCTTTGGGAAACAAATCTAGAAAAGTGTTGCTATGGCCAATGTCAGAGAAATTACTGTCTGTGTTCTCTTCTTGAGTTTTTATGGTTTCAGGTTTCACATTTAGGTCTTTAATCCATTTGAGTTTATTTTTGAGTATGGTGTAAGAGTTTCATTCTTTTGCCTGTATCTACTTTCTCCAGCACCATTTGTTGAAGAACCTATCTTTTTCCCATTGCTTATTCTTGCTATCTTTGTTGAAGATTAAAGAACACACAATTGTGGGGACGCCTGGGTGGCTCAGTTGGTTAAGCAGCTGCCTTCGGCTCAGGTCATGGTCCCGGCGTCCTGGGATCGAGTCCCACATCGGGCTCCTTGCTCCGCAGGGAGCCTGCTTCTCCCTCTGTCACTCTGTCTGCCTGTGCTCGCTCTCTCTCTCTCTGACAAATAAATAAATAAAATCTTTAAAAAAAAAAAAAAAAAAAAAAAAAAAAAAAAAAAAAAAAGAACACACAATTGTGGATTTATATCTGGGCTCTCTCTTCTCTTCCATTGATCTATGAGTCTATTTTCTGTGCCAGTACCCTACTGTTTTCATTACTGCAGCTTTGTAGTATATCCTGACTCCAGGATTGTACTACTTCTAATTTTGTTCTTTTTCTAGATTGCTTTCATTTTCTGGAGTCTTTTGTGGTTCCATATAAATTTTAGGATTATTTGTTATAGTCCTATGAAAATCACTCTTGATGTTTTCATAGGGATTGCATTATATCTGTAGACTATTTTGGCTAGCATGGACATTTTAACATTTTAACATTATTTGTTGTCCCAATCCATGAGCATGGAATATATTTCCATTTGTTTGTCCTATCTTCAGTTTCTTCCAACAATGTTTTATAATTTTCAGAGTACAGGTTTTTCACCTCCTTGGTCAAGTTTATCCCTATGTATTTTTTATTGTTCTTGGTGTAATTGTAAATCAGATTTTTTTTTCTCTTTCTGCTTCTTCATTATAGTGTATATAAATGCAATGGACTTCTGTATATTTATTTTGTATCCTGTCAAATTATTGAATTTTTTATCAGTTCTAGTAGTCTTTTGGTGGAGTCTTTAGGGTTTTCTATATATAGGACCATGTCATCAGCATGTGGTGCAACTTTTACTTCTTCCTCACCAATTTGGATGTGTTTTATTCCTTTTTCTTTTTTGATGGCTGTTGCAAGGACTTCCAGTACTATGTTGAGTAAAAGTGGTGAGAGTGGACTTCCTTGTCTCTTTCCTGATCTTAGGTAAAAAGTTCTCAGTTTTTCACCATTGAGTATGTTAGCTATGGATTTTTCATATATGATCTGTATTATGTTGAGGTATGTTCTCACTAACCCTACTTTCTTGAAGATTTTTAAATGAATGGTGTTGTACTTTGTCAGATGCATTTTTCTGCATTTATTGAGATGATCATGCTTTTATCCTTTCTCTTTTTTATCCTTTTTCTTATTGATGTGATATGTCACGTTAATTGATTTATGAATAGTGAACCACATTTGCACTCCAGGAACAAATCCCAGTTGATTGTGGCAAATGATTTTTCTAAAGGTATTATCAGATTTGGTTTGCTAATATGTTAAAGATTTTTGTATCTATGTCCGTCAGAGATTTTGGTTGTAGTGTTCTTTTTTTTTTTTTTTTTTTTTTTTTGGTAGTGTATTTATCTGGTTTTGATATTAGGGTAAAGTTGGCCTCATAAAATGAATTCATAAGCTTTCCCTCCTCTTCTATTTTTTTTTTTTTTAGTTGTTTGAGAAATATATATATATATATATATATATATATATATATATAAAATCTTTAAATGTTTAGTAGAATTCATCTGTGAAACCAACTAATCCTGGACTTTTCTTTCTTGGGAATTTTTTGATTGCTGATTCAATTTCATTGCTGGCCATTGGTCTGTCAAATTTTCTATTTCTTTCTGATTCAGTTTTGGGAGGTTATAAGTTTTTAGAAATTTATTCATTTCTTCTAGGTTGTCCCATTTATTGGTATTTAATTTTACATAATATCCTCTTTTAATTCTTAATATTTCGGTGGGTTGGTTGTTATTTCTCCACTTTCATTTCTGATTTTGTTTATTTAAGCCTCCTCTCTTAAGTATATCTGGCTAAAATTTTATTAATTTTATTGATCTTTCCAAAGAAATATCTCCTGTGTTCATTAATCTATTTTATTGTTTTGGTTTTGTTTGTTCATATTTTTAGTTTCTGTTTTATTTCTGCTCTAATCTTTATGATGTCCTTCCTTCTACTAGTTTTGAGTTTTTGTTTGTTCTTTTTTATTTTTATTTGTTTAGCTCCTTTAGTTGGAAGTTAGGTTATTTTAGATTTTTCTTGCTTCCTGACTTAGGCCTAAATTGCTATAAACTTCCCTTTTAGTAAGCTTTTGATGCATTCCAAAGATTTGAGATCACTGTAGATTCATTTTCATTTGTCTCCATGTGTGTTTTTTTTTTAAATTTCATCTTTGATTTCTTAGTTGAAACATTCATTGTTTAATAGCATGTAATTTAATCTCTATGTTTCCTTTCTAGATTTTTTTCTTGTGATTGATTTATAGTTTCACGACATTGTGATCTGAAAAGATGCATGGTATGACTAAAATCTTTTTGAATTTGTTAAGAGTTGTTTTCTAGACTAACATATGGTCTATTCTCAAAAATGTTCCATGTGCATTTGAAAATAATGTATATTCTGCTATTTTAGGGTAGAATGTTCTGAATACATCTGTTAGATCTGTCTGGTCCAGTGTATCTTTCAAAACCACTATATTGATTTTCTGTTTGGATGATCTTTCCATTGATGCAAGTGGGGTGTTAAAGTTCCTCCTGTGATACTCCCATGGCCCAATATGGCTCCTGACTGGATTTCTACTGTTCCTACTTTCTTTGATACAGTACATTCTCTCTTCTCTACATTTAGCTGTAGTGAGTCTTTTCTGCCAGTCTTTGGGTCATTTTCTAGGTTATTTACACTGATAGAGGCTTTATCTCAGTGTATCCTGGGGATGAGGTGAGCTTAGGATCTTCCTACTCTGCCATCCTCCCTGGAAGTCCCTACAACTTCTAAGTTTTTAATGAACATGTAGATGGTACTATTATAATCAAATTAATATGTCTAAAATTTATATGGAATGGATATTTCTCAAATATATTAGTGTTCTTGTTTGGTATTCAATTTAAGGACAACATGTTTAAGAAAAAAATTAATAGAATATCATAACACTAACCTTTAAATGTTAAATATGCTACACTTCATTCAGTTATGCTACAACAGAGAAAATCAGTTAAAAGGTAGAAATTTAAATTAATGAGAATACAGCCTAAGTGTTTGATATATAAAAATGAAAAAAAAAAGTAATGTTTTTCTCAATAGTTTAATATCAAGCATACAGAGTTTTGTAATGCTTAAAGATGTGAGAAAACTAGATGTAGACATTGTATGGCTAATATTTATTATACAACAGGGATTACAGAGAATGACATAATGTTATATAATATGGGTAAACTATGATATTTTGGGGCAAACATAATAAGAATTATTAAGAGAAGACATGGAAGGCCCAAATGCTCATCATCACAGAAAAACACACAGGTGATTTCATAAAAAGTCAGTAGGTTTAAGTTCCAGGGAAGAGAACTCACCATCAAAAGCAACCTTGATAACTCTAATATAGTGAAACTTAAATTAACTTTATTTATGGATAATTAGTGAGATGCCAGGCAGATTCTAGATTTTGACAGGCATGGTATGAAAAAATCAATTTTCCATTACTGGGGTACTTAGGTGTCCCATAAAGAAGAAAAGTCAGTAAATTCCATCAGCTGAGAAAGGACACCAAAATCTAAGTAAAGGTAATTTCAAATGCAATTCCATCCATTAAGAGAAGAGAGGGAGACTGTTGTTCTAGCTAACACATTGTGTAGGTTACCCAAAGTAAAGCCCCTGGATCATTTTCAGAGAATCATTCTTGTCACTCCACAAGAAGAAAATTTAGCAAGTCAACACTACTATTTAACTTCTTTAAAACTGTGGTTTTTATTACATGCTTCATCTCACTCTCCTTTTCTTGCTATGTGCTAAGTCAAGCACCCATGTTCTTTTTCATTACTTAAACTCATTTAGGCCTTTACAAATCAGATCATATTGAATGAGATTTCCTACAAAAAAAAATTCTCTAAAATCTGTCCAAATTGTAATAAAACTGACAATCCCATTAGTGTCCACTGGACAGTCTTTTACTGTAGAGGTTTTTGTAACTTTCTCTCATGCCTCCTAGAGTTGTGGTATCCATGATGGCCATTAATTGCTCAAGGAATTCTGGTACAAGACATTTCTCTCATTTTGGAGTTTGATCCCAGGACCCTGGAATCATGACCTAAGCCTAAGGCAGACATTTAACCAACTGAGTCACCCAGGTGCCCCAGGACACTGCTCTAATTATCCCCAGGTATCATAGCATTTATGAGACAAATTGTGTGTGCATACTGGGCTCACTTGGAAATATAGGCTCTGCCACAATCTAAATCCATGACACTGTATACCAAATGGTTCATACTTTCCTGTGTAATGAATGATACACTCTTCAAGTTTTCATAGCCATCAACGCTTACTTGGTAGAATAAAAATAATATCTACAGAATAGACTTAAATATGAGCCCTATGATATATTCTACCTATAGGAGTGGATGACTTCCACAGTCTTCCATACCTTATCAGATGCTACTCTATTAGAATAGGTCAGCCCTGCTCCAGACCACTTGGATACCATAAGAACTTTTGGGATCAAGTGGGTGAACAGCAAAAGTAGTTAGTAGACTATAGATGATATCCATAACATATGATGGAACTTGCTGGAGGGCTCCTAGTTTTTATCCCTTAACCAAGATATCTCTAACCAAGGACAAGTCAAGACAATTGGTCTAAATTTAGGAAGTCCTCTTAACACTGGATGCCCCAGCAAACAATTAGCCCCACTGGCACATTCTTAAAGGCTTTTAGGAGAATTCCACTGATCTTATCATCTGGTCCAGTTAATGACATCAATAATAATTTCTTATCCAAGATTGCTTCCTTTGGGATTAAGAACTCTGGGAAATTTGTTTCACAGATACCCAAAATATAAGTCTAGGTCATGCATGTCTCTGTATATACTGAAGTCACAATATAAGGCTTCACCAAGACACTACATGCCCCCCTTCAGAGCTCCAGACATCATTGATAGTGACCAAGGCACACATTTTACTTCACAAAATACATAAAGTTGGACTTTTGAGCAAGATGGTCCACAGAAAACTTACCTTCCATATTTCCTTCTTTATTTCTCATTCCTGACCAACCTTAGGATACAAATATGTGCCAAAATTCCTTAATGAAATAAGTTCAAATATGACATGGTACATTTCAATCACCAGTCAAACATTAGGGGTGAATGTAATAAAGAATCTGAACCTATTTTTGACATTTGTTAGCTAACTATGTTTAAGTCCTAACTCTCTCTCTCCTACTGCTTCACATCTGGGGAAGCTAATGAAAGCACAGGCACTACATTGAAAATTTCAGACTAGGTAAGCCTGGACCACAGATACAAACCTTCATCCCAAAGCCAATACTTAATCACAATAAAAGCTCAGTCAATAGCTTTCCCTGTTTTCTCAAATTATCAAGCAATCACTTAAAAACTATACAGAGTAATACACACAAAAAGTATAAAAATAAAGCTATATAGAATTCTTTAAAAACAGGATATTGAAGAACCTATATGAAGACAAGAAAAGAAAACTGGGATGAGAAACAGAGGAAACACACAGACAATAAATAATAAAATGTCAGATATAAATTCTAACATATCAATGAGTGTTTTAAATTTAAATTATCTGAATACATCATCTATAAAACAGAAATGTACAGAATGGACTTTTTTATAAAAGCCTAACTATATGCTGATTATAAGAAACCCAATTTAAGCACAATGACACAGCTAATGTAAAAAGATAGAAAAATATATATCATGCCAACATCAATCAAAAAATAAACAGGAATAGTTTTCTTAATATCATTTAAAGTGGACTACAGAGCAAGGATAATTACTGGGGGAAAAGGAATACTAAATAATGATAATAGGCTCAGTTCAAATACACAGTGATCCTAAATGTGTATATAAGAAACAGAGCTTCAAAACTCATGAATAATAATAAAAAATGTAATAGAACTGATAACTGAATAAAACCATCAACTAAAATAATTGAATTGGAACTTATAGAATTCTTCACCTCCCCAAACGCAGAATACATATTCTTTTCATATTGGCAGTGATAGACCATATCATGGTTCATAATATATATGTCAACACATTTATAAAAATTGAAACTAAGATGGAACCAAACTAGAAATCAATATTAGAAAGAAAACAAGAAATTATGAGAAAATAGTATAAATAACACAAAAATTATAAATCCCTGAGATTTAAACAACATTCTTCTAAATAACCTATAAATCGAAGAATAAGTCTAATGAAATGAAATAAAAATGTTTTCTATCAAATTTTTTTGATGCAACTAACAGTACTAAGATGAAAATTTATGGCACTGAGTGTTTATATTAGAAAAGAAGAAAAGTTTCTAATTGATAATTAAATTTCTATGACACAAAATTAGAAAAACAAGAATAAAATGAAACCAAAGTAAGCAGAAAGAAGGATAATAATAATATAAATAAGAGCAGAAATCAATGAAATTGAACACAAGAAAATAGTAAATAAAAATTGGTAGAGCCAAAAGTTAGTTTTTTTTGAAAAAAAAATCAATAAAAATTGTATAACTCTATCCAAACTGTTAAGATAAAAAGATATACGGCACAAATCATCAATATAAGGAATGAAACAAATTTCACAACCATTAAAAGAATGATAAGGGAACAGTATGAATAATACATGCCCACAAATTTGACAACTTCCTAAAACAACACAAACTACTGAGTCTCAACCAAGATGATAGAAATAATGCAATTCACCACATCAACAAAATGAAGAAGAGAAATATAATATAATCATATCTATTGATATAGAAAAGATATTTTACAAAATTTAACATTTCATTTCATGAGGAAATAAAAACTCTCAGCAAGTTAAATAACAGAAGAACTACCTCAATTTTATATAAACCATTTACAAAAACCCTACAGTTAACATCAGATTAATGGTGAAAAAATTAATTTCCCAAAGATCAGCAATAAGACAATGAAGACTATTCTCACCATTCTACTTAATATGATACTAAAAGTTCTAACAATGCATGAAGGCAAGAAAAAGAAATGAAAACTATGGATTAAAAAGAAAAACAGAATGTTCCCTATTTTCAGATGACATGATGTATACACAGAAAATCCCAGGGATCAACAACAAAAACTATAAAAAATAATAAATGAATTCAACAAGTTGACAAATACAAGATCATGGAAAAAAAACACCAAAATTGCATATGCTAACAATGAACAAGTGGAAATCAATATTAAAAACACAGCATCACTTAAAATTGCTACTCAGAAAAAGACATAGATATAAAGCCAACAAAACATGTACAGGATCCAGGATGTATATGTTGATAAATATAAAATACTAATGCTGAGAAATCAAGATCTAAATAAATAGATATACTCTGTTCATGTATTGGAAGACTAAATATACTAAAGTATCAATTCTGCTCAAATTAATGTAAAGGGTGAATGTAATTTCTATTAACATCTGAGCAAATATTCTTGTAGACAGAGACAAGCTTCTTCCAATGTGTACATAGACATGCATAAGTCCTAGGATAGGTAAAACAATCTAGAAAAAGAATAATGTAGGAAGAAACACTCTATCTGACACTAAATCTTAACTATATAACTAGATTAGGCTAGTTTACTTGTTACTGGTAGAAGGACAGACACAGGGATTAATGGTAGAGAACATATAACCCAGAAACACACCTACATAAATATTTTCAACTGATAGTTGGCAGAGATGCAAAAGCGATTCAGTAGAAGAAAGGGAACCTTAATAGCAAATGGTACTGTTGTAATTAGATATCTATAGACCAAAACCAAAAAAAGAAAAACAAAAACAAACATGACCTTGAACTAAATCTCACATGTTACATAAAAATTAACTCAAAATGGACTGTAGACTTAAAAATAAAACACAAAACTATAAATGTTTTAGAATAAAAATAGAAAAATTCAAGATATGAAGGTAGGTGAAGAGTTCTTCTACATTATACAAAAAGCATAATATGTGAAAGGGAATTATGATAAACTGGGCTTTGTCAGAATTAAAAATTTTGCTTTGCCAGAGACCCTGTCAAGAGCATGATAAGACAAGTTACTAACTGGGAGAAAAGTTTTCAAACTTCACAACTTTTCATTTCACTAAGGAGTATATAGAGATGACAGATAATACAGGAAATGATGTTCAACTTCATTATTCATTTGGCAAATGCAAATTAAAACCACAATAATATGTATCTATACACACCTACCACAAAGACTAAAATAAATAGTGACAACACCAAATGTTGGTGACATTGCAAAGAAACTGGACCATTGATACATTGCTGGTGGAATATAATATGGTAAATTATTCTAGAGAACATTTGTTTATATATATAAAACTGAACATGCAATTACTGTATTATCCAGCAATTTCACTCTTCACATTTATCCAAAGGAATTGAAAACTTATGTTTATACAAACACCGGGACCTGAGTGGTCATACTATCTTTATTTGTAATAGCCAAACGATGGAAACAATTCAGATGTCATATAATGGGAGCAGAAATGACCACTCCTCTCAACTGGGAGATTTCAAACTTTAAATTTCCACTAAGAATAAAACCTATAGTTACAAAAGTCAAAAAAATAAAAGGATGATGAAAAATTGCCCTATTCAAGGGATTTAGGGTTTGGAAATTTCTTCTTATAATTTTATTCTTATAGTTTTCTTCTTATAAAACAAATCATGAAAAGAGATTAAACTAACCCTTTAATTGTCAATAACTTCACTGAGATCTGCACATTAAAAAAAATCACTTTTGTTTTAAGATTATGTCAGTAAGTTTAACTAAACTTTAATTTCCCTCTTAGAAAATGTTCGATTAGATTACAGCAAACATGAATGCCCAGAGTACAAATTCCCTTCAAGTATAAAGGAGATATTGAAATGGGCCAGTGTTGATGGATAAAAATGTTATGCCTTTCCACGATGAAAATTGTTGATTGAAGCATTCTTACCCTCAATTTGCCCCATCAGTGTTCACTCATATTCATTGTTTTACTCATTTGCATATCACATATTTATTATAAATTAGTAAGGAAAAAACCTTGCATTCATGGAGCTTATGCCCCAGTGTAGGGGACTGACAATATGTAAAATAAATAAGTATAGTATATAGTATGATAGAAGGTTATACATGTTATGGAGAAAAAAAAAAATAAAGCAAGAAAAGGGAATAGTGAGTGTGATGAGGACAAGTTTGCCTTTTAAACAGATGCTGAGGGAAGACCTCACCTTTTTTTTAGAAAGTGCCATTTGAAAATAGAACGGCACTGCACTTAAGACAGGCTCTGTGAGTTTGCAGGAAGTTTTATATTTGACTTACCAAAGGCTGTGACAGGAAAGTGAGGCCTTCTCTCAGTCTGCTAAGTATTGGAAACTGTCACAGAGCCAGCTGGGGCAACCAATGAAAACCAAGATCAGGAATCCAACTGGAAGGACCTCGAAGACAGTGAATGTCTGGCAGGCACAGACCCAAACCCAGGAGGTTAGAAAGCACAGATATTGTAACTCCAGAGAGAGATGACGTGCTTCAAGTCTAATGACTTCGTGGCAACAGGAAAGGAGCAAACAGGGCGTAAAATCCAAGTGCACAGTCTGAGGTCATCTGCAAGATTTCCAAGTAGAGTGGGAAGAAATACAAAACAAAGACCAAACAGAGCAATTTAAGTGCCAAGGATTCAAACCGAGTTGGAAATGAGTGGCAAGAGGTCAAGTCAAACAAAAAAAAAAAAAGAAAAAAGAAAAGAAAGAAAGAAAGAGTAGGCATATGTCAGGTACAGTTAGAGAGAGGAAGCAAATTTCTATAAAATCAAGCAGGTCCACCAGAGAAGCACAATAGGGTTCTGACAAAGATCTGAGATAGAGATCAGCTGCCTCACCCTCATATTCAATATGGTAATTGTAGTGTGTGTGTGTGTGTGTGTGTGTGTGTGTGTGTGTTGGGTTGGATGAGAGGAAGGTTCAATCAAATGTTAGCTCCGTGGGAGAACTATAGAGGCTTCTTTTTAGCAGAAAATTGACTTGTCACTGTGAGTCAGGAAATAGGAGTGCATTATAATTTTTATTTATTGCTGTTAATTTATGTATGTCAGTTTCTTATTTTTGTATATGTTTAAAAAGTGTTTTATATGGGGCGCCTGTATTGCTCAGTCATTAAGCGTCTGCCTTCGGCTCAGGTCGTGATCACTGGGTCTGAGGATCAAGCCCCATAGGGGGCTCTCCCTGCTCGGCCAGAAGCCTGCTTCTCCCGCTCCTTCTTCCACTGCTTGTTCCCTCTCTCACTGTGTCTCTCTCTGTCAAATAAATAAAATCTTAAAAAAAATTTAAAAAAAGTGTTTTGTATCTATTGTCTAATCACAAAAAATGTGACAGTTAAGATATATAGGGAGAAAATATACAGTAGATGATTTTCATATATTTACTACTATTATATTCAAACCTAGTATTTACAGTAAACATTATATGGAACCCTAGTCCCAATAAATATTAAGAAAAGTTACATAAAATAAAATCACAATAAAAAATAAAAAAATTAATAACAATAAAAAAAGAAAAGTTATATAAAAATGAAACAAGCACTAAAATCACTTAGGAAATATTGAGTTAAGTCATTTGTTGGGTTTTAACTGTAGGAACTATAATATAAATATGTATAATAAAAGTGTATATTTTTATTAATATTATTTCATTAACAATAGAGTTCCTGTTTAGAAGTTTTAGGTTTGTAAAAAAAATAAGTGTGCAAAAGAGAGAATTCTACACATAGAAACAGTCTCCTGTACAATCAACATAACACACCATCATGCTATATTTATTACAATGAGCCTATATTGATGTATCACTGTCACACAAAGTCCATATTACAATAAGTTTTTTTCTGGGTGTTGCACACTCTGCAGGTTTAGACAAATATATAATGGTACATATACCCATCATTATAGTATTCTACAGATTAGTTTCAGTGCCCAAAATGTTTTCTTTGCTCCACCTTTCCTTCCGGCCCCCCACTTCTGGTGTTCACTGATCTTTTTGCTATCTTCATAGTTTTGCCTTCTGTAGAATGTCCGATAGTAGTAATCATACAGTATATGGCATCTTTCACTTAGCAATAGGCATTTCTGTTTCCTGCATGTCTTTAGATAGCATAATAGTTCATTTATTTTTAGTACTGAATAATATTTCATTTATTCATCATTTCATCTATGGGAGGACACTTTTGTTGCTTCCAAATCTTGGCAACTATGAATAAAGCTGTTAAAAATATTCATGTGTAGTGTATGTGGTGTAAAATACTTTATCTTCAGGGGTAGATTTGTTAAGAAGAAGAAAATGCTCTGATGAATAAAATGTTCTGATATATTTCAAAATGGTTATTCTTCTCCCTCTGGGTCTCAACCCTGGGGTAACTTTTCTCCTATCACCAATGTGCGAACTTGATATTAGAGAAATGCTGCATGCAGAATGAGCTAGAAAGTATCCTCTCTGCTTCTGTAAGAGCTTGTAGAGAACTGGTAAAATTTCTTTCATAAATGGTTGGTAGAATTCACCAGGGAACCCATCTAGGACTGGGGCTTTCTGCTTTAAAATGCTACTTTACTAATTATTGACTTAATTTCCTTAATAAGCCTATTACTAGGTAGTCTTTTTATTCTTATGTAAGTTTTGGCAGATTGCGTCTTTCAAGAAATTGATCAATTTCATTTGGGTTATCACACTTGCGGGCACAGAACTATTAACCATATTCTTTTTGTTATTTTTTGTTATTTTTTTTTAAGGTCCATGCAATATATAGTGATGTCTTGCCTTTCACTTCTGATATAGGTAATGAGTCTTCTCTCTTTTTTCTTAGCATGACTCCAGTGATTTCCTGTTTTCAATTTCATTGATTTCTACTCTAACTTATTTTATTTTGTTATTTTTACTTCTTTGCTTCCTTTGGATTTCATTTGCTCATCTTTATCTAGTGTCCTAAGAGAGAATCTTAGATTATTGATCTAAAGTTTTCCTCTTGGGGTGCCTGGGTGGCTTAGTTGGTTCAGTACTGACTGACTCTTGGTTTTGGCTCAGGTCATGATCTCAGGATTGTGAGACTGAGCACTGCATTGGACTCTGGTCTCAGTGCGGAGTCTGCTAGAGATTCTCTCTCCCTCTTCTTCTGCCCCCCTCTTGCTCTCTTTCTCAAGTAAAAATGAATAAATAAATAAATAAATAATCTTTCCTCTTTTCTAATTTATGCATTCAATCCTATACAATTCCCTTTGAGCCTCACTTTGATATTATATTAATCCAGTTCCCATAATATATGCTCATTTTGAAATAATCTCCATCTTTACAATTTCAAAAATTAGTATCCCTAACAATTATGGGTCAGTACATTTCAAATAATTTTTGTATAACTGAAATTGAAAATCTATACTATGTTTTCCATATTGCAGGCTACTGTGACAAAACAATTGGGTTTAAGTAAGCCTAGATCTCATATTCATAATCAATCTTATGCCATATTATAAGCTATAATAATACATAATTTATAAGATAAAAATCATGAGAAGTAACAGCTTATCCAAGAGACTCTTACAGTGTTTAGATTTAGATAGGTTCCTAAATCTGCAAAAAGTAAGTGGTATTTTTCCTTCTTTTGGGATTAGGCACTTTCAGTAACACATGAGGATGCATTTTATGTCCAAACACGATGGTATTTAAAAAAAAAAATATTTTATTTATTTGAGAGAGGGAGAGAGAGTGCACAAGCAATGGGAGTGGAAAAAGGAGAAGCAGGCTGAGCAGGGAACCTGATGTGGGGCTCGATTGATCTCAGGATGCTGGGACCATGACCTGAGCCAAAGATAGACATTCAACTGACTGAGCCACCCAGGCACTCCCAAACACAATGGTATTTTTAAAAGTATTTCAAAATGAGGCTGAAGAGTACATAACATATCCAACATAGGTATTGCCACAAAAACAACACAAAATAAAGCAAAAACTAACAAAACAAAACTCTTAGAGCTGTTATGTCTTCCCAAATTTCTTTTTTGCAATATATATTTTGCAAAAATATATATTTTTGAAATTTTATGGAAGTAGGTGGAACTGGTAGCCATATTTTACTCTCCTCTCCCTTAAATCTGTTACCTTAAATCTCAGTAGAGTTACCTCTCTCCTAAGTCTTGCCTCAGAATCAAGATCTGAGTTCCACTCCCTATTTTGACACAAGTATCAAAGTTCTAAATCTTCTGTATTTAAAGCAACTCCAAACATAGAAAACCCAGCCTGTAATTTTTTGGATCATTAATTTACAAACAGAGATAGAAAACATATTTATAACACATCAAGTGAATACAAAAATTATTTATTTGAGGTTCACATTTAATAGCCCAAAGTCTAAAGCTATAAACCTTGTCTTATATGGTCAAACCAGTACCTGGCTCTAATAACACTTTGGTTTTGTCATTATCTTCTGTGATTTCATTTTCGACATTATGGTGTTTTTTTTTTTTTTTTTAATATTTTATTTATTTATTTGACAGACAGAGATCACAAGTAGGCAGAGAAGCAGGCAGAGAGAGAGAGGAGGAAGCAGGCTCCCTGCTGAGCAGAGAGCCCGATGCGGGACTCGATCCCAGGACCCCGGGATCATGACCTGAGCCGAAGGCAGAGGCTTTAACCCACTGAGCCACCCAGGCGCCCCGACATTATGGTGTTTTTGTTAGATGTGACTTTGAGTAGACTTCCCCTCAGACTCTACATTTCACTTTACTTATTCAACTATAATTAAATTTAAGGTAAGATTATTAAAAAAAAAACAGAGATCACCAATGACTTCTACATTTCTGAAATAATGGTATTCTTGGTTCTCATTTGATTTTCATTAATCTTTCATAATATGGACTTCTCAGTTTTTTTTTTTTTTTTCCTCACTGGCTTTCAGGATATAATGTTCTGTTCTCCTTATTTTATCTCTACGTTTATCCTTCTATGCCTGTCTTGCTGGCTCAAGCTTTTCTGTGCCCTTAATTTTGGGAGTTCTATAAGGCTCTTTCAACATTTATTTTTACCTAGGTGATTTTACTCACATTAATAGTTTGTTGTACAGTGTCATTACTGACAAATCTATATCCCCTGACCAGACTATAGTGGAATCTCTAAAGATATAAAACAACTACTTCTTTGTAACATCTACTTGCATGTTTCTAAAATCTCTCCACATGGAACATGAGCAAGACTAACTTGAGATAGTTACCCCAACACCAATATTGATCCAGTGTCTTTAGCTCACCTAATGATGCCACCAATCATGCAGTTCCACAAATCATTGATGTCTCTTTCCCCTTATACCTCATACTGATGAAAATTCCTACCAATTTTACCACTCAAATATTTCTCAAATTTTTCTACTTCTTTCTATTAATGTTGACACCACCCAAATCCATTTCCATCATCTGATCTTGATCACCTCATTGGCTCCAAGTTGTTTCCCTATATTGAAATTTGCTCCACCTATTCTTCATATTGCAGCCAGAGTATGTTTTTTTTAAACTGAAATGATCATCACTTTCTTACTTATAGCATATCCATGGTTTCACTTTGCTTCTAGGATAAAGGATGATATATTTTTAATTTGATCTACAAAACCTTGCATGATACAAAAAGACCCAAATAGCTAAAGAAATCTTGAGAAAGAAGAATAAAGCTGCAGGTATCATAATTCCAGATTTCAAGATATATTACAAAGCTATAGTAATCAAGACAGTATGGTAATGCCACACACACACACACACAGAATCATAGGTCAACTAAATAGAATAGAGAGCCCAGAAATAAGTCCATGTCTATGCAGTCAATTAATCTATGACAAAAGATATAAAAATACCTAGTGAGATAAAGACAGTCTCTTCAATAAATGGTGCTGGGAAAACTGGACAGCTGAATACAAAAGAATGAAACTGGACCACTTTCTTACACCATACCCAAAATTAGACTAAAAAATGGATGAGAGAAGTAAAAGTGAGACATTAAACCATAAAATTGGTGGAAGAGAATATAAGTAATAATTTCTTTAACATAGGCCTTAAAAACATTTTTCTAGATACCTCTCCTGAGGCAAGGGAAACAAAGCAAAAATAAATGCCTGGAACCACATAAAAATATAAAGTTTTTGCACAATAAAGGAAACCACCAACAAAATACAAAGGCAACTTTCAGAATGGAAGAGATATCTCCAAATGATATGTCCGATGAGAAGTTAATAACCAAGCATATAAAGAACTTATACAGCAACACACACACACACACACACACACACACACACACACACACACATAATCCAATTATAAATAGGCAGGGGACCTGAATAGAAATTTTTCAGAGAAGACATAGAGATAGCCAACAGACTCATGGAAAGATGCTCAGCATCACTTATCATCAGGGAAATGCAGATCAAAACCACAATGAGATATCACTTTACACCTGTCAGAATGGCTAGAATCAAAAAGACAAGAAATAACAAATGGTGAAAACATGGAGACAAAGACGGGTGGCTGGATGGGGGAAATGGGTGAAAGGAAGTAGGAGATACAGGCTTTCAGTTATGGAATAAATAAATCATGGGAATAAAACGTAGAGCATAGGGAATATAGTCAATGGAATTGGAACAGGTCTTATGGTGACAGATGGTAGCTACATTTGTGGTGAGCACAGTATAATGTTTAGAGTTGTTGAATACTATGTTGTACATAGAAATTGTGCACCAACTTTACTTAAAACAAGCAAAAACCAAGAGGAAAACCTTGTACCATTTGGCCGCGAATCAACACCATTGACCACCACCTCTTTAACATCATTTAAAAATCACTTCCTTGCTATTTCCAGTAACAGTGGGTTTATGTGATTTGTCATACATGTCGTGATTCAACCTACAACATAAACTTAACATATATTGTCCTTTTGCCTGTGATGTATTCTTCCATTGCCTAGGTAATTTCCACTTACATTTCAAATTGCATCTCAAGTATTTCAGTCCCTTAGGAAATCAGTCTTGAATATTCCCCACTCTCCATCAGTTGTGCTCTAATCCATTTCTTTGTCACATCCACACATTAAGCTAGGGTCCCTATCTCCCTAACTTACTTAAGTAAATTTTGCAAATATTTCTAGCACACATTATTTTTATTTGATATTTATATCATTCACTTTACAACTAGTAAATAAAGTATCCTCTATAAATTTCAGGTATTATGATTGTTTCATTTATTCAGCCAATTTTGAAATGAACACCTACCATGTACCATAAAAACTCTGATTTCTGCATATTAAACTGTGAATAATACAGTTGCATTCACAGAACCTAGTTATAAGGATTGGCATTTACTGAATGTATATAAAGAGAAGGACACAAAGAAAAATGAATAGACATTAAAATAGCTTTGGCAATGTAAATACTGAGAACTGAAACCGACTAGTATATTAATAATGGAACTAGATATAGCTTTGTCCATAGGTTAAACAATGTTGGCACCAATAAAAAATTTAGTTGCTGTTAAAAAAAAAAAAAAAAAAAAAAAGTTCCTGAAAGGAATTTGGAAAACCAAGTATACAGCTTATTTTCAAGACTACTTTCCTCATAGGATCCCTAATTTGAAGCTATTATGTTATAAACTCCACATAATCCTAATCAGTTCTTTGCCTCACAAAAACTACCCTAAAAATCTTCCACACAAGGCCCTACAAATCTAATCTCTATAAATATTCTGCCTCAATTTCCCATTTTGAAACCTTGTCAAGATAATATTTTACCTTACTTTAGCAAGTCTACTAAACTTAATTTTGACTTAGCAGTAGTTGTTTTGTTTTTGTTTTCGATGTTTTGGGGAGAGTCAACAGTCAGCAATAGTTTTGGAAAATACACTTGAATATGGATGACAAGCGAAGTGGATGATAAAACAGAAGTTATGTTACTGCAAAGGTTCTTGGGAATCGGTAAAATGGTTAACAATACAGGTTCTGTGTTCTAATTTGGGAGGAAGGCACCAAGATGCAGATGGGGCCTGACAAGTGTGCCAATTTGGAGTATTATACTAGGTTTTGATATGCACAGAAATCCCCAGGGACAAACAAAAACTATAAAGCTGTGTTTGGAGAGAGAGACTGGTTAATGACCTTCTGTAGGTATAGATCTGTTTCACTGAATATCCTATAACTGCCTAAAAAGGAGATGGGTGGGAGGTGACTAATATATATATACATTCTGAACAATTTTTTAAATGAATCAACTGTAAATATTCTCTATTTGTGTTCCGTGGAGGAGTAAGACATGAACAAATGTATTCTACAAATCACTACCTCTGCCTCAATTCTCTTATCTACCTAAGTTTTGTCATTTATATCATTAATTTTTAAAAATTAATTACATTAATAAATTTTAACATTATACCTAATCCTCGAGTTTGGGATACACTCACTTCAGAATATATCTTATGGATCTCCACAACTGAAATTAGGAATTTGAAGTTCTTTTATTTCAGGCTCTGAATTCTGTGTGTGTTGTCATTACTTTCAACATTATAATCTTAAAATATTTATCCTCAGTTCAGAAAATATGTCTTTCCAATAAATATAATCTAATCAATAAATATCTAGTATCTAAAGTTTTGTCTATAGATTGATTCTTAAAACACTGAAAACTGACTTTTACAATATGACTATATAGGTAGACTTTATTGCTGATCTTATTAGTGTGAAAGAACCCACAGGAAAAGACATATATTATGCCACTCAGAGGAATATTTTCCAAGTGTTGTTCACATAGATTTCCTTTCTAAAACTTTATAATAAATATTTTTAAATAAAACTTTAAAAATAAATTGTTTAATAAATAGTACCAAAAAAGCATACTTCATTTTTGAACTATAAATTTATTGTATAGGTTTATATATCCACTAAAGTTGCTAACCACTTTTCTTACCCTTATTGACAGAAGAGATTTGTCTTTTTCACAGATCAATATAATTTTCTAACTCCCTGATCATGATCTCTATACATTTTCTATTTTCAATATCAAAATCTTAAATGATACAAATTGACAAGGTGGGGGTGGGGAAATGGGCCATGAGGTTTTGGTGAAGGCTGAATATATTTTCTTTCAGGATTTATTAGAATACATTTTCTTTTTTTTTTAATTTTTTAAAGATTTTATTTTTTTGTCAGAGAGAAGGAGAGAGAGAGAGAGAGAGAGCACACAAGCAGACAGAGAGGCATACAGAGGCAGAGAGAGAAGCAGGCTCCCTGTCAAGCAAGGAGCCCGATGCGGGACTGGATCCCAGCACCCTGGGATCATACCTGAGCCAAAGGCAGCGGCTTAACCCACTGAGCCACCCAGGCATCCCTACATTTTCTTTTTAGAAGATATTCTATCCAATGCCCTTGGCTTCATATTCTGACTTAGACCTATATTTTAAAACATTTGGATAAATATAATTTTAAATAGATACAGGAGGGGCTCCTGAATAGTGCAGTTGTTTAAGCTCTCTTGGTTTCAGCTCAGGTCTTATTCTCGAGGTCATGAGCTCAAACTCTACATCAGGTCCTGAACTCAGCATGGAGTCTGCTTAAGTCTTTCTCTCCCTCTCCTTCTGCCCCTCCCCCACTCACATGCTGTCTCTCTCAAATAAATAACTAAATCTTTAAAAAATAATAAAAAATTAAAAGATAAATGGATGCATGATACTTGGTTGTACTGATAAATTATATTACTTCTATCTTTCTAGTGATATACAACTAAGATGTTTTTAAGTTTTTGTATTGTTAAGGATGTACCTAAGATAATATATGTATATTATACATGTAAAATATATCTTTTTACATAGTATATCTTACTTGTAAAATACAAAAATTTTTTCTATATATAATTTCCATTGGGATATTACTTAATTTTTACCCAGAAACACACAAATACACCATTCTGAAATATTAACATAATATCAAGAAAGTAAAAGTACTGAAGCAGTAATATTCAAAGATAATCACTAAAAACAGGTTAAGGTATATAATTCCAATTTTTAAAAAATATTTTATTTATTTATTTGAGAGAAAGAGAAAATGAGAGAGATCACAAAGGGAGAGGGAGAAGGAGAGGCAGACTCCTGGCTGAGTGGAGAGCCTGATGTGGGGCTCGATCTCAGGACCCTGAGATCATGACCTGAGCTGAAGGAAGACACTTAACTGAGCCATCCAGGCGCCCCTCCAAATGTATTTTTTATGCATTACAAACCATATATATATATATATATATATATATATAGAGAGAGAGAGAGAGAGAGAGATATAGCTTGTATACACATTTGACATAAATTGGTAATACAGCATGTGCTATTTTGTTACTCCATTTTATTATAATAAACATACATTGAAAAAATGTCCACATTAGTAAATTTTGATGTCCCTCTTTTGTTTTTAACTTCAGCGTAGTTTTACATGGTATGAGTGCACCAAGACTTATTCAAGTATTCTATTGATTTAACTTTAGCTGATTTCATTATTTTCAGTTCTATTGATAAAGCTACAGTAAACTTACTTTTAATACTTCTTTGTGAAAATGAATAAATATTTACATAAGAGTGAAAGTAAGAACTAGACTTGCTAGTGGAAGTAATTTAAGCCCTCTAGTTGCAAGAACTCACAAAATTTAGACCCTCTCATTTTTCCAAGCAGCATTATCTGCAGTAGTCAAATTATAGTAACCGCCCAAGTGTCCAATGACTGATGAATGGATAAAGAGATACACACACACACACACACACACACACAATGGAATATTACTTAGCTATCAAAAGAATGAAATCTTGCTATTTGCAAGTTGGAAGACATGGATGGAGATAGAGAGTATAGTGCTAAATGAAAAAGATCATTCAGAGGAAGACAAATACCACATGATTTCACTCATATGTAGAAATTAAGAAACAAAATAAATGAGCAAAGGGAAAAAAGAGAGAGGCAAACCATAAAAGAGACTCTTAACTATAGAGAACAAACTGATCATTACTGGAGGGTGGTGGGTGGGAGGATGAGTTAAATACATGATGAGAATTAAGGAGGACACTTTCTATGATGACAACCAGGTGAGGTATGGAAGTGTTGACTCACTAGATTGTATACCTGAAACTAATATTACACTGTATGTTAACTAATTGGAATTTATATAAAAAACTTAAAAATAAATAAATAAATGCATAGACGTCTTTAAAAAGAAAATAAAATTATTTTATTATGTAAATGAATTAACCATATTCCACTACAAAATACTTTTTAAACTTCCATTTTTCACCAATGTCATGACTCTTTTCCAAGTCCTCTAACTTGCTAGTTCTTAATATTATACAATTTTGATGTTGCTTAAAGTACTAACTAGAAAGGGAGAGGAAGTAATTGACCTTTAGCATGATTTGTCTGTTCAAGAAGAAAATAACTCGTGACCGAAAGAGAGATCTCCCCCTTTTCTTTAATGTATAAAAGTTAAAGAAGGAATACTAATTGCATCCAGAATTATTTCTTTGGTTTTGTTTTATACCCAGAGAACATAGTTAGGACAAGTTTCTGATAATGAAAAGGGACTAAATAAATAAGAATAACTTAAAATTACCTTAATAAAAGATAGAATTTATGAAGGAGATATAATCTATATTTTATTTTAGTATGATTATATCTTGATTAGGTATTAATTGTAAATTATAGCTATTCATTTAGTATTTCTGGTGTATTTTATGGAGGAATTCCAGCTGTGAACAAAGGCAGTTGTAATTTCCCTGTGAGTTATAAATCTCAAATTTGGGGTAATTAAGCCTTGAGAATGTAATTGCTATATTGTAATCCCCTCCCTCTGTGGATGCAAAACCACAGTCTTAGCAGCTAAGGAGTGAATAATTATATAAAAACAAATGTGTTTGAGAAGTAGTATATATTGTATAGAGAGAGTACTCAGTAGATGTCTTTGATAAAGAAACTCTTAAGAAACCATAGCTGAAAAATTATGTGTACGTAACTAGAATATTAATTTTGTTATTCAGCACACTGAAAGTATAATTCTGACATGGTATCTCCTATCTTTATCTTCTGTAAACTACCACTATTTTATACATGTTATTTCCTTTGAGTATTATCTGATTCCAAGAGGAATGCCAAGAGACAACACAATTTCTTCTCTGAGGCATTTCAGATTTAGAACTTTAATTTAAAAAAAATAAGATTTTATTTATTTATTTGACAGAGAGAGAGAGAGAGATCGGAGAGAGAGAGAGCATGTAGGGGGAATGGCAGGCAGAGGGAGAGGGATACACAGGCTCCCTCCCTGGCTGAACAGGGAGCCAGATGCAGGGTTCTACTCCAGGACCCTGTGATCATGACCTGAGCTGAAGACAGATGCCTTTTTGTTTGTTTATTTTTTAATTGCTTTTGTCAACCATTGTCAGATTTTCCTATCATTTCCCAAAGTATCTGAATTGAGATAAACTACAATTCCTTTCCTTAAAAGGAGTTTGACCTTATTAAGTGCTGTTTTTCTCTAAAGCTAGGATGATGTAGTCCTAGAGTGATCTTTCAGACTAATGAGAAGTTTAGAGTTTCTACTTTCCACTTCAGAAGGAAACATATAGAGTTGACATTTTTTATACCAAGATATTAAAGGTGTATAATATTTTTTATTTATTTTATATTAAAATATAAGGTATTATTTGCCCCAGGGGTACAGATCTATGAATCATCAGGTTTACACATTTCACAACCCTCACCATAGCACATGCTTTCCCCAATGTCCAAAACTCAGCCACCCTATTCTTACCCCCCTACCCCCCAGCAACACTCAGTTTGCTTCCTGAGATTGAGTCTCTTATGATTTGTCATCCTCCCTGATCCCATCTTGTTTCATTTCCCCCCACCCCACCATGATCCCCTGCCCTGCCTCTTAATTCTTCATATCGGAGAGATCATATAATTGTCTTTCTCTGATTAAATTATCCCCCTTAGCATAATGCCCTCTACTTCCATCCACATCATTGTAAATGGCAAGATTTAGTTTCTTTTGATAGCTGCATAATATTCCACTGTATATATATATATACCACCTCTTCTTTATCCATTCATCTGTTGGTGAACATCTAGGTTCTTTCCATGGTTTGGCTATTGTGGAAAATGCTGCTATAAACATTTGGGTGCACATGCCCCTACATTTGTATCCTTATGGTAAATACCCAGTAGTGCAATTGCTAGGTCATAGGGTAGCTCTGTTTTCAACTTTTGAGGAACCTCCATATTGTTTTCCAGAGTGGCTGCATGAGCTTGCATTCTCACCAACAGTGTAGGAGGGTTCCCCTTTCTCCACAACCTTGCCAACATCTGTAGTTTTTCTGACTTGTTAATTTTAGCCATTCTGTTTTGAAGTGATATCTCACTGTGGTTTTGATTTGTATTTTCCTGATGCTAAGTGATGTTGAGCACTTTTTCATGTGTCTGTTGGCCATCTGGATGTCTTCTTTGCAGAAATGTCTATTCATGTCTTCTGCCCATTTCTTAATTAGATTATTTGTTCATTGGATGTTGAGTTTGCTAAGTTCTTTATAGATTTTGAATACTAGCCCTTTATCTAATATGTCACTTGCAAATATCTTCTCCCATTCTGTCAGTTGTTTTTTGGCTTGATGTTTCCTTTGCTGTACAAAAGCTTTTGATCTTGATGAAATCCCAATAGTTCATTTCGGTCCTTGTTTCTCTTGCCTTTGGTGATGTTTCTAGAAAGAAGTTGCTACAGCTGAGGTCAAAGAGGTTGCTGCCTGTGTTCTCCTCAAAGATTTTGATGGATTCCTGTCTCACATTGAGGTCTTTCATCCATTTTGAGTCTATTTTTGTGTGTGGTGTAAGGAAATGGTCCAATTTCATTCTTCTGCATGTGGTTGTCCAAGTTTCCATTTGTTCAAGAGACTGTCTTTTTTGCCATTGAGCATTCTTTCCTGCTTTGTTGAAGGTTAGTTGACCATAGAGTTGGGGGTCCATTTCTGAGCTTTCTATTCTGTTCCATTGATCTATGTGTCTGTTTTTGTGCTAGTACCATACTGTTTTGATGATTACAGCTTTGTAATAGAGCTTGAAGTTTGAAATTGTGATGCCTCCAGCTTTGGTTTTCTTTTTCAACATTCCTCTGGTTATTTGGGGTCTTTTCTGGTTCCATATAAATTTTAGGATTATTTGTTCCATTTCTTTGAAAAAAAAATTGATGGCATTTTGATAGGGATTGAGTTAAATGTGTAGATTGCTTTAGGTAGCATAGACATTTTCATAATATTTGTTCTTCCCATCCAGGAGCATGGAATGTTTTTCCATTTCTTTGTGTCTTCCTCAATTTCTTTCCTGAGTATTTTATAGTTTTCTGAGAGCAGATTCTTTGCCTCTTTATTCCCAGATATCTTATGGTTTTGGATGCAATTGTAAATAGGTTTGACTCCTTAATTTCTCTTTCTTCGGTCTTGCTGCTGGTATATAGAAATGCAATTGATTTCTGTGCATTGATTTTATATCCTGACACTTTACTGAGTTCCTGTCTGAGTTCTAGCAGTTTCAGAGTGGAATCTTGGGTTTTCCACTTAAAGTATCATATCATCTGCAAAGCGTGAGAGTTTGATTTCTTCTTTGCCAATTTGGATCCATTTTATTTCATTTTGTTGTCTGATTGCTGAGGCTAGGACTTCTAGAACTATGTTGAATGGCATGGGAGATAGTGGACATCCCTCTGTGTTCTTGATCTTAGGCAAAAATCTCTCAGTTTTTCTCCATTGAGAATGATATTCGCTGTGGGTTTTTCATAGATGGCTTTGATGATATTGAGGTATGTAGCCTCTATGCCTTCACCGTGAAGAGTTTTGATCAAGAAAGGATGCTGTACTTTCTCAAGTGCTTTTTCAACGTCTATTGAGAATATCATATGGTTCTTGTTCTTTCTTTTATTAATGTATTGTATCACATTGATTGATTTGAGGAGGCTGACCCAAACTTGGAGGCCAGGAGTAAATCCCACTTGGTCATGGTGAATAATCCTTTTAATGTACTGTTTGATCCTATTGGTTAGTATTTGGTGAGCTTTTTTGCATCCATGTTCATCAAGGATATTGGTCTATAATTCTACTCTTTGATGAGGTCTTTGGTTTTGGGATCAAGGTGCTGCTGGCTTCATAAAATGAGTTTGGCAGTTTTCCTTCCATTTCTATTTTTTGGAACAATTTCAGGAGAATAGTTATCAATTCTTTAAATGTTTGGTAGAATTCCTCTGGGAAGCCGTCTGGCCCTGGGCTCTTGTTTATTGGCAGATTTTTGGTGACTGCTTCAGTCACCTTACTGGTTATGGGTCTGTTCAGATTTTCTAGTTCTTCCTGGGTCAGTTTTGATATTTTATGTGTCTCTAGGAATGTATCCATTTTTTATCCAGATTGTCAAATTTGCTGGTGTAGAGTTGCTCATAATACGTTCCTATAATTGTTTGTATTTCTTTGGTGTTGGTTGTTATCTCTCCTCTTTCATTCATGATTTTATTAATTAGGTCCTTTCTCTTTTCTTTTTGATAAGTCTGGACAGGGGTTTATCAATCTTATTAATTCTTTCAAAGAACCAGCTCCTAGTTTCGTTGATTTGTTCTACTGCTCTTTTGGTTTCTATTTCATTGATTTCTGTTCTGATCTTTATGATTTCTCTTGCCCTTCTGGGTTTAGGCTTTCTTTGTTGTTCTTTCTCCAGCTCCTTTAAGTGTAGGGGTAGGTTGTGTATTTGAGACCTTTCTTGTTTCTTAAAAAAGCTTGTATTGCTATATATTTTCCTCTCAGGACTGCCTTGGTGTGTCCCACAGATTTTGAACTGTTGTGTTTTCATTTTCATTTGTTTCCATGATTTTTTTTTCAATTCTTCTTTAATTTCCTGGTTTACCCATACATTCTTTAGAAGGATGCTGTTTAGTCTCCATGTATTTGGGTTCTTTCCAAATTTCCTCTTGTGATTGGGTTGTAGCTTCAGAGCATTGTGGTCTGAAAATATGCAGGGAATGATCCCAATCTTTTGACACCAGTTGAGACCTGATTTGTGACCCAGGATGTGATCTGTTCTGGAGAATGTTCTGTGTACACTAGAGAAGAATGTGTATTCTGTTGGTTTGGGATGCAATGTCCTGAATATATCTGTGATGTGGATCTGGTCCAGTGTGTCATTTAAGGTCTTTATTTCCTTGTTGATCTTTTGCTTGGATGATCTGTCCATTGCAGTGAGTGGGGTGTTAAAGTCCCCTACTATCATAGTATTATTGTCAGTGTGTTTCTTTGATTTTGTTTTTAATTGGCTGCTCCCATCTTAGGGGCATAGATATTTAAAATTGTTAGATCTTTTTGTTGGACAGAACCTTTAAGTATGATATAATGTCCTTCCTAATCTCTTATTACAGTCTTTGGGTTAAAATCTAATTTATCTGTTATGAGGATTGCCACCCTGCTTTCTTTTGATGTCCATTAGCATGGTAAATTGTTTCCCACCCCCTCACTTTCAATCTGGAGGTGTCTTTGGGTCTAAAATGAGTTTCTTATAGACAGCATGTTGATGGGTTTTTTTTGTTTTTTTTTTTTTTAATCCATTCTGGTACCCTGTGTCTATTGATTGGGGGCATTTAGCCCATTTACATTCAGGGTAACTATTGAAAGATATGAATTTAGTGTCATTGCATTGCCTGTAAGGTCACTGTTACTGTCTATTGTCTCTGTTCCTTTTGGTTTTAGGCTCTCTCTTTGCTTAGAGGACCCCTTTCAATATTTCCTGTAGGGCTGGTTCGGTGTTTGCAAATTCTTTCAGCTTTTGTTTGTCCTGAAAGCTTTTATCTTTACTTCTATTTTCAGTGACAGCTTACCTATGTGGGTATAGTATTCTTGGCTGCATATTTTTCTCTTTTAGTGCTCTAAACATATCATGCCAGTCATTTCTGGTCTGCTAGGTCTCTGTGGATAGGTCTGCTGCCAATCTGATGTTTCTACTATTGTATGTCACAGACTTCTTGTCCAGAGCTGCTTTCAGGATTTTGACTTTATCACTAAGTCTTGTAAGTTTTAATATTAGATGATGGGGTGTGGACCTATTTTTATTGATTTTGAGGGGGGTTCTCTGTGCCTCCTGGATTTTGATGCTTGTCCCCTTCACCAAACTAGGGAAATTCTGTACTAGAATTTGCTCCAATATACCTTCTGCCTCTCTCTCTTTCTTCTTCTTCTAGGATTCCAATTATTCTAATATTGTTTCATCTCATGGTATCACTTATCTCTCAAATTCTCCCCTTGTGATCCAGTAGTTGTTTGTCTCTCTTTTGATCAGCTTCTTTATTCTCCATCATTTGGTCTTCTATATCACTAATTCTTTCTTCTGCCTCATTTATCTTAGCAGTAAGAACCTCCATTTTTTATGGCACCTCATTAATAGCTTTTTGATTTCAACTTAGTTAGATTTTAGGGTTTTTTTTTTATTTCTCCAGAAAGAGATTTTATTCCTCCAGAAATGGTTTCTCTAATATTTTCCATGCTTTTTTTGAGCCCAGCTAGCACCTTGATAATCATTCTTCTGAACTGTATTTCTGACATATTACTAACGTCCATATTGATTAGGTCCCCAGCCACCAGTACTGCCTCTTGTTCTTCTTTTTGTGGTGAATTTTTCCACTTTGTTATTTTAACCAGATAAAAATATATGAATGAGAGAACAAAATATGAAAAGGGTAGCAATGACCCCAGAAAAGTATGCATTAACGAAATCAGAGGAGACCCAAAACTGGGGGGAGAAGAAATGGAGGGGAAAAAAAAAAAGAAGGAAAAGGGAAAAAAAATATATCTATACCTATCTATATCTATATCTATCTATCTATCTATATGTATATGTGTGTGTGTGTGTGTATATATATATATATATATATATATATATATATTAGACTGGTTAATAGAACAGAGCCCCACACTTGATTTTGAGTGTATTTTGGTCTGTCAGAAGAAACAACCTCCCCAAATTTTAAAGAATTAAAAACATATATATATATATATGTACAAAAATAAGGATAAACACAATAAAGGGATGAAATATGCTTATAAAGATGAAAATTAAAAATGATTCTAAAAAAGGAATTGATAAATAAGAAGTTGGTTGAAAAAAAATAAGAAGAAAGAATGTGATCAGGCTGGAGACTAGAACAAAGCCTTGTGCTAGATTTAGGGTACGTTTTGATTTATTAGAAGAAATTGTATCCCAAAATTTTAAAGGAAAAAAAAATCTTATATGTATACAAAAAATAACATTAAATACAGTGAAGGGATAGAATATTGCAATGACAATGAAAATTAGAAAAGGTTTTTTAAAAGTATTGATAGGATAAAATAGTTAAGAAATATTAAAATAGGAAAGAGGAAAATTTTAAAAAAATAGAATTAGAAAAAAATAAAATTAAAAAAATTAACTTTGAAAGACTAAAGGATTATGGGGAAAAATCCATGAATTCTCTGTGTTGCTTTCCCCTAGCTCTGTAGTTCCACAGTTCTCATTGATTGGTGAACTTTGTCTTGGCTGGATGTTCTTGCTGATCTTCTGGGGGAGGGGACTGTTGCAGTGGTTCTCAAATGTCTTTGCCCAAGGCGGAATTGCACTGCCCTTATTGGAGGCCAGGCTAAGTAATGTGCTTTGTTCACTCTCTGGAGCTCTTGTTCCCTGAACACTTTCTGTACAACTTTGGAGGACAGGAATGAAAATGGCAGCCTCCCAATCTCTGGCCCTGTAGGAGCCAAGATCTCAGGACTCCATTCCTCAGTGCACCCTCAGAGAAAAGCAGTCAATCCCTCCCAACTCCCTGGTCTCTCTCCACACTCCAAGCTCACCCAGCCTGTGACTGAGTGTTTCTATCTCTGGCACATGGCCCTGTTTGGAGCCTCCAAACCCAGAAGATTCCTGCAGCATGTTCTTGCACTGCTCCTCCTGAAGGGGGAACGAGGGGGTCTCTCCAGATCTGCCATTTGTGATGTCCCTGCTCAAAGAGCAGTGGCCCAACAGCTGTGCCTCATATCACAGTTTAAGGGAATCCTGAGCTGAGAGCCCACTTTTTGGCTCTGTCTTTGTAGACATTTCCCTGCTCTGATACCTGGGAGCTCTGCCACCCTCAGACACCCCTGGTCTTTTTGTGTCCCCATGGGTCCTGAGACCACACGGTCCCCAAGAGGGCTCCAACCCCCGCTTAACCTCTGGGGCAACATCCCTCCACAGAGCAGACTTCTAAATGTTCTAATTTTGTGCTCCATTACCCTCTTACTTGCTGAGAGCCGCCCCCTCCCCCCATGGCTTATCTTTGCATATATTGACTCAGATTCACTCACCCCAAGCCCTACCTTCCAGAAAGTGGTCAATTTTCTGTTCCTAGAATTTCTGCTCTTCTCTTCTATCTCCTGTTGCATTTGTAGCTGTTCAGAATGGTTTGATAACTATCTAGCTGAATTTCTGGGACCTGATGATAGCTCAGTCTCCTAGTCCTCCACCATCTTGCTCCTCCTCTTCCTGAAGGCAGATGCTTAACTGACTGAGCCACTCAAGGGCCCTGAGGACTTTAATATTTTTCTCTTTTTATTTAAGATTGCCACTCTTAAGAACAGGACTAATTTTTATGTGTCTTCAGATACAAGTGTAGTAACAATAATTAGCAAACACATCAACAATGGTAACAGTAATAAAAATAATATATTGTTGGTGTTATTTATTTATAATATATTACTTTGTAACAGTCATGCTTGTATTTTTACCATTTTATGATCTTTTCTTTTTGTGAATTAAAATATTTTTTTTAAATTTGAATATAGGTGACAAACAATGTTACATTAGTTTCATATGTACAACGTAGTGATACAATAATTCATACATTATGCTATGCTCACCGAAAGTATAGCTACCATCTTTAAGCATACAAAACTGTTACAATACCAGTGCCTATATTCCCTATGCTCTACCTTTTATTCTCATCACTTATTCATTCCATAACTGGAAGACTTTAATCTCCCATTCCCCTTCATCCATTTTTCCTAACCCTCCACCCCTTCCCTTTTGGCAACCATTATTTGGTCCTCTGTATTTATAGGTCTGATTCTGCTTTTGGTTTCTTTCTTTCTTTGTTTTGTTTTCTTTTAGATTTTACGTATCAGTGAAATAATATGACATTTGTCTTTCTCTATGACATATTTCACTTCACATAATACTCTCTTATTCCATTTGTGTTGTTGCAAATGGCAAGAACTCCTCGTTTTTTATAGATGAAATAATAGTACACTATATACCACACACATACACCCACACACCACATATTTATCCATTCATCTACCTATGGATGTTTTGGTTGTTTATATATCTTGATTATTGCAAATAATACTGCAATAAATGTAGGACTGCCTATCTCTTTGAATTAGGGTTTTTGTTTTCCTTGGCTAAATATCCAGTAGTGAAATTATTAGAGCATAATGGTATTTCTATTTTCAATTTTTTGAGGAACCTCCATAATGTTTTCAATAGTGGCTGTACCAGTTTGCATTCCCAACAACAGTGCCCAGGGTTTCCTTTTTCTCCACATTTTCACCAACACTTGTTATTTCTTGTCTTTTTGATCCTAGTCATTCTGATGGGTATAATGTGATATCTTATTGTGGTTTTGATCAGTGATGTTGAGCATCTTTCCATGTGTCTGTTGGAAATCTTTATGTTTTCCTTGGAAAAATGCCCACTATCTTTTCACTCTACATATGTATTATTAATAGTATTTTGAATTGTTGAAGATGTTAAAAGGTATAATTACGTATTATGAAAGGTAAATTTTCTGATTACACATTCTTATAGGTGATATTAAGCCAGGTTTCAGCACAATTGTTACTCATTTCAAGGTTATTAAGGACCATGAAGTTCATGTGACTCAGTTTGCCAGATTCTTAGTGGACGTGACTGAAGACACTTTTCTAATCAATAAACAATGGAAATTTTAATCAACTATACTTACTGATGGCCATAGTTTATATTATCTAGTGGGTTAGTTTTCAATGCTGACTTAGCATAAAGTATCCTTAGCATAACTACTAGGAAACTCTCTTTCCATTTGTAGTACTTAAAAACCTTTAATTGTTGCTTCTTAAAGAATTTCCTCACTGGTCAGTGCTTCCATGAGTGCCAAGTTAAAAAAATTAAGACAGATGAATTTATTATTTTGTTGTCTATTTATGTTCTGTGACCTTCAATTTTTTATATTAGAAGTTTTTCACATTTGAACACTAAATGATATTTAAAATACTGTTACAGTTTCATATATTAAATCATAATTATTGGTTTACCCCTTTTGCCTCTTTTTCACTAAACTATGCACTATATTTCATATGTCCCAATGTAATCATCTGTTTTGAATTATGGAGAAAATGACTGAAGTTTACCTGGATTTGGAACAGTTCCAAGTATTGAATTGTTGTGCAATATTACACATTATTTTCTTTACAATTTTAGACTCTTTGGATAATAAACACTTAGTTGAAAATAGACATATTATTTCACTATCCCCAGAAATTATAAGTCAGAGTAAATTGGAAGAAACAAGTACTTTCTCAGGATACTTAGGTATAACTTGAAACATATAGATGATAAGTAGCTCTTTTATTAAATGCATATCTGGACCAACTTAACTACGATTGCTTTTATAGAGGAAGGACACCGTGTGATAATGGTAATAAGTTTTTTCCAAAATAGAGATTGACAGGTATATATAATAAAGCAACACAAGTCAAAATTGTATGTGACAATCATATTTGTACATAGATGATATTCAGGAAATAGAATTCTTTAAACTGTCTCAAGCTCAGTTAACTCTATATAATAAGAGAATGAATAAAATGTCTCTTACACTTAGCCAATATGAATTTAATGTTAAGTAAAATGTATGTATAGCATAGAAACAGTACCTGTTTTAAGTTTTCAGTTATGCTTATGTTTCCCTGGGTGTGTTTTCCCCCCTCTTTTAAAATAGAGTGGAATTTGGGGCAGAGAATAGTGCCTTTCTCTAAAGTGCTGTTTTTATGCTTCTCCTTGTATCTGTGACTATCATAGATTCTATTTTAACAAAGATGAAAAAGAGAAGATACCATTGATCTGAAAACAGAGATGAGGCCCTAGGAAGAATAGAAGGAAAAATGCCCTAAGTAGTTCTCATCTGCTATGGAAGCAGACCCCCATCTGTTGACCAGATTCTAAGGCCTTGGATAGGTTCTGTTTACTGGGGCTGATCCCAGAAACATCAGCCAAAGTGCCTGACTATGAGAACATAGAGAAGGTGGTGAGGGTTTAGAGGGCAGTGTGTGTGTGGGGGGTGGGTAGGGTAGGGGGAATGTCTGTTCTTTGAATTCCAGGTCAATGAGAATGTCTGGAAAATGGATTCCATCTGGTTACATGACTACATGAAGAAGGGAAGGCTGTCATTGTGTACAGACTGGCGAATCAGACCTAAACAAAACCCACAGTTAAGGGAAAGTAAACTTAGGAGAGAAATTTCAACTCCACAGTAAATGCCAACTAGTAGGGTAAGCTTCCAACAGGAAGTAAGGGACAGCAAAAAGAGGGAACCTGCCAGAAATGAATTCCAGCTGGAATATTTCAAAGTGACAGATATGTGAGGCCCTTTGCCACAGCTGGTTTACTTTTCTAGTTATCATTAGACAGTTGGACACTCTGGGTGAAACCACTCATTGCATGGACTTCTTGAAGTTTCAGTTAAGGGTCTGGACAAGGCTACGTAATCCATTCAATTCCAAGCAATATCACCTTGAATATTTTCAAATTACTTAATTTTATTCTTTTTTGAAACAGTTACTAAATTACTATTTCATACTAAATTATTTTTCATAGAATTGTTATTTCTATCTGGCAAACAATATCAAAAACTTAAAAAAATGGGAATTTTTTTAGTAGATAATTGAATTACATTTGTAGTTTCTTTAAAATTAGAGCTCAAATTATTTTATAGGTATTTATTTATATACACTTTATAGCATCTAAACACTATACACTTAAAAACAAAACAAGACCAGTCTTGTCACAGATCAACTCTAACAAAACACAAACAAAAAACTCCCTTAAATTTAGACTTTACGTTTCCCATAAGAAAAATGTTGCTTAGCTTCCATCATAAAATCACAGAAAGTAAGATACATTGTTCATCACTTCCGATGTGAGCATAATGAGAAATAAAGACTTCCAGACTAGGATTGAGAAGACTGAGTTTGAGACAGTGATTTAACACTAAATTAGGTGATTGGTCATGGCAAAATTAGCTAACTACCCATAGACTTTGATTCTTCATCTGCAAATTATTATCTCTAGCCTACTTCCTGCCTAGGATTTTATTATAGAACATTGATATCCATTTTAAAGTACTTTGTTCAAACTGCACTATAGCTGAGTATGTCAGTGTATATATTATTGATAGTCTCAATGATGGTTAATTTCCATGGTAGAGACATAAAACAAATAGCAGATTATCCTACTTCCTCAATAGTAATAGTTTGCCAATATCCTAGACTGGTTATTGTATAGTCTTGAACATATTCAAATTTTTTTATTCATCATTAAATCTGATGATGATAGACATTCTTACTTTTAAAATCTGTATTAGGACAAGAAAGGCATAGTGGAGTATGACCAAAGTCACAGTGTGTCATTTGACAAAGTTCCATTTTAATCTGTGGTGATTTATATACATTCATGCATGTGGAATGTATGCACACACTGATGTATAAGTTAAATGTTAAGTCATGGACTGAAGCAAATTGGACTAGCTGGGCCCAAATCTGGAAACCAGATTTACCAAGCAGGGTGTTAACAGATGCGGCTAAAAGTAGGACAACAAATCCCAACTAACATTTTCGTGTAGACCAAGGAACTGTGGTCATACCCAGGAAAAAATCTAAGCTCGGGTCTTAGGTCTCAGATCAAATCAAAAAGGAAAGGAAAAATTGTATAGACGTAAAGTGAAATTGAAATGCGCACAAAAAGAAAGTTAGTTTGAATTCTCAGGCTGGAAATAGGATCAGAAGAAACGAACGGAATAATGACTGATCAGAGAGAGGGAATTAGTATCTCTGGGTTCACTGCAGAGGGTCAAATTCTGAAATACTTAATTTTTCCTTCTGTGAAACCTTTGTTTTGGCAGGTATGCTTTACTTCCCAGAGTAAAACAAGGCTCTTGGTGGTTATAACAGAAGACTATAGCTTAAATTGAATGTACTGTGTTCGTGGAGAAACCTTTGAATATCTTCAAAATATGTGTGCATGTATCTGTATATTTATGTGAATACCTTCAATTCATTGTAGGACATGGTGTAAAATAATAGATCATTAAAATTATAAAAATTGCCAGGAACCATTGGATCATTATTTGGTCACACACTAAGGACTTTGTTTTCTTTGTGTATGATACCTGCTCAGATCTCCACATAGATGATACAAATTAGGAAATGTTGCTCTCACTGTCCAAAAGAAGAAACAGAGTTTTGAGAAACACAGGCAAATTTCCCAAGTTCACATAATTCGGGAAGCCATAGAGTCAGGACTCAGATTCTAGTCTGACTCTAGAGTTCTTTCTTCCTAATCTCAGCACTAATCTCTACATTACACTGGGCTATTATCTTATTCAAATGTTTCTAAATATTGTATTAAATCATTTAATACACTGCTAACAAACTATGAATATAAGTGATTCGAATTTTACTTTACTTTGCTTGTATTCTGGTATAGGGGCAATAGGAAGCAAAATGGAGAAAAACCAAGAAATCAATGAAAGAGCACAAAAGAGGATAGTGTACTATGAATGTCTAGAGAGTATGATAAAATATGATGAAGGAGAGATGCAGAGAAGAGAAAAAAATTCTATTTTCCTCTCTTCTCTCACTCCTGCTCTCCACTCAGAAACTCTATTGCTTCTTATGTAATAAAATTCAGCATTTGTATAGTTAAATTTTGAAAGGAAACAAAATTCTACATGACAGATGAGACCTTAGGACTTAGATTCAGTTCTACCCTGTCTGACTAAAATTGAGTTACTTTGTGCATAGAACAGCATTTCCTCCCCCTCTCTTTCTAATTTTAGGGGAAATGTATGATATATGCTGGTCTAGAAGCCAAGCAAAACTATATCTTTATGACGTTTTTTTAAAATTATATCACCTATATACAATTTTCTTTCTATCACTCTTATAACATGACAGTTGGTTTTACTGACAGTAAGTGTTTTCAAATTCATAAAATGGGACTTCAATTTTCAGAGGGAGATTGTAATGAAACTAGGAAAATCAGGCAAAAAGTTATTTTATAAATCTTTACCCTTCATTTACACTCAAAGACATAACTAAAGGCCTTTGATGAGAAACTTAGGTTCCCATTTGAACTATACACATATGTCAATTTCATACTTGGATCTGCACAATATGCACATTCTAAGAAACACAGAAACCCTCCACATGTGATGTGGACTAAGCTAGAAAGAGTTAACTAAAGTAATGCCTGATTTGACCTCCCTTGTCCTTCCTTTAATTCATTTAGTTAAATGTGCCAGGTAAGAATGTCTCTAGTTGGCCGAATACTCAAGGTCACCATCATGACTAATGGTCATTGTCTGGTAAGGACACTATTGTTATTTTAAAAGGAATGCTAGTGTTCCTGAGTAAACAGGGAAACATATTATTAAATTGTACTATTAAAAAGTTATCATACAATTTCCAAAGATGCATAATAAACTCCCATTTTTTAAAAAATTTACTCTGGGTTCACTGGAGTGTAGGCTTATTGAGCACAAGAATTACAGCAGTCACTTCCTCAGTGCCTTTCAGAGACAAGTACGTAATAAATGCTTTTGACAATAAATGTTGTTCCAGCTTTGTTTCTACTTCTTTCTCTCTAATAAAAGTAAGCTTTGAAGTAATAAGCTTTCATGCATCTGCCATCAGGTCAATTGATAATAAAGTAATTAGATTATTTGTTGCTGTAATGCAAACTTGTTCATGAAAAAATTGAAGATTTCCTTGTTTTACGAGGCATTAAAAAATGTAGGAACATCACTTTGGTAAATTATGTCTCTGTGAGAGGTTTGCCTTTAGATTTGGTATTTTCCTTTTCCCCTTCCTTTCTGTTGTTGATATAACATCTAATCTTTCTAAATACATTTACAGGGAGCCTACCATCTGCAAAACACTCTGTGAATTCTGAGAATGAAATGGACATAATGTACATACAGCTAAGGGTAGATCTAAAACAGGAGGTGTCAGGCTTGGCAGCAGCTCATAGGGCTTAGGCGGTCTACCTGAGCCCCAACTGCACCACTGAAACATTCTTTTGAGATTAGAACTAAGGGAGCATATATAACTACCCAATTTTAAGCTGGTAAAAATTAATATTATTTATAACTTATAAAAAGATTCTATAGATAAGAATCTATATTCAAGGTGATATCGTAATTAAACATAATTTAAAAATTCCCTCACCAGGTAAAATGTTCCTATGAAAAATGTCATATGGGGGCACCTGGGTGGCTCAGTGGTTTAAGCCTCTGCCTTTGGTCCAGGTCATGATTTCTGGGTTCTGGGATCGAGGCCCACATCAGGCTCTCTGCTCAGCAGGGAGCTTGCTTCCCTCTCTCTCCCTGACTGTTGCTCTACCTACTTGTGATCTCTCTCTCTCTCTCTCTGTCAAATAAATAAATAAAATCTTAAAAAAACAAGAAAGAAAAATGTCATATGAAGATATGAAAAGGAACTCTTAAAGATGTTTCAGACTTGTTTATTCCCCTTAACTATTTGTTAGCTTTAAAATGTATTTAAGGAGATTTGGAAAAAAGGATTAAGATGAAACGAAACCAAATGTGGTTGAGAATAGAACTATGAGAACTTGGTACTACAAAAGACTTTGAATAGCCTTCACAATCTTATTATTTTTAAATGACCCTAGAGATAATGATCTGAACATAAGTGCACCAACATCAATTTTCCTTTCTACTGAACAGCATAAGTGATTAAAAAAAGACTTTTAAGAAAATACTTTTCTAGAATAAATGAAGGAATTCTCTATCCAGTGATAATATGAATAATTCATGAGAAGGAAAAAGAAACCAAGAGAGACAGGGAGAGACAGAGAGAGGATATGATCTGTAGGTCAATAAAACCCAGGTAAGACCACAGTCAATTACAAATAGTGAAGACTATGACACAGATTGGAACAGGTAGGAATGGTTCTTAGGAGCTCTAATTTCACCCTGAGAAGACACAAGAAGGGGACCCTGGGGCACTTTTCAGATGACGGTTTGGGAGTTGCACTTGGACCAACTAAGTAGGGCTCTCCACCATTTTTCTGCCCCTATCTCTGGAAAACTGTCTAAACAGACTCCTAGACTAAAACTGAAAGTTCTAATTCTAATCTGGATGCTAGAGAAGCAAAGCAGTGTCCTAGGTAGCTACTTAGACCAGGTGCAGGGGGAGACTTTGGAACCACTGTTGCAAAGAATGTTTTATTTTCTTGGTAGGTATCAGAGGGGTAGATAATAAACATGATAGAAAGATGAATGGGATTCATGGACAAAAATGTGTCACAAAACATTTGAGGAAACCATTTCCTTTAAAGAGATGCAGAAAGTCCTCCAAATGGAGCTATTGATACACAAAGAAAAGCAAGTTATAGTCAATATCTTGTAAAGTATGCAGTCAGACGTCTTTCTGGGAAAGATTAGGAGACTGTCATTTTGCCTGTTCCCTCTTCAGCTGCAATGATTAAGTATCTAACTCCAAGAACAGTTTTTATTTTTTCTCTTTCATGTCTGTTATGTAACTATCATTTACTTTCCTCCCTTTTAAAGTGAATCTCTGCTAATGCACAAAACATACACATGCAATTAACTGCTAATATGTTTATTTATACCTAAAAAGTATTTAAGCACAAGGAAAATATATTTCTTCAGGAATAATCACCTAAAGTCACATTTTGTACTTGTAGTTGTCAATTCTCCTATACCTTTAAGACATTATATTTGTTAAAATAAAACAAAATTAAATGAAATAAATCTGAGTAACTAAGGATTTATATTCTTTTATTAAAATGGCAGAGAATCTCTAGTTAAAATTATGATATAGACAGACTCTGTTATTAACATTATTTCAGAGATATTTTATCTGTTAGTTCTTTACCTTTATTGTATTCTACTTAATTTTAAATGTACTTTCTCTTTATGAAACCACTCATTATTAGTGCATTCCACTCAACTCTCTCAAATGGGAGCCTTAATATAGTAAGTTATATTCGAATATAAATATCTTAATAGTCAAGGATTGTTTTTAGAGATAAAAGTCAAATTACAGTAAAGAAAAAGAATAAAACTTAAACACTGAAGTTTCAGTTAGCAAAAGATAGGTAAAGGCCTCTGAAAGGTATGAAGCCCTCAAAATTCATCATAACTTGCCAATATATGATGCTTTGGGTAATTTAAGATTCACTATGAAACCTCTGATTCTTTCTCTTCTGTTAAAAAAAAAAAAAGTTGAAATTGCAGTCACTAACTTTCAAAACTTGCTATTCCTTTAAAGGTCAATTAAATGTCATTTTAATGCGATGTGATCCTAAGAATGTTTCTATACCAAGACACTATAATGACAGACTGAGCAATTTTTGATGACCTTTTCTAATGAAGCTGGTTGATAAACAGGCAAGATCGATCATCTAGTCAAATCAACCCATACTGATGACTGCGACAGCTGCAGTGATTTGAAAAAAGAGCTATGGAAACAAGTACGCTTACTATCTCAAAGATCGCACTTTATAACTTGTCATTCTCAAGAGGTAAATAACACAGGCTGTTTCTTCCATATTTTTATTAAAGACAGGAGTCCAAGTAGGAAATTAAATTTAGGTTCTTTAAGTGATGAATTGTGTAAACATTTATTACATTTTCATCTGAGTAAAACAGCTAAGCTGACCTATTTTTACAGGGATCATATAAAAGAACATAAGGCAATAATCGCGCATGGATCCAAAGGCTCCATCTGTCTTCATGATCTCTTTTTCCATTGGCTTCATGCGGAACTCGCTGGTTACTAGGGTCGGTAGTGCATATTGAAACTTGATTAAAGTTTTAGATGAAATAGCAAGACCTTTTTATTCTTCACAAACTTGATCCATTTAAGACTTCACAAGCTCTTCCACAGACGATTAATGCTGGTCGCTCCGCCTGGATGGCAGTGTGCTTCCACAGCTCCTCTTTCCACTGTAACAGACAGATTTAGAATTAAATGCATTTCCTAGTTATGTGACCTTGGGCAACTAACTCCATTTCACTGAACCGGATTGCTTTTTGGTCTATAAAATTATGGTAGTATTTACCCTCACAGTGTTTTGGGGAGGATAAAAGAGATAATGAATATAAAACACAAACACAGGCCTGGCACATAGTAGGAACTCAACAGAGGTTAGTGTCTGGCCTCCTGTCCCTCCACATCATTGCAAAAGCTAATATTGAGCCTAGCTATTAATTTTATTAGGAGCAGTTTGATTTGTACTTTGATTGATTCATGGAGCACAAACGTTATTATCTTTAGCTTAATAGAAAAGTCAAGCCCTGACTTAGAAACATAGACTTATACCTATATTTCATTCAGGACAGTCCATTTTTAGCTGGAAACATAACATTTGTGAAGAATTACTTTAGGGAAAAAGAAATTGACATTAAGGAGCTGAAGTGCTATTTATTTATTTATTATTTAATTTATTATCTGCTACTTTATTTCTTTATACAACAATTTTGATCACCTAGTATCTAGTTGTGTTTACAATATGTTTCCACGAGAGAGGATACAGAAATCATTACATGAATGTATTTATTTTCCTAAACCTTAATTTCTTTTGAAATTTATTGTTACTTTAAATTTCCTCAATTTTATTTCCATTTCACTCTTCTAAGCCAACCCCATTATCTTTTATCTAGGTTATTGAATATACAAGCCTAATTAGTCTAACTCATTCCCATTTCTCCTTTAATCTATTTTCAGTAGGATTTGAGATATATTCCTAAGTGTTACTGGATCATGGCATTTCTTTCTTTAAATGATCAAAGAAATATGCTACTGCATCACCCCTCCACTTCATTCTGTGGTTCTGTTTGCTATATTTTAATTAAAGAAAATAATATCCCAAATACTCAGCTATTTTAAATTCCATTCTTAACCATGCATTTGATCTTTTCTAGAAGTGCCAGTTTCCACATGCCCCTGCTTAAATTCTGAGCTAGTAACCTGCCTTGAAGTCAAAGGAAAAAATTAAATAGCTAAGTCCGAACAAGTTCACTTATGTAAATAAGACCACGCTTTCTCTGGCTGATGAACATCATAACTGCACATCATAACTGCACATCATCCTATGGCTTATTTTATTTAGTCTGCAAATTCTGTTCTTTTTCTCTTCCTATAGAATCTCATTAACCCTATAATTGGCAGCTCTAATACTACTGACCCACATAATTTTTCTGATTCCCTTATTTGTAAGAGTTATTCCTGTAACATGTTCTTGTATCACCCAAGCAACAAGAATTCATTCTGCTTTGCAATTATCAAGATATTTTCCTTCCTGTTTCTCACTAGAAGATTTTCTTTTTAGCACCAGGACAATGCCCTAGATGTCACTTAATTTCCGTAGTGGTTTTCCCTGTGTTATCAATATGTTCAAATAATATGAACATAAAATATATGTCTCTGATGTAAAGAAGATAATAGTAATTTACTCTAATCCAAGGATCTACACCCAAGTAAATTATTTTGTCTAGGGCCATTTATGTTTTGTAAAAACAAATGAAAGTATAACAGAATATGCACAAATTCAGGGTAGCTAATCTATCACTTAAGTCACATTATGAATCTAGTCACTTATCTCTGTGGCCATTTTTCTTGTAAAGAAGATATTTTTTGTCTTCACCATAGGATGGTATCTGTAATTTAAAATATATGACAATCAGCTCTGCTCCTTTTAAAACTCCTTTTATTCAATTCAGTGTTGGTATGAGTTACAGAATAACAGAATCTCCTCTAAATGGTTGGTTAAACATGATAGTAGTTTATTTCTCATTCTGGGAAATCTGGATGTGAACAGCTCATGGCTGGTTTATAATTCTTGGCAGTCATATGGAACCCAGCCTGCTTCCAGCTTTCCTTTTGCCACTGCTAGTGTTTGGCCCCCAGTCTCATGGACTGAGAATGATTTCTACCATCACCTCCATGTGGAGCCAGCTATATAATTTCTGGGGCACAGTGCAAAATGAAAATACGGGGATCTTTTTTCAAAAAACAGGAAATGATGCAGTGAAAGGTACTAAAATATAAAACTCCTTCTTTTCTCCTTTTTTTTTTTTTTTTTTTTTTGCAGTATCTCTCTCAGCTTGTTAGGGTGTGTTTTTTCTTTGCTATTAATGCTCTTTTAAATAAAAACAAGTAAAAAAATATTAGCATGGATTTTATCAGTCACCTTTACATTATGCAGTGCTATTTTTAGATGCAAGTATAAAAACATTTAACTCATATATGTAGTCACCAAAAGACAATTCATATTTTTACCTCTTACATCCAGAGTGCTGGAAATATTACACAAAACTAACTCAGATTTTTTCCCCATTTTTTACATGTGCATAATCTATCAAAACACTATACCTTTACTGATAACAGAGGGAAGACTGAAAGAAGAAAGAAGTAAAGGTTGCCTTACTTTCTCCTTTCCTTCCAAATCATTGTTTTCAGCCTAAGTGTTTGGATAACACAAGGTAATGACATGAGTAAGAAAGGATAGGAAAGAGTTCTCTGGTTCTTCATGCTTTTTAGAATGCTACTGTCTTCTTTCTAAATTTGAGGGGAGTTCTTCAAATACAAATATGATCTTTCAGAACTGACAGCATTCTCTACTAGCTCACTCAAACATATAAACATGTTAACTTTGTACTGAATTTGCACCACTGAACTTCTCCACATAGTTCCCTGAAATTCTCACCCATAGATCATTGAGAATTCAATACATGAGGAAACAATGAACATCTGAAATGTATATTGCATGTACCTCCTCTGCTCAAAGACATCCTTCATTGTCCCACAGGAATTCACTTAGAGAAAATAAGCTCAAAGATACAATTAAAGATTTCATGAGGGCCACAGCAGGGCAATTAATCAAGTGTGGGGCCCTTCTGAGCATCAGATCCTATGTAATCACACTGTTTAAATGGCCATGGAACTGGTCATGTTTCCGTGTTCCACTTTCAATGAGGTTGGACAAAAGAGAGGAGAAGGGATGGAGAACCTGCAACAGCTTTCACCAGCTTTTCCTTTCCTTTCCCCCTTTCTTTTCCTTTTCTTTCCTTCCTTTTCCCCTTGTTTTCTTGCCTTTTTTTTTTTTTTTTGAGATCTTTGAGAAGGTGCCACCTAATGCTTCTTTTCAAATCCAGTGGCCAGAATTTTAATATGAGGCTACAACTAGCTGTAAGGGAGGTTAAGAAACATGATCTTTATTGCAGGTGATCATGTACTTAGCAAAAGATGATAGGTTTGGAGACAGGTAAGTGTGTTGTAAGATTTCTTATGCCACGCCCCACAATAGAGAGGAATTGATCAAATATGATTTTAGTTTTTTACTAGAAGGTTGTTTTCTTAATACTGTCTAAAAACTAGGAAAAAAAGTGAGTGAACATTCATTTTCCAGTTGAAGGCAGCTTGTTAAAAACAAAGAAAAATAACTCTGCGTTCAAATTTAATATTTTGGCCCTTAATACCCATTTCTTTATGAGAAAATCTTGCCAGATCTGATAATCTTGCAAGTTGAGTTGCAAGATTTTAAATTCTGTTCAAATCCAACATTGTTCCTGGGTTGTTATGTTTTTTTAAACAGAGTTTTATACAGCAGATTAATTAATCTCAGACTTTCTCCATTACTACTTAGAAATGTGGATTAAATTACAAAATCATCCTTTTATTTAACCCTCACAATAATAACCTTTCAGGGTAGATGCTACATATCCATTTTTTTTGTGAAAACAAACAGGACTTCTAGAGAATAAGAAACCACTATTACAGTTTTCCCTCAAATATTAGCTATCGCATTTTGCTGTCCTTTCTCTCTTTATTCAATTTTTACTTCAGATGTCACTTTCTGGAAGAGAGACAAAGATATGGAGACGTAGAATCTGTATAATTTTGTGAAACATTTAGTACTCTGAAAGAACCAGTATGTCTGAGTTTTAGATATATTTATCTCAGGGAATAGCTGTATTACTTTAGAACATTGTTTTAATCTTTGTGGGTAAAAATTTCTCACTTTAAATTAAGGACTTTGTTTAAGACCATCGATTTTCAGTATTGATCTATGGAATTCTTGTTTCAAAAGTCTATAAATTTTAATTTACATTTAATTTTTAATATATAATTATCATTCATGTTAGTTCTGTTCTAGAAAGTTGCCAAGAATATTGAAGTAGTATATATTTAAATGATTAAATCATAACAAATCATCAACTCATTCTGGTAGATGCTATTTTCTTTCTTTGGCAAAAGAGAAAAGTAGATTCAGTAGTGTTAAGTTACTTGTTTGAGGCCACCCAACTCAGAAGTCCTAGAGTTGAGATTCAAGGCCCACTAGCTGGTCCTGGAGCAACAGCTTCTTGCACTATACTGCACTACCTCCTACTATTTCCTTCCTCTGGTCATTTCTGAATGGAAACTGAAACAAGAGGCAGAGAGTCTCCTTGTTTGACTTCAGGCAGGAATGGCCATGTCAGGTGACTCTTTTTTTTTTTTTTTCCAGCTCTGCACATGTTCAGAAATGACATGAAAGTGCAGTGAGTATTGATTTGGGGGGTTACAAATAAGTTTTAGCAAGTAGATGAATTTTCAAATATAGAATCTAAAATAGTGAGGATCAACTTTATTAACTTTTAAAACAAATGTGAAACTATATGAATAATCATTGTATTCTATCTCACGTTAATACAATTATAAACACCATCTGCCTTTCAATGCAAACATGAATATATATTTTGGGTTCTTGGAAATGTGTCATCAATTAGAAAGGTGTTAGTTCTGCATTTTTCTTTCTCTCAATCTCTTTCTTTCTCTTTCCCTCTTAATGTCTGCCTGTGCATGCCCAGTCATATAAAAATGTACCAGGAATACATTATCTCCAGCACATGCATGCCTTCCTCAATTAAATGTCCAGCGAGACTCAGATTCATCTGTTTGCTGCATGTTCTTGTCATGGTGTGATGGGCAATAGTGGTAAGTTGAGTGGAAGAGGAGGTATGAGTTGACAATGCTTCACAGGAGATCTGACCTGATGCTGATGGGGAGGAAGTAGAGCAGAAAATGCTCCGTTAAAAGATATGTAGGAGTTTACTAAGGACAAACAGGGGAGAAAAGAGGGCTCCAAACAATGGGAACAACATGGGGAAGACTCTATGGTGGTGTGAGCCTAATGTATAGGGAGAGTGAAGAAGCTGGGTAATACTGAGTACAGACAGCTGGAGAAATGGGCAATGGTGAGGGCATGCAGAGCCCTGTAGGTCTTTATCAGAGGAATTATGGAAAGACAATGTGTGCTCTAAGCAGATGGTACTAAGTTCAAATATGTGTTTTGAAAAGGTCAATCAGTATGCTTAGTGGATAAGAGATCAAAGCGGGGCACAAGTGATTTTAGAAAGATAAGTTAGAAGCTATTTCAGTAAATCAGAGAAGAGTGATTACCATCACTCTTGGGCAGGTAGGATAGATGAAATTAAAAATTGATTTAATGCATATAATTGATTTGTATGTAATTTTATTATTTTACCACTTGAATGAAATGTAAGTATCTTTCAGAGGGGAAACTTTTTGGATGAATACTTATGTATTAGACAAGAAGTCATTTCTATATTTTTATGATTCCAACTTTATTATTTTTGCATATAATTGACACACAATGTTACATTGTATTTCAGGTATACAGCTTAGTGATTTGACAAGAATGTACATTGCACTATGTTCACCACAAGTGTAAGTATCATTTGTTCCATTGCATTGCTATTACAGTATTATTGACTATACTCCTAATGTTGTGCCTATTATTCCTGTAATTTATCCATTCTGTAACTGGAAGCCTATAGGCTACAAGAAAATAGCCAGAGAATTAAAAGTTTAAATGATGGAGGCACTTAGGTGGCTCAGTTGGTTAAGCATCTGCCTTCAGCTCAGGGCATGATCCCAAGGGTCCTGGGATCAAGCTTGGCATCATGTTCACTGCTCAGTGGAGAGCCTGGTTCTCCCTCTTCCTCTGCTGCTCCTCCTGCTCTTGCTCTCTCCCTCTCTTTCTCTCTCAAATAAATAAGTAAAATCTTGGAAAAAAATGGTGGTTATTGGGATGCCTGATTCTTGGATTCTTCTCAGGTCTTGATCTCAGAGTCATGAGATTGAGGACCATGTCATGCTCACACTCAGTGCAGAGTCTGCTTGGCATTCTCCCTACCCCCTTTTACCCCTCCCACATGCTTGCGTGCTCTTTCTAAAATAAAGTAAATGATGATTATTGTCATCAACAGAATATCTTTAATGTCAGGGAGTATTTGGCTATTTGTGGTACTGATACATGATGGGGGTAGGGGAAGGGAGTCTATGGAAGTAATGGTAGTTACCAAAAACTAAGTTCAATTAGGATCTATTTTTTAAAATTTGTAAAATAATATTCTATATGTGTCATATTTATGTGTTGAATTAAATGTGTATCTTTTGGGGTGCCCAGGTGGCTCAGTGGCTTAAGCTGCTGCCTTCAGCTCAGGTCATGATCCCAGGGTTCTGGGATCAAGTCCCACATCAGGGTTTCTGCTCAGCGGGGAGTCTGCTTTTCCCCCCCTCTCTCTCTGCCTGCTTCTCTGCCTACTTGTGATCTCTGTCTGTCAAATAAATAAATAAAATCTTAAAAAAAAAGTTTCTATCTCTTATATACCATTTGGCAGAACTGAAAGTTAGTGACAGTCATGTATCAGTAATATACTATAATCAAAAAGAGTAGGGATTATTATTTAAGTGCTAACGGGTGTACTACATTTCAAAGAATGACCTTAAAATGGTAACAATTTTATAGTCAGATTTCTCTCCAGCTTGTTTAGGATTATTTTACTTAAAGTATCACTAAATCTGCTTGGCATAAGACCACCATGTGATCCTTGACAGTTCTGGTCAGGTTATTAATATTTCCTGTGTTTTCTTAGGAGGAGATTTAACAACCTAAAGAAGACCATAGCAGGCATGGGCTCAGCTTGCTTTGCTCCATACTCCTTGTATAGTGATGGTACATTCCATTCAAGACCCTAAAATAGAACATAACTCTGCCATGGTATCTTAACAAGTTGTTACTTACAGGTTGGGGTTTGTTGTTGTTGTTGTTGTTGTTGTTGCTTATTTGTTTTGTTTTGTTTTAATGCACCATTGAAACATTATCGTTTTAGAAAGGAAATACGGAAAGACTTCTGATTCAATCTGAAGACAAAAGCACACTCCATCTCAGCATATCTAGCAGATGTTCTCTTCATAGGCAGAGAAAAAACATGGCAAGTTACTGTATCCAGCTGGTTCCTAAATCATTCTGAAATTTTCCCTGTCTACTCCCAAAAGATGTAAATTGGCCCATAAAGAGAACAGCAGGCAATATGACTATAAATAAAGGCCACAAAAGAACTCATATTGCTGGAAGAATCTAATGGAAAATAGGAAAAAATGACCATTGTTTGAGTGAAGTAGGTAAATTAAGACCTCTCTGTGAATTTACTACTATATACAGTGGGTTTAATATTCAATCAGCCAGGAAGCATTTATCTTTTGCTTCTTTCTTTCTTAATCTTACATTACTTTATTTTCCAATTTTCCAGAACCTTATTTTGACTTTGTCAAAGGTCTGCAACAATAAAGAAAAGTGAGTAATTGCTGTGGGCAGAGAATGTGAATTTAAGATGCAGTCC